>NW_020654810.1:16574557-16579390 GCF_003589595.1 Hyposmocoma kahamanoa
TGTGTGTGTGTGTGTGTGTGTGTGTGTGTGTGTGTGTGTGTGTGTGTATTAATATGTTTATATATATAAATCATTTCGTCACTTGCAAGTTTGTATTTCTTTAGGCTACCTACTTTTATTATTTCATGCATATATCCATTTAGAAACAGCCAAGTAGTCCCGTTTTTAGATTGTGCATCCACTAGGATGCCAAGAAACCTTCGCTCTCTACGTTTCGATAAATTTATGTCTGTGACCGTGTGTCATCTTAGAATACTCTACACTCAATCTAGAAAGGTTTAGAAATAGCCCTTACTACTGGGCTATACTAATATATAATAAAATAAATAGTAATAAGTACCAGACAAATAATACATATTAAAACTAATGACAAATAATCAACATTTAAAATCAAATTAACGTATTACTACATAACTATATAACAAAAATAAGTATTCTGTCACACCTAAGCCACCTGCAACTTCTACTCGTAATAGAATACACAATATGTCTTTTATAAATAGGACAGTATGGTAAAATCCGAAACCATAAAAGATACAAGGAAACTGTTACTCTTTTTTTTGAAAAAAAAAAACAAATTTAGTATAGTCAATTTTTTAGTGAAGCGTGAGTTGTCCATACAAATTAATAAAATTGACAAAAATTTTTTTGTGCTGGCTTAGTTTTATAAAAATGAAAAATTCTAAACTGGAACATATTACCTCTTGACGGCAGAATAGGCAAAGTGGCAGTACTTCCCTGGACGAACTCTTTCAAAAGTAGCTCTACTGCTATTAAAATCTGATAAGTATCGTCAAAGCAACTAATTACAAATGAAAATATTTTTCCGGATCCAAATCCGGTATTTTTTTAAAGAAACCAACGTTTCGGGCTTATTGCAGATCCCATGGCCACGACGGTCTGACTAATTGTTTCAATTACTTTTCACAACACAAGCCACTTAACGAGGGACTGTTCTGTAAAATAATCTTCTCTTTTCAACACAAATCACAACTTTTCAACCCGTTTTTCAATTTCACTTTGTAAATTGAAATGCAAATTATAGCTCCAGTACCTACATTTGAGAAAAAAACTTTTAATCTTCACCGTTAGAAAGAAGTATAATTTTAATATTGTAAGACTATTAGCAATGGCATAGCTCACATTAGAATAACACTAAAATTGTAAATTGTTTATAACTAATCTCAGTACAGAGTACTAAAGAAAACAAGATGGCGCTACGGCTAAAAAGTAGTTGAAACCAAATACAAAACATCCGACAACAAGCACACGGAAAAGTTCGTGAGGTCCGCTGATTCGTTCCGTAGCTTAGTTGGCAAAGCGTCTGGCACGTTTTGCTAGGAGACGTGTCGGTTCGAATCCGACCGGATCGAAGGAATTTTTTCTAAGTGTTCGTTCTTTGTATTAATGATGACAAAATAGTGGAGTAATTTGACCAAAAATAAGCCATATATTGAATACCTGAAACATAACCTGGTGAAACATTCTGACATTCAATAAAAATTTAATTACATCTAATGCCAAGTTTTATAAAAATCGGTTCCCGAAAAGTGCGCGAAACTAAATTCATCCCCTAATTTGCCACCCTTAGACGTGGAATATTTTCTTCAAATTTAAATGAGACCAAAACTGAGGTGCCCTCTTTCCTACAAAAAAAAGAATTATCAAAATCGGTTCACAAATGCTGGAGGTATCGCGTAACATACATACAAAAAAAAGAAGAAAATACAGTCGTATTAAGAACTTGCTCCTTTTTTGAACTCGCTTAAAAGACCGACCCCAAAGGTTTCTGGAATTACATCTACTTGCCAAGTCTTATTGAAATCGGTCAACGGAAAGTGGATGGAATCCAATAAGCCGGATTAATCCCCTAATTAGCAACCCTTAAGTTGTGCAATATTTTCTACAAATTTAAATGGGTGGTCCCATTACTACTGAGGTACCCACTTTCCAACAAAAATGGATCATCGGTTCACAAAAGTCGGAGTTATTAGCTGCCTACGTGGCCGAACGGTTACCATGGCGCATACTACCACGCAGAGGTCCCATGTTCAATTCCCGGGTTGGGAGAAATATTTGTATGGCCTACATTTATTTCTCTCGTGAGTTTGGGTGTAATTTGTGGTAGTGCGGGGCTATGTTGGGTGTGTGCGTTATTATTATTAATTGCGTAACATAAACCCAAATAAATACAGTACGAACTGGGAACTTTAACATTAACCGAGCACCCCTCGTAAAATCAAAAGAATTTTTTTGCTAAAACCTTTGTTATTGAAATTGCGATCACAAAAACCGAAATATTATCGGTTATTTTAGCTGCACCTTACAAATACATGGCATATTGTTATGCGTCTAAACACAAAGTCCCATAAATTTCCTTATGGCCAAACAGCATTGTAATATTTACATTTAGAGGTGGGCATTTGAACGAAAAGCACTTTAAAAAGTTTGTTTTGTAATATAAGCACACAAGCACGCTTTTAATTTTAAAGCTGTAAGCGTTGCTCAATTCAATACTCCACAATTTTATAGGTCAAGTCCCGCCATATATATTTCCTAAACAAATTAATTCGTCATTGTGTATCAAAATAATCATGTTATAAATAAAATAAAACTCGTGTTTTATGTAATAAATAATCTTTTCACCTCACTAGCTCAGAAAGTCTTTCTTATTAAAAATCTGGGCTGCACTCGAAAGCGTTTTTTCCACTATACCGTGGAAAACATTTTGGAGATTCAAATTTGACGATGGACTGTGGTGCACCTAAGTTTTTCTTTCGATGAAAAAAAATAATGACACGTTCAACTACGGGATTTGTCGTCCATCATTAAATCCGTATATTTTGTTCTTATTATTGTTGACATTAAATTGACAACGATAACTAATTTTGTTTATTAAAACTGATTTATTCAACTGTTTTTCTTTCATCTACCATTTTCCTCGCCATAGTGAAGTGAAAAGTTTGCGTCTCGTGCCATGAAATTCTCGCTACGCTCAGGATTCTATTTTTGATTCAATCATAGAACCCTTCGCTTGATCAGGTTTCAATACAAGCACTCACATCAAACAACAACTTTGCAGCCTTGCATGACAAATAACTATTTAATTTTAATCTGTAATCTTTAAGTAGCCAACTCTCGCTTTTCGTAGTCAACACAGCATTGCAAGGTTTTTAACATAAAGTCTATGAACTTAAACGTATTTCTAAATGAGTTTGTGAGCTTAAAACTTAAAGTAGCAATAGTTTGGTAGCAATAGAGCTCCTCGATAAAAATTTCATCCAGGGAAGTATGCCACCTTACCTATTTCTGCAGCCGAGCTGTAATGTGAGCGTTACTGCGTTCCGGTTTTGAAGGGTAAGGGTGGTAATAAAATTACAAGCATATGGAACATGTCAACTTATGTCTCAGGGTGATAAGCGCAGTAGCAGTGCCATAAGATCTTTGCGATTTAAAGCCCTAAATGTGGATAAGCGTGTCGCTTGCCAGCAGGCGCACGACTTGTTCATCCTGCCCTTGGTATCATAAAAAAACAAAAATCTTTTTATAGGCACACTGATTTAAAAAAGTTTCTAACGTTGAAAACTTATAAACAGTTTTTTCCATATCTATTTACATTAATATCCGTTAGATTCCTACATAGAACATTCTGCAAGTATAATTCCTCATCTAGAGCTGACTACTCTCTATCGGATATTCAAACTAGAGAACCCAATAATTTTGATTCAAGGCAAGATAAGCGGCACCAAGTTGCGAGTAGTTGGTGAGCTGCACACGGTCGGATTAAGTAACTCCCGCAGCCTTTAGACGACTTAAAATTCTTACATCAGTTGGGGAATTTGGGATTCACTTCATAAATTTATAACGAGCGCTTGCCGTTTTAATTTTGTTTGTTTATTCCTAGCCCTATTAACGGATAAATCGAATAACTTATTCTGTTTCACCACTCGTTCGTACCTCATTCTGAAGCCCCACGAGACTGACGCGTAATTGGATAATTTCCCACAAAATAAACTCACAAATTACATTAAATTTTTGATTTTTCTTCGACGATGAAATTTAGGAAAACTGGAATTTATGTTAAATTTTTGCATGATTATAATGTTGTAATTATGCTTAATTCACAGTTGTTATCTCATCATCATAATTTCGACCGAAAGACGTCCACTGCTGGGCATGGGTCTTCCTTTGCCCAATCTTGTGCTGCTGGTTTCCAGTGTAACGTAATTAACAATTATTATATGTTGCTTTATTATTGGATTACAATTTTTATTTTACCATTATTATTAAAAATACACGAATATTTTAATAATGAAATATACCATAAAAAGTAATTTAGTTATAATTTAAACTTATACGAAGTAACGTACTACGTATGAAAAACAGAATGGTGATTCGTGCACTTAAGTTTTTTATTCATATATTTTTTTACGACGTACAACAACGACGGTACCACAATCACACAGACTCGAGTCAATATAGAAAAGTTTTTTTACATTGACCCGGCCGGGGATCGAACCCGGAACCTCAGAGATGGCGACACCATGAAATCCGGTGTGCAAGCCACTCAACCACGGAGGTCGTCTGTTATTTATTTCATAGGTAAGCAAATTACACTCGAAACGTCACATTGATTTTCTGTCATAAGGCAGATCCTTGAGAAGATTAAGTAAGAAACTGTAGGGTTTGCTTTTTGTAAATAGTCGGGCACGTGTACACGCACCCGCATATGCACAATCACACGCTCATGCGCGCACACATACTCACACACACACACACACACACGCACACACACACACACACACACACACACACACACACACACACACACAC
>NW_020654810.1:16579400-16682716 GCF_003589595.1 Hyposmocoma kahamanoa
ACACACACACACACACACACACACACACACACACACACACACACACATACACACACACACACACGCGCGCGCGCACACACACACACACACACGTGCGCGCGCGCACGGCGATTTCACTATCCATCGATTTCAAAAACCATCGATTATTATCATTGACTTACATATTATAATTATAGTCTAAAGCTTTACATTTACTTATACGAATTTAATCATTTACAATAATTAACCAGGAGCTCAGTGTTAACTTACGCAATAACTCCGTAAGAGCCTTATTAGTACGGTGAGCAGCTTAAACTACAACACATTGTCAACATTTTTATTGAAATTTTTACCTCACATTGTTTTTGAAGACCTCGATGGCTTATGCTGTAGGCGCTTCATGAGGAGGTCCCGGGTTCGATTCCCGGTAGGATCAAATTGCGAAAAAACTTTTCTGATTGGTTCTAGTCTGGGTGTTCTGGGAAGTGCCCTTTAGTAAATTTCATTATTCTAGTACTCATAATATAGAGAATTCCCTAGTTTAATATCAGGCAATGTTGTGGTTGTCTGGCACATTACTTGTTAGTTACTATAACTGTTATTATTTACGTAACTTTAACATTTACACTTTTAAAAGTGACAATTTGCATACTTTGGTGTGTAGTTAATTGTACATAATATTAAAAGCTATTACATTGTTACATGGAACTAAATACAGACGGCTGCATATCAAGCTACACATTGACTGATCTTGCACTGGAAGCGATATTCGAACAAAAGTGTTTAGCTTTATTTGCTGTTGACTGTACATGTCTATAACTACATAGTATAATAAATAACAATATGTTATGGTTGCTAACAAATGGTTAACAAAATATTTGATCATATTTTATGACATGATATAATGATTATAACAACAAATAATTTAAGAAAAACATGTAGAAATTTTAATTTTATTAAAATAAAGTTTTAATAGTTACAAAAAATTAATTTTAAAAACTGTTTTTATACCATCTGAAATAGATTATGTAGATAATTGTTATTGGAAATACCTATATCATAAGCTTATTTATAATGTATGTACTGTGATTCAGCAAATTAGCGAGGTATCTATGTGTGATCAAATTACAGGCACATGGGACTTATCAACATGTCTCCGGAGAACGGGCGCAGTGGCAGTGCCCCTCCGATCTTTGCGGTTTAAAGCTCTGTGTGGCACTGCAACTGTTATGGATAGACGTGCAGCTTACCATCAAGTGCACTACTTGTTCGTCCTGTCACTTAATATTACAAAAAAATGTATTTCAATGTTACGTGTTCATAACAAGCACTTGACCTTGTACATAATATGTCGGAAACTGAGCACGGACGAAAAACTGCGAGACTGAGGCGCCACCTGCAGATTGCAGAGTGTATCGCGCGCCTCTGCTGTAGTACCTCGACGAAATCTGGGTGGAGACGGTAGTGGTAAACGAGAGAGGACACAGCGGTGTTCGGACTCTCGGGCTGTGCAGCTCGAGAGTCCAAACGCTACTTAGAAACTGTCCCACCTAGTACCTATTTTGATCGTTAAAGTAATGGAAAAAACCAGTTGTTATTTGATTTAGATATTTAGATAGTGATTAAAATATACAGTGTTACTATTCAATGGAATCTCATTGCACGATCCCTAAATCTGAAGATTCAGTTCTAAACCCTGATGGTCCCGATATATAAATATTCTTACACATCGAGTTCTTAGGCTTTTGCGATGGAATGAAATCTATATATTCGAAAAACTAATCTTTTGATTGAAAAATAAAATTACACGCGTTTTAGATCTGAAAAAAATTTAATTAAAAAATTGTCATACGTATTTCCAACAACCTGTATACTGCGTTGTTATCCTTAAGTAACAAAGTTTGGAAATCTATTACAAGGCACTAATTTCGAGGGAGCTCGGTGTAAACTCACGCGGTAAGCCCATAAGGTCCCTGTACATCATGTGAACGCTGCGCTGTGACACACGGCTTTGCGATATGATAAAGGACCTGTTCACATATTTTACTCCACACATTGGGTTACAATGTATTGCAAGGGATGTACGGGAAGATTTATTTTTGTTAATTAGTAGTGGGACAAAGAAATAGAGAAGTAGAATGATGGTGAACAAATGTCGCTTTGTTTGCTGTTTCAGAGGCTATTAAGAACGTAACAATGGTTAGCCTCTATTATAGACTCACTGCTGAGCACATGCCTCCTCTGACATGGGCTGTAGTTACGGAATTTCACACGCATTAAATTACCTTGCAGGCGTGTTCAGGTTCATGTTTCATGTTTTCTTTCACCGAAAAGCTCATTGGTAAATTTCAAATTAAATTTTACAAGTAAATTCCGAAAAACTCAGAGTTGTCAGCCCGATTTCGAACCCACGCCCTCTGATTGGGAGGCGGTAAGTCAAAGCAATAGGCTATATATAGTGGCTGTTTTTTTCCCAAATTATTGCCTTATTGTTAATAAGTTTATAAAGTCACGCCAAAGTCGCCAGGAAGAGATTGATATCTAACAATAAGACCTCCTGTTGCATGATGTGTGTTTTGCGTTTTTGCTTGCCTCTGTATCCTTTTATCCTTGTACGCAATATAGAGTATTGTATTCTATAGTAATATGTGGTGGTTTTTCACAAATAATAATGAATATGAAAGTTTCTTTGAATAAAAGTTAGGTTACGTAAAGGCTGTACGCATTTGGAAGTAGGTAGTGGGCCAAAGCACGCGCTTGCACCTCTGAGTGTCTTGAAATTTATGTGCGAAATCTAACTTGAAATTTACCATGAGCTTTTCGATGAAGGAAAATATGACGATGAAACCAGCACGTCGAAGAAAGTTCACAACCCTCGGAGACGTGTGAAGTCCCCAACCTGGACCAGAGCTTGGTGAACTATAGCCGATACCCTCGCCCGAGAGGGAACCGGTGCCCAGAAGTGAGACACATAAATGGGTTGATGATGATGATGATGATGACGACATAGTGGGTGTCTGGAAACAAATTTTATTTTATTTCATTTAATATATTTTAATTATTGATACAGGTATCGAACAAATACAAAGAAAAGAAATTTAAAAAAATTCAACCAACTTCAAAAACCACAAAAAGTCACTACACTTTACACAAAAAGCGAAAAATAATAAAATACAGATTGAATTCAAATGACAACAATGCATGTAATACTTTTTATTTATTTTTGTCTTATTTCATTTTGTACACATTATTATAATTACTTATTAATAATGAAACTATCTACATTTATCATTTACGAGTATTTGAACACAACTTACACAACTTTACAACTTGACAATTCTTGTCCGAACTATACCTATAACCTATAATTTTAATAAAATATTATTATTGTTTTTGGCTAGCTACTGATCGGTTTAAAGTTTTACTTTAACACTAAAAAAAATATTGATACTTAAAATATGTACAATATCTAATCAGTTATTTTTGGAGTCATTGCCAGCCAAGGAAAGAAAAACAAAGAAATACCTTAATGGATTCTATTGCACACAGTAAGTTTGTAAACCTGTAATAACCTCCTCCTTATTTTGAAGTCTGTTAAAAAATTCCTTTAATCCGGCTGGACTCGAACCATCGACTTTTTCGCCAAATCTTTTGCCGGCACAGTGGTGAATGTATTTTTGAAATGGCATTTGATAGTCACAATCTGAATAGTTATTACACATATTTAACATATTTAACATATTCTTAATTTATATCTTACGATGTGCTCTGACATTATAATATAATTAAGTGTAGGAAATAAAACTCACGTATATTTGTGTTTTCAAACAAATCAACGTGTCGGGCACTTTACAGGTCCCATCACAGTCAGCCGTGCCCATGAGCCCTGTAAACCGCTCGAAACGTTGGTTTGTTTGAAATAACAAATATAGACACGCGTTTTAGATTCGTAAAAATTGTTTCATTACCTATGTATAACAATCGCAAAAACCTAAAAACTCGTTAATGAAATATTTTTGAAAGTATTCATGAAAAACTTAAAGATTTTCCCTGTCCCTGTGTCTACTGCGTTATCAGAACTTTTTACGATTTTATCGTAAAAAAACAAATTTTGAATTTTTTTATTGGTGGGCTCATGCATAATATAGAAATTTTAGATCCGGTCAGCTTTCCAGATAATATTCACGATTATGGAATACCATTTCAAATTTTATCGCCTATTTTACCAATCACACGTTTTTTTTTCTATAAACATAATGATGAAAATGGGATAAATTAATCATTTTCAAAAGTTCGATTCACAAATACAAATTGGAGTTTTTTTTAATAGTAAAATGTTAACCACTTTTAATATTTTTACGACCTCGGTGGCCCAACGGTTTGCGCTGTCGGCGCTGAATGAAGAGGACTCCCGAGCTCGATTCTCGGTAGGATCCATTTGGAAAATGATCTGATGTTCTGATCCAGAATAAATTCTGTGCTGTGGTTTTTTTTTATGATATGGTACTCATTGCACAAGGAATGCCAGTTTCTTTTTTTTTAATATAAAGAAAAAACGCGCTTTTGAAGTCAATCTCGAAATCAATATCGAAAAGGTGACGTTTGACGAGGTCGGCGAAGTAGATAGCATACACACCTAAATAATGCCTATTCACTCTCGCTTTGAAAAGGCCCACGTTATAGTGTTCAGGGAATAAGTCTGCAAGCAGGGAATTCAATTTGGGACCAGGTAATGGAGGGTCTGGCACATATTTTTTGTTCACTTAGCCGAATATCAGTTAAAGCGTTAATTGACTCATCGATTGAGCATAAGCGCATTTGCGCAAAGCATCCTATTCGTATTCGTTCCGAATCCGAGACCATACAAATCTAGAAAACTCGGACCCACTTCGGATGTTATACACCCAGAAGTAATGATCCATATGACATTACGAACCGTAATTTCTTGGATTCGGAACTGGGGGTCTACTCTCGATCTCCGTCCGAAACAATTACTGCCAAACAAGCAATACCTGACCAAATGAAAAGACGCGTGATGCGAATGAAGCTTCATTCTTGATACTTGTCTTTTAATTTTGTCGAATATTACTTATTTGACAGTAATTGTTTCGAACGGATGTCGGACGGAGAGCGATAGTAGACCCCCTGCGTACTTACTGCGTATTGCGCAAACAATCTAACATAGATTTGAAACAATATTAACAAAGTATGTTTTACACAATATTCAATTGAAAAAATTGAATGCAATTGAAAAAATTGTAATCAAGTTTGTTGAATACCACGATGTTGTACTACCATTTTATTGAACACCACGATGTCGTACTACTATGATGTTGTACAACCATGATAGTCAATTATTATTTTGTAAAATTACTCCACTAGGTTGCTATGACTATTAATACAAAGATCAAGAGCAAAGAAAAATTCCGGAACTGAAAAAAGTGACACACCCATAGAAAACATATAAAAGTTCGTAAAGTCTGCTGGTTCGTTCCGTAACTCAGAGAGGGAGAGCGAGTGGGAGAGCGTCAGCCACGACATGAAGGCGCTAGTTCAAGTCCTGCGGGATCGAATGAATTTTTCTTTGTGATAATAATAATTAAAAAAATTACATAATAATGCAAAACTGTACACTAATCTTGATTTATAACTTTCAATACGGCTTCTACATTATTTATAACGTAGATAGCAATGGCCCATGACCTTTAAAATAAATCAAATCTGTCAGAGATCAACTTCTAACGGTAGTGGACTAGGTCATTTTAATATTTTAGTTGAAATACAGTAACACCTGCGCAGTTAAATCTACTATTTCATACTGGCAGCTCAACACCGAACGTCGGCTATATCATTCTTGTTTCCGATCGAACGGTCAGGTTATTCGGCTACTAGCTGTGCCGACTAGCCCGAGAAAGACGGTAATAAACGCCATTTCACAAAAGCAGTTTCGCTACAATTTACAGCCGTGTTGCTTAATTGTTTTGTTCAAATTACTTCAAATAAAGTTGATTCAGTGCTAAAGGATTCCTAAACAAGTTTTTTCGCTGCAACACAGACATAATTATATTACCCGTTGTTACGGGTAAACTGTGTTACAGTTTGAAAAAAATTTTTATGTTTTACTATAAAACGATAATATATTTATTTAGAATAGATAGAATATTTATTTTATTGAACATTATTTTGTAATATTGATTGTAATGAATATTGTGATGTTTTAGTACCATGGTAATATTTTATTTTTTGTAAAACTACTCCACTAGTTTGTTATAATTATTAATGCGAAGATAGAACACAAAGAAAAAATCCTTCGGTCTGACAAGACTCGAACTTGAATCTGTGCCATACCAGGGCGACCGCTCTACCAACTCAGTTTCAGATAGAGTAGGTAACCTTACGAATTTTTCTATGTGTTTGTTACAGATCTTTGTTTTTAGTTTTAACGGATTGTTTGCCATGAGAAATCTATGAAAGTTTTTCTTCAATCAACCAGGTACTTTTACAGCTACCAGAGTTTGACAAGAGATGTCGCTTTATAAATTGTAATATTACACAAACAAGCCGCTTAGGTTTGTTAGCCTCGGTCTGACAAACAGGTACTATTTTGAATCCATCTGAATTGAAGGAATTTTTCTTTGTATTTGTTCAATCTTTGTATCAATAAAAACATCAAAGTGTCACATAGTTCTACATACAAGCCAGGTAATTTAATATCAATAAATCTTACAACGCATCTCGAATAAACTGAGTAAATTACTACTACTACTTTCGAGACCACGTGTAACCTAACGAGAAATTTCTAGAATAAAACTTGAATTTTCGCGAACATATCTTGAATGTAGAGTAAATTTCTGCTCCAATAATTCTCCAGGTTAGCCAGGTTAGTTCCTGCGAAGTCCGGCGTCCTTATTCCTGCATTTTACAATGGAGTTCTCGGAAGAAAATTGCATTAAACTTGGCCGGCCAATATCTAAATATGCCAAGTCCGCTACAAATGTGCCAACCTGATTTTCGTATTAGATTGTGTAGTACCTACGTCGCGTCCACTTTTTGAGACTTTTGAATATTAACCTCCTTGTATGATGCCAATACAATTCTAGAAGCCTAATACAACTATGCGGCAAGAATAAAACGAAATTGTAGGTTTATACATAAGCAAGTAATCATTTTAATGAAACTAACTAACCAACCAACACAATTTATCAATTTTACAACATTACAAATATCAAATCCACAGATAACGTTTGCCATTAAAATGAATAACAGTTGAAAGGAACTCCACAATTGTACCTTTGCTCCACTTCCCTTTAGCTATTAACAACTTCGGTAAGCAATCAACATCGCACCGCGTGCCACCGAGTAATGAATAGCCGAACTAATACTACGTTATAGTCCTGAAAAGGCGTAGTTATAGCTCCAATAACTTGAGAGTTACCCTGTCCCCCGCACGTGGACTTATTGAGAAACATAAGCGGGGGTGTGAGTCAATAACCTAGAGCTCTAAGCGTTCAGGTCACGCACAGTTCGCTCTTTCATAGGGACGTCATAAATCAGTGGCACGTAACGAAATTAAAACCGTAGTGAGGCGATTAATATGCAGCAATGTGGCCGGACACCGGTACCCGACGGGGACCGATTTTGCGGTCTTGTAAAGCTTGAAATTGAGATGCAGTTGGTCGCACCTGGAGCGAAATATGGAGCCATGTAATAAAGGCCGTAATATATACCACTACTACTCTGCCTTGTTGTTGAATACGGTTCCTCTGTTATTGGAGGAAATAAGTAAATAAACTTTTAAAGGTCTTATTTCTTTAGTAAAACCTAAGTATCATACTAAAATATGTACATACTTTGCAATGAACAGAACACAGAGCTGTTTTGTCAAAGTCAAAGGCAAAGAATTATTTATTCCACAGGTAAAATAAATTTACACTTGAAAACGTCACATTTAAGCTACTTTTAAGCTACTGCTCGTTCACTACGCTGGCTTCCCTGAGAAGAACGAGCAAGAACTCTAGGAATTGCTTTTTTCAAATAAATTTAAATGCTATGGAATACAGTTTGAATCTAATTTGTGTGAAATCTGGAGCCATGTCGTCTTTCCGTACATCTTTATCTAACACGTAGTCTTCAATTTTGTGATATTACTTTTCAATCAAAATATTTTTAATGTACTTATCAAACTTAGGAAATGGTAATCTTAATATATGCTCCGGAATCTTATTGTAAAAACGTATACAGTTCCCCATAAATGAGTCGTTTAACTTGGTTTAACGAAATCGTGGTACCATGAGTATGGACTTAGCACTAAGGTTAATATTATCGATATCTTCTTTCTTATTGAAATTATGTATATTTTTACGGGCATATAAAATAATTGGGTAAATGTACTGTGTTGGCACAATCATGATACCAGTCTCCTTAAACTTTTCTCTGAGAGAAACCCAAGAGCCTAGACGGTACACAAAACGAATCGCTCGTTTTTGCAATACAAATATGCTTTGAATATCTGCCGCTTTACCTCACATGAGAATCCCGTAGGACATTATACTATGGAAGAAAATAAAGTAAACTAGTCTAGTAGTACTAATATCGGTAAGCTCACGTATTCTGCGGACTGCGTATGCAGCGGAGCTTAATCTGCTGGCCAGGGAAGATATATGTGGAAACCATTGAAGTTTACTATTTAAGGTCACTCCCAAGAAGACTGCCGTATTAACAAGGTCTAACTTTTCTCCGTTTATTTCATTTCTATGCTTGGACTAGTCGATTTTACGTTAGGCAATTCAAATTTAACACATTTTGTCTTCTTGGTATTAAGCAATAAATTGTTAGCATTAAACCAATAAGCTACCTTAGAGAGGGTATCATTAATATGGTCATAGTTAATGTAAGTTTTAGATTTATTTATCGATTGTTCAATTTTGTCGCTGTGAAACTGAACCTTAGCAGCTACACATACTTTTTAAATTATTATGTATATTTTAATAATTTTAATGCCATATAGCTCATACAAACGAGACCTACTCTTATGAATGCCTACTGTTGCCCAATCGTTAAATTTAGTCTCTCTATGGAAAGTTAATGTTTTCGATTTAAATACATTAACAAATTCATTTTTAATCAAACTAAATATCGTGCTATACAAAATATTTGGAACCTCCGGTATATGGGGTAAGGAATTTAAGCTGTTGCCGATATTATTTTGAAATTTTATGATTCTTTCTCTGGTAATCGGACTTCAGAGAATCTACCTTCTTGCTCATTTTATACTTAAAAGAAGCCAATTGGCTGCTATGGTCTGATCTTAAGCAATTTATTACTGATTTGGGCACTGCGTCTGTGTTACAAATGATGTTATCAATACAAGTAGAAGAGAAGGCAGTGATGCGAGTTGGTTCTAAGAAAAGATTAATCAAGTTAAATCTTTTAAAAAAATATTGTAATAAGGTAATGGATGTACAAACTCTAAAACAATTTCGAATGCAAATGAACGATAAATACCACATTGCAAATATTTATTCAACGAAAGGTATACAAAATAATATATTTTTACGGCCATTACGGCCTACCTAAATTCAGTTGCAACATAAATGCAGCATTTTGTTATCACACCTGTGATGGACGAAATTTATTAGCATAATCAATAACATCAGAGATGGCTGTGTCAATAAAGTTATTTGTATATTTGGAAAAAGCTAAAAGCAATACGAGTACTGCACGTTTCGAGTGAATCTTTTCACCTTTTAATCAAACACCTTTTGATCAAAGGTAAAGACTATGTCAACAGTACACTTCTGATTCATCATAATCGTCAACCCATTTATACTGCTGAGCACGGGTCTCCTTTCAGAGGGTTTAGGCCACAGTCCGCCACTTCATACATTCTCCGAAGGTTGTGAACCTTCTTCGACGTGTAGGTTTTGACCACAATGATTTCTTTCGCTGAAAAGATCATGATAATTTCAAATTAAATTTCACACTAAAATTTCGAAAAACAAAGAGCGAGACTAGATTCGAACACACGGCCTGTGTTTGAGAGGCGGTAGATCAATTTAGGATACTTAGCTTTTTATAAAAATATGGAAATGCTGTCTGATTACATCAAAGGTTTTGCAATGTTTCAATGCTTATTGTCCATTGAATAAATATTTTAGCTCAAACAAGAAATGAAAAAAATTGCTTATATTTAATGTTGAAAATTGCAGGTGACATGTATGCGATGATGTGCTTTGCGTATTTTTTATTGACAAATAATAATATACTTGAATATTTTTTATTGAAGACCGACCACAGTGCAGGCGTATTCCAACACAGGCGTGTAAACACAGGTCAGTAGTTGGCCTGTCTATATTTCAGTGCAAACTACAATAGTAGTAATACATTTCGTCTCTATTACTGATCATATACTCGATACCAGAATCTGATCGCACTTAGACAAATTTAAATTTGTAGTGGGCAACATCAATATAGTAGGAAAAAATGTACTAGATACGTCATATATTTTAATTGGCTGGAATTGATTTATCCTCGTACATGTTTTAAGATCTGTATGAGTTAGTGTGTGAGAGGGGTAAGTAATTTCTGACACATTTTACAATTAAACAAAATATGATATGAAACTATTTTTTCGGATTTAAATCGCATATATTTGTTTTTTCAAACAAACCGACGTTTCGGGCCCTTTACAGGTCCCATGGTCACGGTTGACTGAGGTGGTACAGTCTTCAACCAGTTATGTCTAATATTGATGCAAACCATCCTATTTTTTCACTATAGTTACAATAGTTATTAATTAAATACCTTGTTTCTAATTTTACAAATAAAACATTCCAATTTACGCTACATTAAGTTTTACAAATTATTTTATTGAAAGAATTTTTATTAAATTCAATTTATTATTAATTAATAATAGAAATCAAAATAAACTAAAACATATTAATTAGTACTGCAGTCTTACGTCTGTTTGGGATTTTTCATTAGAGGAAATACTGGATCCCAAACTGGTGGTACGGAGAAACCATCTTCCCTGTTGATTCGAGAAGAGGATTCTCAGTAATTACTGCTACAAAATCGTTATTTTCCAGTGAAAAAAGTTTAGCAGGTAGCTATTTGACACAAGTAATATTTTGAATTGACATGTGACGAGTTAACATTGCCAGGTGAAAGTCGTCCGATTTTTCTTATATTTAATGCCATGAGATTCTGGTACACACACAACCACCAACATTTGGTTTATACCTAGACTACTCAACATTTATGTTCTGTAAATTCCAATTATTTCAACACCGCAAACACAAACCTGTTCCGAATTTCAATGCACACCAACTTTGCACCACGAAGATCATTGAATCAAACAACGACATTGAATATAGTCTTACATCTTGCACATAATACAGTGGCACCATTTCTCAAAATGGACGGCTTTATTCAACGAGTTCCAAGTCCCTACCAGGTGAACGATAAGCGCAGTGAACTTGATGGAATTGCCGTCTTGGTTACTCCATCCATAGTTGTATTCCGATACAGTGGACCAAGATAACTTGAATAGCTATTGAACGTGAAATACTTGATACGTATATTTTAAGTCCTTTGTTTGATTCCACGTTTGAAGTACCTATGAAAACCAAAACTCCAGATTTACTTAATTGAATCGATTTCTGCTTGAGTACGTTGAGTATGATATCGCACTGTCAATACAATAGTGTATTAACTCAATAAGTGTATTTTTTCAGAATCGCTGAAAAACTAATTACCGACTTCCAGCGAAATATTATTAAAATGTATGTATAGGATAAAATTTATTTATTACAGACATCTAAATAATTCCCTACTTGCCAAATAAAAGGAAAAAATAACTTAATATTTTTTATAAACTTATTTATTAAGACTGACTATCCAGAACTAGTTCGCAAAAAGTTTGTCTCATTTTGAGTTAAGTAGATTTATTTTAATTGTTTCTGACAATACTTTGACGAAGGTTTTATTGACGTGTAGAGAATCAAATATTACGTTCAGCAATAGTATAATCTTGACTTTCACATATTTTGAGTTACAACACTATTGTAACAGCAGTGCGATATGTTCTTAAAGTACTAGAATATTTATAATAAAGTAGTACTTATGTTGTCATCGTAGACACCTCAGGTTATCATTATAAATGGCCAGAAGTCTGTTAAGTGTACTTCATTTTTTATTACAATTTAACGTATCACTTAGTAATGGAGTCCTTAAGTTTTAGTGTTTGTTTAATATTGGAAATTTAGTAAAAATTTAATATATATAATATTAAATAAAATTTTAATATGAAGTTTATTGAATATAGCAATGTTTTACTAGTATGATATTCAATTTATTTTTGTCAAATTACTCCACTAGTTTGTTATAATTATTAATACAAAGATCATAACTTTTTACTAAATTAAATTTCAAAACAAAATATTTCTGCTTAGTAAAACATTCCCTTCCTACAAACTAACAATCAACATAACCAAGAGTAGCAATTAAGTAAGGATTGATGGGATTGACTATAGCTATTTGCATTCACACATTTATTTTCAAAATAATTCGGCCTGTTGTGTCGGCCACATACACAAAAAAAAAGCGATGACGGTGTTAAATTCCCCTATATATTATGTACATTTCTGACGAACGTGGACCGGACAACTGAAAGGTTAAACTAATCTGGGGATCCTATTTTCTCTGGAAATCATAGATATTTGTTTTATACGAGATAACGCAACGTCGAAGTTGAATTTTTGTAGCGGCAGTTTTTGAACCAAATTGCTTGGCGAACCACTTTGACTGTATTTTTGTAAAATTTGCAAAACTAAAATTATAATGTTATATAATGGTACGTGTAGTTGAAATTTATGGAATGGAATTTATGTAATTTCTCATTATTAATTATTATATTAATTTATTGGAATTTTTCAACGTAATTTAGCAATAACGTTCTAGTACAGAATTTAAAGCGTGACTTTTCAGTAAATATTTATCGCTTATAATACTTACAGGCAACATCGTTAACCGTAATCATTATCATAAATTAAGTAGAAATAGAGCTCCTTGGCATACTGGCATAATATGGGCGTTACTGTGTTCCGGTTTTGAAGGGTAAGGGTGCTGGTGAAACCACATCCATATGGGACTTGTCGACTTATGAATATGTCTCAGGATGACAAGCGCAGTGGTAATATCGTGATATCCCTCAGATAATTGCAATTTAAAGCTCTGAATAGTACTGCAACTGCTATGACTGTCCATTCCATCCCTGTGGATATCGCTTAACACCAGACAAATTACTTGTTCGTTTCGTCACTTGGTATTATAAAAAAAATAAAAACAAATATTAAATTGTTTCGTGTAATAGTCTACCTGTGAATATATCTTCAACGAAACTTAGCTCTAAGGCGCTATGTCCAGCAGAAAATATTGTAACTACATATTATACGACAGTGCACATCAAAGCGTTTTATTTTTTATAAAATCAAATGACGGGACGAACAAGTCGTGCGCCTGATGGTACACACGCGATGGTACACACTACACGCCTGATCACAACAGTTGCAGTGCCACTCAGAGCTTTAAATCGCAAAGATTAGAGGGGCACTGCCACTGCGCCCGTCACCCTGAGACAAGTTGACGATGTTGTTGTTTCAGTAGCACCATTACGCTACTAAACCGGAACGTAGTATGTACTCACATCAATGCTAACATTACTGCTTGGCGGCAAAAATAGGCAAGGTGGCAGTACCTCCCTGGACGAACTCTTTCACAAGAAGCTCCACTGCTGGTAAAACGTCAGATCTTATAAACAGGATCGTATGTAATATCATGTAAATGTCACTAACTGATTTTAACCTGTCACGCGTCCTTGAAACACTGTCTCCCTAATGGTTTTCTTTTTGTTTATACATTAACATTTAATATGAAGTATATTGAATATTACAATGGTTTACTACCATGATATTCAATTATTTTTTGTGAAATTACTCCACTAGCTTGTTATAATTATAAATACAAAAGTCGAACACTAATAAAAATTCCATCGATCCACCTGAATTCAAAACAGCGTCATCAGCATACCGGACCGACGCTCTCCCAACTTAGCTACGGTACTGGTGCAAAGCCAGCCTGATCGGAGGAATTTTTCTTAATATTCGATATTGTATGAATTTTTTTCTAAATGGTGGATGAAAACTGTAGCGCGTTAGAGACACCGTGTGGCTCTAAAACGCTAGAGCACCATAATCGTTAGAGACATCACACACAATCCATATTATCCCATTGATGGGCTCGGGTCTCCTCGACGGGAGAAGCTTTAGGTCATTACCAGCACGCCGGGCCTATGCTTCGCTCGTTTTGCAATTGATGTGAACCTTCTTCGACATTCATCACGAAATGTTCTTTTAGCGAGAAATATTGCTTACTAAACATTTACAAACGTACGTTATTTAAATGTTCAATTAAAAGTAAAGAAACACCAAGACTAATAAGACTATATTTATAATCTAACTGCCACATATGACGCATATTACTTGGTTAGGTTTTTAACCGATTTGGATAATTTTTTGTTTGTTGGAAAGAGGATACCTCAGAAGTGGTCTCATTAAAATTCGAAGAAAATATTCCACCTCGACATGGGGCAAATTAGAGAATGAAACCTTATTGAATTTCACCCACTTCCCGTTATGGATTTCAATGAAATTTGGCAAATAGATGTAATTCCACTAAAATTTGTTATCGGTTTTTTTTTTTGAAGTTATAATTATGATTTCATTTATTTTGTCACTTGTATTCTGAAGACCGAGCAATAAACATGTAGAGACGTGTTTCTTGCTCGGCCATCCATAAAAATATGATATCTCACTAGGCTACCACCATTAATTAATGAAACAATCACGTTCAATATTCATTTTACAATTTTTTTGTAAAACGACTCCATTAGTTGGTAACCTATCACAAACTCGAAAATTTTTTTGTCCGAAATAACATTTGTCCGAATTTCCATTACACCGAAAACCGAATTATAATAAAACAGTTGTTCTTTCCGGATATGTTGAATGTTTATCGCAAAGACACAATTAGGTTCGGTTAGGTTAGGTTAAATTAGTTTTAAAAGAAAAAACATTTACCTCTCAAAATTACTTTCGAAGTAATGAAATTTCGACCAAACGCTATTTCTGGAAAATGTCATTTCGGACTACTGATATGTAACCCCATTAGTTTGTTATAATTATTTATTGGTACAATGATCGAATACAAAGAAAAATTCCTTCGATCTGACAGGATTCGAACCTGTCATACCAGGGCGACTTTATATGTATTCAATCTTTGTATTAGTAATTATAACAAACTAGTGGAGTAATTTCATAAAAAACTAAATATTAGGGTAATAAAAGTTTATAATATTATTAATAATTACATCAGTATTACTATTCTGTATTGGCCTCCTTCAACTTCAATAATTTCGAAATGTTGATTCTCCTACATGAAAGATTCCCCACGATATTTTCTCACACCTCAACCATACTATGTTAACTAATTCAACAGTAATATTACAAGTATTCGCAATATTACTGTTACTAATTCAACAATTCCACTAAATAGGAGGTGTGCTCCGTCATCAATCACGGTCAAGATCGAAGTTGACTTATAAACAGTTAATTATATTAGCTAAGCACACTAATGCTGCTATTATCAGACTTATGGTGTAGAAACGTGTAGAAAATTATGAAAATGGAATATGAAACATCATTATACGTAATATTATACAACTAAACTCAAGTATTATATGAAAAATGTCGTTATATTTTGGCATGTATTGATAGTTCAGTCAACTGAAAGCATTGAATACCATGTCTCCTTCTGCATCGTATTCTTCATTGTTTGTAACTCATATCCCCGAAAGGTGTTCGAGGTTTTTTACGGACGATTTCTTTCCATCTAGTTCTGTTTTCGGCTTCTCTCACGGCAGTTATTATAGGGAGAGCAGAGAGGGTGGTCACTTGACCACTCCATCGGCTAAGTGATCGACCGCGAAGTCTTTTTTCTTCCACCTTACCCACCACAACCACTTTGTCAAGGTTGCCTGGTTCTCGATAAACAATATGACCAAAATATTTCAGAATTCTCTGGTACCTTATTGTGGAAAGTTTATCGTAGTTGTGATCATGTTCTGATATTGAGCTGCGTAAGTATAGATTGGTTTGTTCCTCTAGCAGTGCATGGTATGCAGAGTATTCTTCTTCACCACCACATCCAATCATCACCAACCACCACAAACCATCCACAATTCTAAGCTATGTAGAAAAAAAACACCAATGTCCAGATTAATCACGATTTGGTAACATTGGAGACTGTTCTGCTGCGTGGATGCGCGTTAGTTTGCTCATAGCAGCTTGGTCATTTGTGGCCTTCTCTCACTCTCTCATTCAATTCTTTCAAATGACGTGATAATGAGTAATTTAATGGGTGCGCTAATTAATATTAACACTTTTTGAGCATTATTTTGCTACAGTCATGATAATAGTGAAGGCCGGCTTTTTATTAAATTAATAAATGACATTCTTTATTTCGTATTAAAAAATCCAATCGTGAAAATTTACATTGAAAGCGGTTTCTCACGGTCCGTGATTTTATCGATCACCTCTCATGAGCTCGCACCGGTGCACCAAGAGAAGATACACGTCTGTGGTAGCTCGGACGCGTACGTAGCGGTGCATGGATCAAAGCATAGTGAAAAATGGACGGGATCATTGTGCGTGATGGGTTGCCATTCTGTAAATGGTTAATTACAGAATGGCAACCCATCACGCACAATGATAATAAATAACTGCCTCCGTGGCCGAACGGTTACCACGCCGGACTGCCACGCAGAGGTCCTAGGTTCGATTCCCGGACCAGGAGAAATAGTTATATAGCCTACAATTATTTCTCTCGTGAGTTTTGGTGTAATTTGTGGTTGTCTATGTGTGTGTCCATGGCACCCGCGACACAGGGTTTCCCTAGTGCGGGGCTATGTTGAGTGTGTGCGTTATTTGTTATTTAATTGTTAATATCAAATGAGCGGTCTCGACGGTGTGGTTATCGGTGGTCCTCACTCGTGTGAGGAAATCTGTGAAATCACAAATAAAGATTTAAACGAATAAACTTATGCCACATATTACGAGGAGTGATAATTTAATGAATCTTATATCAGAAACAAACAAAATACTTTATTTCCTGTACTAAATTGTCTACCTCCGCCACCTAATACAGAAATATGAGATCTACCTATGTAAATTAATTCTAAATGGAAATAAGATTTTATGAACATATGTTATTAAGCAAACTAACTAACGTTATTAATAGCTATTTACGTAAACAAACAAACATGACCTGTATGGCCTGTAGGTAAACGCTCGTTTTGACTAATGACCTGTGTAAGGGCACTATCAACAGATGACAAGCAATTAATTCAATTAATGGCTAGAGCCGCTGGCTCAGTGAATCCTTGACGATAGGGTCCAGTTTAGACGGCCAATAATTAAGGATTGTGACATACTATACTAATAGGTACGATACATAAGCATATTGTTCTTATGAACAAGAACTTTCAAATCGATACCTCCAATGAACACTACGCCAACATTATTTTTTGGTCATTTTCTGTTATTTTTGTAAATAGCTACTTGGTACTTGGTACTTGGTGCAACGGGCTGGTATCCGCAACTCGACGACAAAGCGCCTATTTTGCGTGTGGTGGGTGCAGGGTCCTACTCGTGCTAGCCAAGCTCCTCCAGGAATCTCAGCAGCCTCCTTGTAAATAGTTATATTTATTTACTCATATTATGCTCCCCGATTTTTTTGTGAAAAAAATAAAGAAACAAAAAACGAAAATCGAACAGGTCCAAAATTAACTTGGCGTAGTGTTCAATGGAGGTATCGAAATAGAGATTCCTTTACAAGATATTCCACTTCTTGCACCCCCCTTTCCAACTTTCATTTCTATCCTAAGGTTGCCTGGAAGAAATTGCTACTTAACAATATAAGTTATACATTAGCTTATTTTGTGATACTTAAATTACTATTCTGTGTCGTCATTGTAACTTTTAATGTGCAATGCAAAATATATCATTCGTTCATTCGTTCATAGAGAAAAACTTGTAAACCCCGACTGGCAGATGAATTGGCCAACGAAGTTGCAATTCATGGGAACACAATATTATTTGTATTTTAATCTCTTCTATCGTTGTTAATAAGAAAAGGACGGAAGGTTTTATTTAAGTTTCAAGCTATCAAATAAATCCACGTCCTATAATTTGAAGTCATGTATCTAAATTTTTCAATTTTTTAAATGATTCGACTTAGTCTCGAATCAACAGCGTTCTTTTCACAAGAAGCCGATATGCACTAACACATGTATTTGTTAAATTTAGACAGCTCCAAACTAAAATTAAATCGCTTAACAGTTTCTTATCGATAATGAAAGAAACCTGATGCACGTGCTATAATAAATCTAGTTTGCATTCGCACAAATTAGCACCACTCACAGTGAGTGTGTTGCTGGACATTTCCATGATTAATTTCGGAGTGGTTTGCTAGACAACGCTGTGGGTTCAATTTGTGAATAGAACTACCCCTCTGCACCCGGTTGTGACCTAAAGACTTAGCATTAGCAAAAAGACAAAAGATCAATCTTCCTTAATTTATTTAATACTACCTATAAATTTATTTTCCAAAATGACATTCAACGTAATATATCTACAGACGCGAGCAGGACTTTCGAACAACCTAACAATATGTTACCAGCACCATAGCTAATTACTCCTGCTGAAACTTCAGTTTCATGAAGAATCATTAACTTTAATCTATCTTAAGTTATTAGACTCATAACGTAACCAATAACTGCCTTCGTGGCCGAACTGTTACCATGCTGGACAGCCACGCAGAGGTCGCAGGTTGGATTCCCGGGCCGGCAGTTATATTTTTTATTATTTGTATGGCGTATATTTATTTCTCTCGTGAGTTTGGATGTAATTTGTGATTGTGTATGTATGTGTCCATTGCACCCGCGATACAGAGTTTTCCTAGAGCAGGGCTGTGAGTGTGTGCGTTGGTATTATTATTATTATTAGATATACATTATAAAATACAATGATGTTATTCATATAATAACTTGACGGTACTTGTATAATATCCTGTATATTGATGTTTTGTAATTCCAATTTCACAATAACTACGCGTTTCTACACCATAAATCATATAACAGTGTGCTTACCTAATAGGAGCTTTTAAAAATATATATTAGATAATGACTTCATACTAGTAAAAGAGGTAGAAAATCAATGCCTGTAAAAAGCTTGTAAACATACCTACTCTTCTGAAGAATTTAATAATCAAATATCTTTTTGATTTTAATGTACTAGGCAACGCGAAGCACATACTTATTGAGATACTGATGACTTTGGGCTGATTCTACCCATCAATATTCTCAGTATACCTAACTCACGCTGCCTTAAATATGCCTGATTTTTACACTCTGCACATATATAGAGGAACGCTGAAAAATGATTGAATTATGTTAAGAGGGAGCAGAGGAAAAATTCCTAATCTTCGATTTGATTTTAGAGGGGTATATTCACTTTAAAGTTAAAAATAAAATATTGTATGAGTAACTACACGATATATTCAAGCAGAGACATTAATCAAAAACATAAAATAATAAAGTTTCCTCGATAGATAAAAATCACGAAATGACCTCTAATTTTCACATTTTTTCGATTTATCCTCGAAATGCTACAGGTTATTAGGACAAAAATTAGATAATTAATTATATTTATGCATGATCGACAACTGTCACTACGGATTTTTTTTTAATCCCTTTAGTTTTAGAGTTATTACGCTAAAACGAATTTGGTACTTTTAAAGCGCAAAATTCAACATCTCCTGTCGCATGACACGCGAACTTCAGGCATATATATTTGTTTCACAAATTTGGGCGGAGCCAACGTCAAAACTTTTTTGGCATCCTCCCTCTTAATAACGTCCATAAGAATAACTGGTCACATATACCCGAAGGTTCAATCAAAAACAAAAGACGATTGATGTCATTCTTTTTTTCAAATTAAACGTTCTGGTACATATCATATCACATAATACAACCTTTTTTGACCTCCTTCTAAATTATATACACCGAATAAAAAGTAAAAAAAAAAATAAACGAATTCGTAGATATTCGTAGATGTGTAGTATGTAGGGAGTAGTAAGTAGAACCAAAAAGTATGTAGGGGAGTACATTTTTTTCGCGATTTACAAGGGGTCCTATTAGTTATAATTTTCCTATTAACGGATTGAAAAAGCCCGAAATAAAAATATCATCGATGAGTTCAATTGCCCATAGACAAAGTTCCAAAACCCTGAAATCACTGTCCGAAGAAGAAAGTCAATAGTTTGAAATTTTCCAAATAGACAATTTAAAATTTGTCTATTTGAAAAATTTATATTTGAAAACTTTAATAGAAGTCAAAACGGAAACTGAAAGTTGGAAAACATCGCTTAACTATTAATTAATTAGCCGTTTGATAGATTGTTTTATAGCGGTTTAATAAGTGTTATTTAACTCTGTCTCAATTTATTGGTGTTTTAGAGCCGTGAGAGATGACCAATTACTAGTTTTACTTCAATATGACTAATAAAGTCTTTGTGTCTATGAACTCGAAGAAAATAAATTTGTACATTGTAAATCGAATCGACTATTAATGGCCCTCAAAGCCTCTTGTAAATAATGAAATTTTATTACTAACGATTTCAAGGATCAAAATAAAAATAAGTGATATAGGTAGCATTTCTGTTACTTATTGACACAACGCTGCAATCATGAATAATATTCCCTATACTATTTGTGCGAGAGAAACGGAATCCACTCTGGCGCACTTCCCAGAACACCTAGACCGGAACTAATTTATAAAAGTTCATTTCCCAAATTGGACCTACCGGGAATCGAACCTCCGCATCCAGCGCCCACAATGTAAACCGTTAGGCTACCGAGGTCGTCTTAAATAAATAAAGGTTTTACATAAAGATTTAAGAGTCAGATTTATAGACGGAAATAAAAAAATAGTTTTATCTCCAAAGTGTAACGTGAAAAAAAATTCAAATTAATTTCAAATAATGTACATTTGTTAATCACTTTTGCTTGTGTACAAACAAAGTATAGTTTTACACTCGCTGATAGCAGATGAGCAATAAAGTTATGGGTGCAATGGGCATTGTCAACATAGTTCCCACAGGCGTATTGTTTAAAACGCGGCCGAGTCTACCTAAGGGTGGACAATATTCGTACTGTCAACCGCAATTAGTATTTGTACATAGGCCCTGCCGGAGGAATCTCATTGAGCGAAAATGCAAACAATTCTGTTTTGCTTATGAGATGAATGTGTTTATAGTACTCTGTCCATTTACCCTGAAATTAAACAAAACAAGGGGGCTTACCGCAACCTCTTTACTTTAACCTTACATTTTCTGTTCGTACCATAACGCGCTTAAAGTAAGCTTATTATAATGTTAAAACTATGACGTTTTATTGGCAGCTTTGTGACTATTCATTCACTCAGTTCGTACTATGACGCGACTTTAATATTAAAGTAACATTGCCTTCTTCTTTATTTTTATTTTCATTCTTATGTCAAATTTAGCAATCTTAAAATAGTTACACAGATGCAATGGAGACCAAAATATTTTCGAATTTATTGTCTAAATATTGATTTGTAATTATTAAATGTTAAGTTGAACTTATTTATTTACATATATCTCTTCAATATTTTGTTTATTTTTTTATTGAATAGTACATAGGAATAATTTCTGGTTAAATAAATATACACTATGTTTATTTCGTAAAATTATGACAGCGACGTCTATGGCGACATGGGCGTCACTAACAGTCAACACTAGACTATAATTCCTTATAATTCCGAATCACAACGTGACAATCAAGACTCAGCTCGCTTTATTTATTTTTCTTCATGAAAATGCGGAAAAATAATTGAAAACAACGTAATTTTATTAGATTACATTATTACACACTTTTCTTTTTTTGGCAGTTATAATTCTCTGAATGTAAATAATATTAAGTACTTTAACACTACGATAGGACGATTCGGAACATCATAAAAGAAAGAGATGGCATTATAAAGTTCACATAGTGTTATTTCTTTCCTATTTATAGTAAGGAATAGAAAATATTGGTTCAGTCCCTTTAGCAATAATACATTACTTGGTTAATAAGTTTGTCATGATACGAATATGAATAATATTATAATGAGCTTACTATAAGCTCACATTGAAGTAAGATTGTTTTTTGAAAGGTTTTGGTAGGCCCCAAGATGATAGAGAGGACACGTAGTTCTTCTATTGAATTACGTACGGGAAGTATAGACTTACCCACTCATCCGAATAGAAAAACCACTCGGCACGCTTTAAGGAATAAAACAGGGAGGCACTTTTAACCTAATTTCCATTTTCTTAACAACTAAATTTAGTTGAGCATAACAAAATAAGTTATAAACCTACAATCTGCGATTCAAATCAAGTTTATTATCCGCTCGGTAACAAACCGTGTGTAGTCCAAGTTTTCCAGGCGGTGTCACACCTGCCGACTTTCCCACAAATTGTAACCATCTCGAACTCCGAGTCTCCGGCAACTTGGCCTTCTCATAATTAATTCTTTATTCGAAACAAGTTGGACTTGGACAGCGCCTCGTAAGCACTTAAATAGTCCAAATTGTGCTTTGGACGCGCCCATTTCTAATTAGTCCAAAGAAGTGCCTTTTAATTTTTAATGAACGCATTTCAAAGTTGAGAAAGTTGTTGAGGACTTTAATGAATTGTACAGTGCTTTCTGATTTAGCAAAATATTTGTACATTTTACTAAATCAGATTTTTCTGTTCTTAATAATGGTACTTTTTTATTTAAGGTACCGGTGGGATTTGGTGAGTTGTTTAATGTGATAATTTAGCAATTTAGTGCATGCAACCACAAAGTTTTTAAAATTAAATTATTAAACACGGAAATCTAAGTCGAAAATGAAACTATTTTTTCAGATCTAAATCGCGTTTTTCAAACCAACGTTTCGGACTCTTTACAGGGCACATTGTCATGGTTAACTGATGTACATCCGAAAAATAGTACGGTAGTGACGGGACGAACAAGTCGTGCGCCTGGTGGTAAGCGACATACCTGTCCATAATAGTTGCAGCACCACTCAGAGCTTTAAACCACAAAGATCTGAGAGTCGCTGCCACTGCGCCCGACACCCTGAGACATAAGTTAACAAGTCCCATGTATCTGTAATTTCACCAGCACCCTTACCCTTCGAAACCGGAACCCAGTAATGCTCACATTGCTGCTTGGCGGCAGAAATAGGTAAGGTGTCAGTGCTTCCCTGGACGAACCCTTTCACAAGGAGCTCTACTGCTAGTCTGCATGAAGAAATTTATTTACGAATAAGCAGAACCTTTTGTTTGTGTTTTCCTTTTTGTTAAAAATGATTTGTCATGTTCCTGTACAATAAAAGATTAAATAAATAAATCATGTCCATTGTATAGCAATCGTGAAAACCTGAACTCTATAATAATTCATCCACGCGTAACGCATCCACTGCTCTACATAAACTTCCCATAGAGCACGCCAACTCTCCCGGTCCTGTGCCATCCGCATCCAACGACTGCCGACTATCTTCCTCAGGTCGTTCGTCCTTTTTGCCGCATCTTGCAGTCTACACTACATTTTTCTTGATATGGTAGCCACTCTAGAACAAGTTTGCTCCGGCCATTACCCCTTCTGCAGAATTTTTTTTATAATATCAAGTGACGAGACAACAACAACAAAAAAGTGACGGGTATCAAGGGACGAACAAGTCGTGCGCCTGATGGTAAGCTACACGCCTGTCCCTTAACAATTGCAGTGCCACTCAGAGCTTTAAATCGCAAAGATCTGAGAGGCACTGCCACTGCGTCCGTCATCCTGAGACATAAGTTGACAAGTCCCATGTGCCTGTAATTTCACCAGCACCCTTAGCCTTCAAAACGGAGCGCAGTAATGATAACATTACTGCTTAGCGGCAGAAATGGGTAAAATGGCAGTACTTCCCTGGACGAACTCTTTTACAAGGAGCTCTTCTATATGTCACTTTAATACTCTGACGAACTCGATAACAACAAACATCTCAAAATAAATAATAACGACGTGGATTACGTAAATAGGTAAAACTAATAACAAATTGACTACTGTCCACACACGTCATTCTCAACACACATGTCAGTGTTTTGTCGTAGAAAACAATGCATTTGACAAATCAAACTGAGTGTTTGCCGCAGAACCGTGCCCGTTCGGTGTGCGCACGACAGCCGCGTACGACCATTGTGTCGCATGTTTAAGTTCGTAACGATCGGATAACAGATGGATATATTTGGGTTACTATCGTTATTTCATGATAGTAAACTATGTATTATTTATATGCTATGACCTTTCATTGTGAGCACGATTTACAGTGCGAGGTTTTGAAAAAGTAGCTAGAGTAGCAAGCTAATATTAAAAAATCCTGCCGGATGAGACATTTTGAGTAAAGCTTGGCAACAAATTCTTACGATCCGGCTAGATTCAAACCAGCGACTGTTTGCCAGACCGGGGCTAACCGCTCTCCCAACTGAGCTACGGGATGAACCAGCAAAGTTACTAATTCTTCTATGTGCTTGTTACCGAGCTTTATTTTTGGTTTTAAACGACTTTTTCCCGTGGCGCCTCCTGTGAGATAAATACAAATAATATTCATCTATATGGCGCCACGGCAACTGTGGCGTTAGTAGCATTCATAAATACATTTGAAATATAGGTAACCATGTATACCATTCTCACAAAAAATCAGTTGTTTCATCTGTGGGATATCGGCGACATGGGTGCGTAATGTTTTTTTAAATTTAGAATGCCTGGCATTATGGTCAAAGCAAAAATTGTAGAGATACTTGTTATATTTCAACAAAAACAATAAAATTTCAAGGCAGCCATTTATTTATAGTTTTTACGTTAGTAACATTAATAACGAATAAAAAGCTGAATGTGTACAAGAATAGACAGCATAATGATGACCACGTATTGTACACCATAATCTAAAACATAAAGTATTAAAAAAACCGACCTTAAAAGTTCATGGAATTACATCTATTTGCCAAGTTTTATTGAAATCGGTTACCGGAAAGTGCGCGATACCGGATTCATTCCCTAGTTTGCCGCCCTTAGAGGTGGAATATTTTCTTTAAATTGAAATGGGACTACTACCGAGGTATCCTCTTTCCAACAAAAAAGAATCATCAAAATCATTTCACAAAAACCTGGAGTTATCGCGTAATATACAATACAAAAGAAAAAAAAGCGAATTGACAACTATATATAGAAAGAATTAGTTATGTTTAGAATTTCAGACGGGTTACATTCATGCTATATATCTAATAAAGTCGTTAATATTACTAGAGTTAGTTAGTAAGTTTAAAAGTTGGTGATTAAGTTAGTTTTAATTCGAAGATTTCATTTATTTGCATTTTAAATCATAACGTTATAGTTTGTACAGGTACTGGTAAAATTACAAGCACGTGGGAAACTACAAACTTGCCACAAACAAATTGTAGACGTCCTAAAGAAAGTCCTGGACTTTCTACATGACCTGGGGTCAAGAGTACCCTTAACCGACGAGCTTATACGAAAGCACCGATGCGTGTTGACGATGAAACGAAAGTTATGTGTCAAGATTGAATAAATGGTAGGCTGTGGTCTCTGCCTAAATTAGGGTTTCTGATTTCTCCACATATTTTGTTCGCGAGTTTCGAGAGTTCTCGTTGTTCGACAAATTTTTAACAACCTTAAAAAATCAGCTTGATTAACTATAAAATAAATATAGATATTAAGTTTATTGAATATTACGATGTTTTACTACGATGATATTCGTTTATTTTTTGTGAAATTACTTCACTAGTTTGTTATTGACTGCCTAACTATTTAACTGCCTCCGTGGCTGTATGGTTACCATACCCCTGCCACTGCCACGCAGAGGTCCCCGGTTCGATTCCCGGACCGGGAGAAATATTTGTATAGCCTACATTTATTTCGCTCGTGAGTTTGGGTGTAGTTTGTGGTTGTCTGTGAGTCGCACTAGGGAAACCCTGTGTTCCGGGTGTGCACCCGTGCAATGTTAAGTGTGTGCGTTATTATTTAAATATTTATTTTATTATCGAATACCAAGAAAAATTTCTTCGATCCAGCTGGATTCGAACCGGCGCCTTCAGCATACCGTGTCTAACGCTCTCCCATGTGAGCTGCGGAACGATTCAGCAGGCTTTACGAATATTTCTGTGTGCTTGTAGCAGATCTATGTTTTTGGTTTTTAACAACGAAAGTGAAATTTAAATTTATATGAACACAATTGACATGAGCCTTTCTAAAATGATTTTAGCCTGAGTGTTCTAGGTAGTGAATTCTGTTGCTCTTGGTCCCGGGTTCGATTCCTGACAAGACCAAAATTTGAATAAAGAACTTTTCTGAATTGGTTCTGATCGGGGTGTTCTGGATAAATTCCATTGCTCTTGGTTCGATCGAGATTTATCGACCCCGCCCTAAACCGATGGAAAAAGGGTGTGAAGTGTAAGTACGTAGAAACTAGAAAGTCATTGTTATGTTTTTAAGCTTTATTTCTCAGAGTGCCCGCTTGAAAGCTTCGATCGGCTCGCCTAGATTAGAAATAGAAAATGTTTTTTTAGTCGTTCTAAGATGTATTAGCGACTACGACGGGTTTTAAGAAGAAATGGACAAAAAGAAACCTACGTACCTATAATATAATAGGCTTAATAGGTGTTTATATTTATATACCTGCTACAATGAAAACTTAAATGTAACTTTAACGGAACTTGTTCATATAATGTGAAGTATTCCTTTCTGCCGCCAAGCAATAATGTAAGCATTACTGCGTTCCTGTTTGGAAGGGTAAGGGTGCTGGTGAAATTACAGGCACATGGGACTTGTAAACTTATGTCTCAGGACAGGAGCACAGTGGCAGTGCCCCTAAAATCTTAAATTTAAAGCGATTTAAAGCTCTGAGTGACACGGCAACTGTTATGGATAGGCTGGTCGCTTACCACCAGGCGCACGACTTGTTCTTCCCATCACTACCATACTATCATTTTCGGTTTTAAATCAGTTAGCCGTGACAATGGACCTGTAAAGAATCGGAAACGTTGGTTTAAAAAAAAATGCTATTTAGATACAAAAAAATATTTTCATCAAGTTATATTTCCGTGTTTAATAATTTAATTTTAAAAACTTTGTGGTTGCATGCCCTAAATTATCACATTAAATCCCACCCACATATTAAATAAAAAAGTACAATTGTTAAGAACAGAAAAAAATCTGATTTAGCAAAATGTACAAATACTTTGCTTTTTGGTATTAAAATAATCTTAGTTCAGAGTACTAAAAAAACCGACCTCAAAAGTACTTGGAATTACATCTATTTGATTTTATTGAAATCGGTTAGCGGAAAGCAAACCCGGATTCATCCCCTAATTCGCCAGTATACGGGACTTGACACAGGAGATAATAAAAATCGGTTTTCACTACTCAAAGTATATTAAGAGTGAAAAACGCCTTGAATTGGAGAATAGCGAAATCAACCATTAAAATAATTGCTCCTTATAATAAAATTTAGGCGCTATATATAAAAATGAATGAACGCGTGAGGTGGATGATTGTGGACCCTTAGAGGTGGATGATTTTCTTCAAAATTAAATGGGATCACCATAGAGGTACCCTCTTTCCAATAAAAAAAGAATCATGGAAATCGGTTCACAAATACCGGAATTATCGCATAACATACATACAACCAAAAAACTAACAGACGAAATTAAGAACCTCCTCCTTTCTTTTGAAGTTGGTTAAAAAACGAATATTCACAATTACGTGTGTGTATTATTTTCTTATACAAGTGCTCTGCGAAATATCATTTCATCGTCAACTCGTCGCACTCTTGGGCACTGATAGTTTAAAACCAAAAGTACGCCACTTGCCACTTGCCACTGACCCAATGTAGATTGGTGGCTTCACACATTTTCCAAGGGTTGTGAACCGCCTTCGACATGCAGATTTTATTATGATGTTTTAATTTCTTAACGTTAACAATTGACGTACGTAATCTAGAAACTAAAGTCGCCGGCGTAATTAATTTCTTTTTTAATTTAATCAATTACTTGAGTAAAAATTATCATCACCATCAACCCATTTATACGTCCCTCTGCACGGGCCTCCTCTCAAGCGAGGGCTTGGGCTGTAGTTCCCACGTAGACTCAATGTGGGTTGCGAACTTCACACATATCATTAAATTGCTTTGCAGATGTGTGCAGGTGCCATCACGATGTTTTCCTTCACCGTAAAACTCATGGTAAGCTTTAAAAAAATTTTCGCACTTAAATACAGACATTTTTTTTTTATGTGAAGAAGGAAACAAACGAACAGACAAGCCACTTGACAGGAGGTGGTCATCGTCGCCCATAGACATCTGCAACGCTTTTTGATGTACTCTATGTCATAGCGCAAAGGAAATACTTCAGGAGCACGATCATTACACATCTTGCAGGTTCGAGGAAGGAACGTACGTGATTCCCGCGTGGTCTTACAATGCCAGACATCTAAGATGTGGGATGGGCTCTACTCCAGTTTGGAAAGTTCCTTTGAGCACTCTCCATTATCAAGACGGTAGAACACACACAGAGAGCCAACGTCTCTCTGTAGACTAAGGGGCTTCATACCGTCTGTGAGTTTGCGATCATCGACAATATGAACAGTCCAACGTTGGATGGAGTCAAGGGGTCAAGCTGGTATTTGGAAGGTTCTGCCCATAGATGCGAGCATTACTCCATACGGGGCCGTACTTGTACAATAGAAATCGGTGACCCGGTGAGAAATACTGCTTCGCTATATTGAGCACTCCGAGCTTTTTTGAAGCCAGTCTGGCTTTGCTCTCCAAATAACCCCGAAACTGGACTTCGTTTATAAAGGTCGACTCCAAGTATCCCAATACTCTTAAAGATGGTAAGGGCATTGCTCCAGAACTTTGGCGCTATTACAAATGCGGTTTTTTTTAGGTTGAACGTGCAGACTTGTGTTTTTGCGGGGTAAAATTGGACATAATTTGAAACTCAGAGATTCGAGCCCGGATTCGAAATCACGACCTTTATTTGAGATGCGGTAAGTCAAACCATTAGCTACTATAGTTGTTTAAAAAATTGAGTAAAAATTGTTATAACAAATTATGATTACATATATTAATTTTCAGAACACAAATATATGATAGAGTAACATTCAATGCCTGTGGACAAAATTATAATGCACTATCCCGAATCCCAATGTTTCGCAACAACATTCAAATTCCAACCTCTAGGGAGACTGTGACAATTCAACGAATTTAGGCGTTATATTTTATAGCTATGACAATTGTTATGATTTAAACCTATATTATTCGTAGGCGTTAAATTCTATTCACCAACTTACATTTACTATTCGGCAAATCTTCAACAAAACCCTATGAATGCTTCAATAAAGTTGAAAATTATGAACGAACAGGTTATAAATATGTCAAGTTTAGTAGGGACTTGTGTATAATGTTCACCGCTTAGTGTAACTCTGTCAGTGTCAGCCGTAATTAGGGCCATTGAAATTGGCTGATTAATATTCGTACTGCCTCCGTGGTTTGCGCGTACTCGCACAAATTAATGCATGCGAAGTGAAATGATGTGATTATGATGCTCTCTAGTTGCATTTGATGCCTTGTATCGGAACGGTGAATGAGGTTTGGAGAAAATTATGGTTTATTTGACCTCAAATTTATTATGTTTTATGTCAGACAGTGTAGTAAGAGAGCGTTGTGGTATGTAAGATGACGTAGTGACCTGAATAGCGAGGGGGATGCTTCGATGGTTTGATTATGTAGAAAGAATAAATGTTGGTAGATTAACAGCACAAATTTATAGAACGAATGTGGACGGAGGCGTTGGGAGAGGTGACCTCAGCGTATGTACATATCTCAATCAGATTAGTGATGTCCTTAAAAAAGGTCGTGTTAAAAGTATGAAGAATATGTAACACCAGGCATGCATGACGTAGCAGGTGTAGCAACGCAAGGAAAATTACTTCGTACCGACAGAACTCGCTCTGGTATGACACAGATGCAAGTTCGTGTCCAGTCAGATAAAAGGAATTTTTCTTTCTGTTCTATCTTTGTATTAATAAAATTATAACAAACTAGTGGAGAAATTTCACAAAAATCAAATTAAAATCATGGTAGTAAGACTTATAAACAATATTTTTTTTGTAATGTACTTTATTATAATGTAATATACTATAACGCAACACATAATAATAATAACGCTACACACTCATGCCCCGCAGTAGGGAAACCCTGTATCGCGGGTGCCATCAACACACACTTAGACAACCACAAATTCCACCCAACCTCACGAGAGAAATAAATGTAGGCCGTACGCATATGTCACCCAGCTCGGGAATCGAACCCGGGACCTCTGCGTGGCAGTCCAGCATGGTAACCATTCGGCCACGGAGTAAGTAGAACTATATAAATGTATTCTTTATTTTATAATTCTCCACTCTTTTAATTTCATTTTACTTTATCCCTTCAAAACGTCGTAACACGACAAGGTAAAGTTACTAAACATAGACAAATGTGACTTAGAATTACAGTTATACATCAGTCGACCTCTCTATTTAAAAGCCACTGTTGTCCCACTGGGATACCTGCGCACTTTATTTTATAGGTAAAGTAATGTAATCAATATTGTATGCTTGGCATTGGCTTATCGTGGGTACAAAATGTCACCAGTCACCAATGTTGAGGTTCTTCGTTGAATGGAGGAAAAGGTGGAAAAACTCAGATTATAAAGGAAAGGAAGTTGCAGTATTTTGGCCACGTTTGAGGGGCAATAGATACCGGATTCATCAACTAATAATGCAGGGGAAAATCCAAGGAAAGCGAAGTTGTAACAAAATGAAAACCACGTTTGAAGAATCTGTCTGTCTCCCACTGCATGGCTATGGACTTCCACTGGCTTCTTCTTTTCGTATACAAGTTAATTCTTGTAACGTTCCACCCAGCCTTTACGCTACTTATTCATAATAAGCCCCAAATTTGTAATAAGTGACGAATACTTTACACTGTTCTTAGCAATAGAATAACTGCCTCCGTGGCCGAACGATTACCATGCTGATCTGCTGTCCCGGGTTCGATTCCAGGGCCGGGAAAAATATTTGTATGGCCTATATTTATTTCTCTCGTGAGTTTGGACTCATGGTTTCCCTAGTGCAGAGCTAAGAGTGTGTGCGTTGTGTTTTTAAGAAGACATAATATTAATTTCATTTCAATATTTTAACGCAAATGTGTGAGAGTCGAATAATATGTTAATTTATGTAACAGCATAGATCTAAATTATGCAGGCAACACCAACAAATAACGATTAAGAGTTTTTCAGTTACTGCAACACTAATGCTATAACCACAGACCACATACATATGGCTATAACCAAACGAATCGCGTATACCTGTTTTCTATACTGCTGCTCTTAAATACAAGTGGTTGAATCAAGTAATAAAAATAATACATAAAAGAATGTATGAATTAATGTACGACTAAATAAATGTCTAAATGACTGTATTAATAATAATAATAATAAATTTATTTATTTCTCACCACAATACTTTTACACAATTATTCTAGATATTGTAGGAGACTGATGCCTAAGCTAGGCTCAAGGCGTATGTTTCCATCTTACCAGGTCTCCACCCCTTGAGAATAACATTTCCAAAAATATTTATTAAATTACAAGAACTCTCCAATGAGATAAATAATTCATGATCATCATGATCAACCCATTTATACGTCCCACTGCTGGGCACGGGTCTCCTTTCAGACGAGGGTTTAGGCCATAGTTCGCCACGCTGGCCCAATGCGGGTTGGGGACTTCACACGTTTTCCGAGGGTTGTGAACCTTCTTCGACGTGCAGGTTTCATCACGATGTTTTCTTCCACCGGAAAGCTCATGATAAATTTCAAATTAAATTCCGAGAAACTCAAAGGTGCGAACCCGGTTTCGAATCCACGACCCTCTTGCTTGAGAGAGATAAACCATTAATCAACTTTAATTAATTTTCAATGAAAGAGAAATGTTAAAATCAAATCAATCAATTCTCCAAAAATGTGCACTAAGAACTATTGTAGATATAAGAAAAGTCAGTCCTGCAGAAACCTTTTAAAAAAATACCATATAATGACGACGTACTCACAATTCATCTACGATATAGTTTACACGCGTCAAAACTTGAGAACTTATAGCGACGTACGGGCGAAGGTCGAGGGTTGCGAAACGCGGGAAAACTAAAATCCGTTGCCCACCGTACCGAACTCGCAACAAGAACGTCACGTCACGCCTGTTTCTAACAGTTGCAGTGTCACTCAGAGCTTTAAATCACAAAGATCTAAGGGGCACTGCCACTGCGCCCGACACCCAGGGACATAAGTTGACACGTCCCATGTGCCTGTAATTTCACCAGCACCCTTACCCTTCGAATCCGGAACACACTCTTCTCACAAACTTCCCTGGACTAACTCTTTCACAAGGAGATCTACTGCTACTAAATGTGTGTGTGAAAGAGATGTGATGGTGTAAAAAATGATTATGTGCTATAGAGAGTGAACGGCGAGATGCTAATAGAAAATAATGAAAGAAGAAATGTATACTGTAAGGAAACGAGGTAAAAAAAGGACAAATGAGATTAAAAATAGACAATAACATGAAGTTCCATTAAGATGAATGCTCAACTAAGTAGCACGCTGTTTTAAATTGTTTTTTTTTTTTTGTTTTTTATCTATAACAATTGAGATTGTGCTGAAAAAAACATGTGTAAGTATCTAAAACATATAATATAACTACTTATATATAGTAGAGCACCATGTGAATGAGTTAGTCCATAGAAGTACTGCCATCTTTTCTATTTCGGCTGCCAAGCAGAAATGCTCACATTACTGTGTTAAAGAGTACTCGTGACCTGGCTTTTCTTAAGGACGGACGCCCTGTATGTGACCATGGTAAGTTCGCCATATCGTCGCCTTACTTTCTCCGAACTGGTATCTTAAAACACAAAGTTACTGAAATGCATTGATTGAAGACTGATTTCACATCACATTTCCTTAATATTCAGATACTAGCTTCTACCTTTTCTTAAACTAATGCATCCAAATTAACACCCTTGATAAGAAATTTGAAATAAATAAAAAGTTTTGCCCTCTACTAATTAATCACTCTCTATGAAATACGAGTTTGAGAAAGTAAGGCATCGATATTCACTCTGACTTTAAAAATATGTGTTATTATAAAATAAGTCCTTAGTCGCAGGCTTAATCAACTTAACAAAGCAAAGAAATGAAGCAAAACTCTTTATGCGAACACACGAAACATCCACAATATAAGGGTAAAAACCCTCACTTCGTCTGTTTGACCGGTGAAAAGGGCGGACGGAATTAAATCATGTAATAACCTACGCGTTCTCCTCGAAATGTATTCTATATAATGCCGAAAGGCAGCTACTTGACGGCTGTGTTCGAGACTTTGAACTGACTCTGCGAGAAAATTGTAACACTAATTGAGTAATAGTCAAACTATAACGTTGTATCTATTATTTTTTTATAATAACAAGTGACGGCACGAACAAGTCGGGCACCTGGTGATAAGCGACATGCTACCCATAAGCGTTCAAGTTACACGACGCGAAAGTTTACGTGTGGCAACCGCCCAGCTACCACGCTTTTACGTACATTAATGGCGAATCTGATTGGCGATTCTATTTACTAGTCAACAACATTTAAATTCCTTGGAATAATACAACCGCGCGGCCGCCACGCGGAAGCCGCGCGGTAGCCGCGCGTGCGCCGTGCGGCCGCCGCATAGATCAAAGACAAGCCAGTCTCGCCCTCGCGCCCGGGAGCTCATTTAAGTTAAAACGTAAAATTTAAATAAATAGAGCACGTTTTGCCATGACACCATCGAAATTCATGTCGAATAAACGTGCCCTAACAGTTGCAGTGTCTCTCGAAGCTTTAAATTGCAAAGATCTGAGGGACTCCGCCGCCCTGAAACATGAGTAAACAAGTCACATATGCCTGTAATTTAACCAGCACCCTTACCCTTCGACACGGGAAAGCAGTAATGCTCACATTACTATTTGGCGGCTGAAATAGGTAAAGCGGCAGCACTTCCCTAGACGAACTCTTTCACAAGTAGCTCTACTGCTATTTACACAAACAAACAAAATTTAGTGTTTTTGTAAATATTTTCTATCCTCAGAAGATTTAAAATTGCATATTTTTAATATTAGTTAAAAGTTGCAGTTCGTTCATTCCATTATACAAAATTGGAACGTGTTGTGACGAATTGTATTACAAATCGTATTCTGAACCTCAGCCTTCAACTCGTTTACACTCGCATAGGATTTAAGGTAAATGCGAGATCACCAGATCTCACCCCTTTAGATTTTTTTTGTGGGTATATGTTAAAAATCAAATTTGTTTGTATGTTTACATTAAGTAAAAATTTCTATCTCCAGTATTTAGAGTACTTTCCCTCCAGGTGGCATTACAAATTTCCACCCGGTATAAGTTATATATCGAATCAAGTGCAGTTAGTAACCGCCAACGGTGTAGCCTAGACTTAGCTTTATTTTACAGCCCGCACTAGGAAAACCCTGTATCGAGGGCGCCATGTACACACACATAAGTAAATAAACACAAATTACACCGAAATTTACGCGAGAAATAAACGTAGAAATACAAATATTTCTCTCGGCCCGGGATCGAACGCGACACCTCTGCGTGGCAATCCAGCATGGCAACCGTTCGGCCACAGAGGTAGAAATAAGAATGCAGAAGGCTCGGTCCATATAATAAATTGTAAAAAGAGGAAAAGAAGACGCTCAAATAAAATGATCTATATGATAAAATACAATTAATATAAAACACTCCCTGTACAAGACTAAACACATACACAATATTCACCCCAAAAGGGCCTATATATCTATATTATTTTATTTTTTTTTAGTAGTAAACGACGTGAAGTTTAAAAATAAGTGAAGGTAGTGATTTATGGGCACGTCCTCTCGTTTCCAAAATTTTGATAGGAATGACGACGAATCGAACCAACGTAAAAATAATGAAGGAAAATGGAATTCGAGAACGATTCAAAATAATAGAAGTAAGTCGCCAGGAGTCAGTAAAGAGGGTGATAAAAAGGCGGGATGACGATAAATGATCTCAGCATCGTCACATGCCAATGGCCTAAACCCCTATCCTAGAGCGTTCTTGGTGCAGAAGTGGTTAATATAGAATGATGACACGTTTTCGCAACCATTTATTACAATTAATAATTTCTTATCGGACGCTGTACAAGCGGTTCTATACTGTGTATATCAAACACTTAGGCACGTATTAATTCATGTCAGACACGCAACATTTCTGGAGCACTACACGCACAAGATGTTACAGCACCGCACAAATGTAATTGTAACAGATTACTCATTAATAAGTAGGTATTTCGAGCTAATGGCCACATAAACAGCAGCCTGCAAGGGGAACGGGCACATTTATCAACAAAAAGTGGTAATTTCGTCGAACGTATTTCTCTGTAGGTCGGTTATGACGACCCTAATGCGAGAGTTCCTTTAAAACTTTTACTTTGTTGTAAATGAGCGTTATTTTCGCTTTCAGAATAATTGGGTCAAATTCTACGTTTTTTTATTCTTTTTGTTCATTGTGATTCTCGCTTGGATACCGACAGAAAATTGGTAATGCCATTTTGCTTTTCATTTGTTCTACGCACCTACGTGTGTGATTGGAAGAATCTTTTCCAGAATTGTTCATATATAAAGATGCCAAACCTTTAACAAAATTATGGAATTTGTGTACAGGATTATCAATAATACACAATAATTTTTTAATCCACTTATTACACGTTACAATAGTACAATCATCGTCATCAACAATCACTATTCTAGAGAGAAAGTTTATGGCATAATCCACCACGCTGATCCCGGGCTAGCGACTCTATACGCCTTTAAAGTAATTCGTGACCTTTTTTGCTATATGCACATTTCACGAAGACTACTGTTGAAACAAGTGATAATAGTTTACTAATTATCACTTGCTTCAACAATAGTCTATTATCACTGACTTCATGTGCAATTTGCATATCGACTGTGAACTGACAACCGGTACTATCTCAATTTTGTAAAGATTTCACTTTTTAATGCCATTTATTTCATACTCCGTAGCGTTGCAAGAAATTCCATCTCAGATACATTTCATTTTGGCGCCAGAATCGACTTCATTCAACTTGTACTAACTTCTAACCAGATGCTATATAAATGACGCAAACAATTCTTTTCTTCATCCTGTAATATTGTCAAAATTGAGATAGTACCGGTTGCCAGTTCACAGTCGATGTGATTCGTAAAGTCGCAGTGTTCCAGACCCCCGAAGGGACACAAATCCAGATCCTCGTACATAGAAGACAAGCATTCTCCGCACTAAGCCATCTCTGCTGTTATAATTACGTACGTGTTTATAATTGATAACACAGCAGATCCAAGAGTGACTAGCAATATAATTGTGGCAATTTTTTTGCAAACGATACATACACTTTCTCTGCGGTTTGTTTTACCTTTTTCCCCGTTCATGGTATAATAATTATAAATGATGTTACCTTACACAGATAATGGTGGTAGGTAAACAGTAATCACACTTTAAATCCGTCACTAAACAGTAGTAACAATCCGAACAAAGCACCGGCACAATGACGACGAGACAATGAGACGGCCTGCAGCGCAAACACTGCCTCTGCCGCTGTCAGACCTAATTAGCGCTATTCAGATCGACTGATTAATACGCTTTACGTATCTTGTATTTTACGTATAATAGCTGTTTTACATAACAAGACTTTTAGATATGGCTCTATTATGTCTCCCGTGGCCTAAAAGAATCGTATTATTAATACAAAGATCTAACACTAAGATGTGTGAAAAAAAAACTTTGATAGATTCACAGCAAAAGAGCCGTCCATACCAAAAACTGTGACGAACGCGTCGAAACATTCTTAAGGTCTGTTGACTCGATCTATAGAGCGATCCATAGCGCAGTTGGTAGCGCCGTTGCCCTCTATTGGCAAAACAGACGCAGGTTCGTGTACTGTCATATCGAAGGAATTTTCCTTTGTTCGATCTACATTAATCATTATTACAAACTAATGGAGTAATTTCACAAAAAAATATGAATATCATGGTAGTAAAACTAGGTTTTAGTTGCAATAGAGCTCCTTGTGAAAGAGTTCGTCCATGGAAGAACTGCCACCTGACCTATTTCTGCCACCTAGCAGTAACATTATTGCGTGCCGGTTTTGAAGGCTATCGATGCTGACGAAATTACAGGCACATCAGACTTATCAACTTACGTCTAAGGGTGGCGGGCGCAGTGGCAGTGCACCTCAGATCTTTGCGATTTAAAGCTCTGAGTGGCACTACAAGTGTTATAGACAGGCGAGAGTTACCATCAAGCGCATGATTTGTTCGTTCCGTCACTTGATGTTGTAAAAAAACATTATAATAATGATTACTCCTGTATAGTAAACATTATTTCCATAATAATCATTATTTCCAAAATAATCATTAATTCTATATTATCTCGGGTCTGTGGTACCGTCATTGTTTTCGATTTTCATAGCACAAGTGCTTTAATTACTCACTTTGGGATCAGACCAATGTGTGTGATGTCGTCTAATATTTATTGTTTATTTATTTATTTATTACAACCAATATTACGAATTATATTATTATATTTAATACGTCATCTAGTTAATATGACCGTAATATTGTTTTATTTATTATCTAGTGTATTAATTATGTGCACAGCTCACAATGTTTGATGAGCACATCTCGCTATCGTATGTAACTTGATGATAACTTGTTCTGTTTTGATATTTAAATATAACCTTTTTTTTTTAGCAATAATAAGCTGTTGTTTCACTGTAATGTAATAAATAAATGACCATTATTTCTTTACACCGCTGCCTCAGTTGCTGCCGATCAAATTAGCGCTCAGAACTATAACGTTCTATGTATCTTGTATTTTATTTCTTGTATTTTCTAATAATTTCTAATAATTGTTGAAAACCAGGTCGCTTTTTTTCCTACTCCTGACATTATTTCGACGAGTCTGACACAGGCTTCATTAAAGCTGTCTAGAATAATTATTTATTATTATTTTTATATCTTGTATTTTACGTTTAACTGTTGTACTTCAATAGTAAAGAATCTCGCATATATTTAAGACTAAACAAGTTGCCAGGATTCTTTTAAAGTCGTAGGTTCAACAATACAATTTTTTTGGTCCCATCACTGCCTCTGCTCTAATTAATTCATAGGGCGACTTAATTAGACCATTCAAATCGACCGATTATGCTTCCCGTGATATTCGGTTATTCGAAATAAATAACTGTTCTTCTGCAAAAGTGAGGTTAGTTTTCCTTAAAATGTTTTCAACATGCAGAACAAAATTCGTATAAAAAATGTAGTATAATCATAATTAAGCGCAACTAAAACTAGTAATTTTTTTTAATAGTTATTGGAAAAACATGCTACACACACAAGCACCCAAAATATTTCAATTTATTACTAACCGCCTCTATCCATACATATAATGAACAATAAAAATTATTCAAATCATTCGTCATTCAAGAAATTTAAAATGTTTCAGACTGTAGGAAAAGTGGCCAAGTCCTCAATCGTCTGTTGTTTTCTGTTGATACACAACCGTCAAGCCGCGTGATACGTTTATTTACGACGTCACAAATGTTTCCCTTACGTCTGACTGGCACGCTAATCGGATTACGCTGCACCCACCATTGATCATAACATCAAAATATCGTTTTAAATCATCAACACAAGGAAATTTTGCTTGCTACCTGTTGCTAATATTACCTGGCCACGTTTAGCTTTCGTCCTTAAAGCGGTTTTACGAAAACAGTTGTAAGGAGGGAAAAGAATCACAAGTTAATTTATTATTATTATTTATTATAAAGTAATTTTAAAATGAGATCCTATAATTTTAAGGTTAACACAATTTTATTTGAATTTTGATTGTTGTAACTATTTTGTTATTGTATTTCGTTTCTGTGTATTGCTTTATTACTTTACACAACAATTCTATGATCTGCATGTTTTAAAACTTACGTATCGGAAATTCTTTCATAAAATTAATAGCCTATCTTTCAATGGCGTGACTGTCCTTGTTCGCAAAATATTAATAACAACAGCTACCGACGTTCCAAAATATCACCGTAATTAATGAATGGGTGGAAGGCTCAGCGCATTGTGGTCGCATACCTTCGTGTAATTATTATAAATAATTGTGCAAACTTCACAACTTGGGCCATTTATTACCCGTCAATACATACTGGGCGTTCGCGAGCATTTCCAGTGATATTGCGCTATTGTTCCTCCTTTATAATACTGTGCAGAGAGAATGTGGAAGAAGGGTGGCTTACTTTAAGAAAAGTAGGGTGTAAAATCCTTTATTTCTCGTACAGTCAGCATAAAAGTTTAAACTGAACATTACAGTTTTCTAAAAAGCACCGTTCCATCAATGTCTATTAAAAATAAGCAATTATAAATTAATATAATTTCATCAGGATTATTCCATCTGTGTTCCTATTTACACAGTTTGTTTTATTCTACTGTAATAAAGAGACGAGGAAGTCTAGTTTTAAAGTGATTTGGACACTAATTATAGATAGTTAGTTATACTAATTATAGTTACTATATATAAATGAAAACGACATGCTCCACTGTGCGTTGAAACAGCGCGCCACCGCAAGCAATTATATGTTAAATTCACAGTGCCGACGCAACGCCCGTGTAGTGTGTCGCTCTTACCGTCGTATTCAAGAACTCTACTCAATGCTCAAGTCAGGACTTGAGCAGACTTGAGTATGATTTCAAGCACTGGAAATACGACCCTAATGGCGAGGACTTGAGTATGATTTACAGTGCTCACTGCAATACTCAAGTCCTGACTTGAGTATTGAGTAGAGTTCTGGAATACGACCCTTAGACTGAGATTTATAAAATTAACATTGATTTTGAGTAAGTAAAAAAAAGACAACATAATTTCATACTTACAAAAAAAGTTTGCCAAAGTTTAAGCAAGAAATAAAATAAATAACTCACGAACTTAATCGTGCTCCTTACGATTTTTTTTCATGTTTATTTAGTTTTCATTTTAGTCTAAAACTATGAATCAGCATGGAAAATTATCAATTAATTATCACAGCCAAAAAATCTTGTTAATTTCAAGACAATAACTGAATAAAGAAGTTTTTCAATTAAACCACGTAAAGCGTATGCAATCAGCTGTGTTACAAAAGCAGACTGCCCGACGTGAGGTTACATCTCAGTATAATCTGCAACTTGGGAGTGAACTGCCAAGTTCTCGGTCTTGCTCCGCAATTACACAAAACTAATAGCTTCATGTTCCGACGTCATTATGACCCTCAAATGGTGTGCTTTATGTTTATGCTTACGAGCAGCAGCGTAGTAGTAGATATTTATTGATGTGTTAAGAACAACATCGGATTTACCTTTGCATCTTCAAAGTCAGAAGTCGGATTTTGGTCATGAGACTTTTTCTCTTACCTCTAATTTTGTTTTTATTTTCTTTTACATACAGACGTATCGATGACATATGATTTTGACGACCTCGATGGTCTAATGGTTTATACTACGGGCGCTGGATGAAAAGATACCGGGTTCGATTCCCGGTAGGATCAAATTGGGAAATGAATTTTCCTAAATTGGTTCTAAGTAAATTGGTTGTATTGGTAAGTAATGTGTGCATTACTGCATTTCGGTTTTGAATGGGAAGAGTGCTGCTGAATTTGTTTTTTTATTATACCAAGTAACGTGTTGAACAAGTCGTGCACCTGGCGGTAAACGTCACGCCATATCCAAAACAATTGCAGTGCCATTCAGAACTTTAAATCTCGAAGATATTATAGGCACTGCTACTGCGCACGTCACCCTGAGGCACAAGTTGATAAGTACCATGTACTTGTGATTTCACCTGTAATATTACAGGCACATGAGACTTAGCAACTTATGTCTCAGGGTGACGAGCGCAGTGGCGGTGCCTCTCAAATCTTTGTTATTTAAAGCTCTGAGTGGCACTGCAACTGTTATGGACAGGAATGTCGCTTCCCATCAGACTATTTGTCGCAACGAAAATAACAGCTAATCGTCAAGAAAATAGTATATCAAATACTGAGGACCATCTGTCACGCAACGCAGACAAATCGTGTAGGGTTCTAAACATTTTAACCTATTTTGGTTCACCATAAATATTATTATGGTTTGGGTCACTATTCTTGAAAAGCAGAGACGTCTTTGTCCCGCCTAAACACTACCTCCTGAGACATTCTATTTTCTATTTTAAGAGCCAGATTATCATAAATTTGCTACGCCATCATTTTATCCTCACTCTTTTATTTTTCATATCTATGATGCTTATAAATCTTAATTTATTTTTAGAAAGCAAATACTGAATACGTCGTTGCCTAAAGTAAAAATATCGGTCATTCATATAGATCTTATGTTTTTACGTAATATTTTTAAAGAATATCTCATAACTGAAATATAATTAAAACAAGTAGCACTGTAGCAACTGTAAAAGGTATTAGTTTGATTAACAAAAACGTTTATTACAAAACAGGATGTGCTAACAACATTTTTCAATAGATATTATTTCTTCTGACAAGTTATACCCCAATCACATACAAGGTATTCACTCTAATAAGTATTATTAGTACAGTTCCGTTGAACTCTGTAGATTGAATTTCTATTACAACAGGAGAACACTCAAACAGACTTTTCTTTTAAAGTTAAGATATATATCTCAAAAGTAAAAGATATTTTAAGGTAAAGAAAAGTTCATCGCGTTTTCTTATTTGTTGCGAGAAGTAAGGTTTGCGCACTATGTGAAATCCGTATTCGAGAATATACAGATCTAGAAAACTCGACGTTGGTTCTCGCTTTAAAGCACGTTGGTTTCGTTTTGATGCACTGCATCTGATCCAGATCTCAGAAAATACGGATATTGCTTGTATACCTGGACATTCAAAATCCTTGTCATTCTGGTGCTATGTTGTTAAGTCGTTCGCATCGAGTATATAACCAGAAATAGAGACGAAATGTCATTTAATTTGTTTCAAAACTATTCTGCCATATCATTACTGTGACAACTGCACTCCGATTGGCTAGCCCGAGTTCGAAACAATTGACGGGTGTCGTCAATAGATGTCGTCAACTGTTTCACTTCAAATCGACCAGTTAACTTGAGCTGTGCTATAATGGACGAAAATTGCAAAATTACATATTTAATATTTAGTTACCGATGAAATGTGATTCTGTTAGTTTTGTAATTAGATATTTTGCTGTTTTTGCCACACCACCGAATTGAACAGCACGGCATTGTTAGAGATATTATCTTTATTACAATAAATACAGAATATTTTTTGGAATATACGGAGACGTACACACAGGTCAGTAGTTCGCCTGTCTATATTTCAGTGTAAACGAGAGTTGATATTTATAAGAGCTGTATTGCTAATGTGTTACCAGGAATACATGGCCCATATGTCGTCTCTATTTCTGGTTATACACTCGATGGTCGTTCGTTACCTATGTGTCTTTTCAATCGTTGCCAATTGTTATTACGCACAGGAGAAATAAAGAGTTCCAACGTTTTATAATAATCACATAAACTAAGTCAAGACAGCAAGAAAATTTCTATTTATACCGAGTAAGTGTGTCCACTTTTGTTTTAATTTTATATATACATCGATACCTGCTCCTTCCTTCCCTCTACCCCTCCGCACCAATGCCACCACCGATTTGGTATATGATCGGACGCAGTGCGCAAGGGTTAATACTGAATACTGTAGTTATTTCGGTCCGCGAATATAATGATCTGAATTGGAGGTATTCTCGACTTCGGAAAATAGAATTCGAATTTAGTGCACAATCTCTCATATAAATAGTACTAAGACTACTTCGTACCTACCGGGATTTCTCGGATTCGGAACAGGTACAACCACAACAACGCCTTTAAGTTGTGGAAATGTTTAGGCCCTTACTTATTTTCTTTAGGATTTCTGTCTGCACAACACTCGCCAGGATAATAGCTGGGTCCTTTTCTACCGCAATACAGGACTGTGATCCTCATTTAAAAGAGACTGAACAGAAGAGTAAATGGCAGACGAATCGTAAATATTCCAATCTAGCAACACATTTGTGGTGTTAGTATACTTCCTGGCGATCGTTACAACTTTCCATCAAGCAGATATTGTTTCAAAACTTGGAAACATTAAGATAAAAAAAAACAAAAATAAACGTCCAAATTGGCAGCTAAGATCTAAGGCGAAAAAAATATTGTTTATATTCAATTTTTCAAAAAATTTATGCTGCTTTATCGGATTTACAAAACGAACAATAGACAAAGTACAATGCTCTTAATATTGTATTCTGTGCCAGACAACCACACTTATAGCCTGGTCTCAAACTAAGGAAATACTATGAGTACCTGAGTAACGGAATTCACTCTAGGGCACTTCCCAGAACACCTAAACCAGAACTCATTTAGAAAAGTTCAATTTCCAAATTGGTACTACCGCGAATTCGCACCCAGCGCCCACAATGTAAACCATTAGGCCACCAAGGTCGTCAACATTTCAACGTCATCATTGTCTTACATAAAAGAAATTCTTAAAAAAGAGCGTTTAAAGTCCAGAAGAAGTGTATTCGTGCAATTTGCGGTGCGTGGTTCGATGACAGTTGCAAACCGCTGTTTAAAAAGCTGAACATATTACCTTTGCCATGCATGTACATTAGAGATATCTGCGTATTTGTCAACTCTCATCCTCAATATTTTAAAACACGCGGTGAAGTCATTCAAAGGCAAACTAGAGCGAAAATTATGAATCTCTTATACCAACCTCGTTGCCATAAAGTAATTTATAAGAATAACTGCTTCAACATGTGTATAATTATTTACAACAAATTTCCAAACGAAATAAAATTGTTACAAGGACATACTTTTAAATTAAAATTGACAAAATGGCTTTTGACACATTGCTTCTATTGTAATAAAGAATACTTAGAATTTACAAATTCATTACATTAATTAGAAACTATAGAGACTAAAGAAACATTGAATCCCATTAATATTTGCACATCTGCTTGCAGGTTGAATACAATATACCTAATTTTACTTAAGACCTTTGTAATTACTGTATTCTGGCAAATAAACGTATTCTATTCTATTCTATTCTATTCTTTAAGTCCTTGGAAGGTTACTTTAGTTAACATCATTTTTCACCATCTTCTTCATAAAAACAATCATTACGGTTGTATATTTCTCAAAATCGGAATATTTACTGAACATACAACACACACCCAATCTTCAGAACTAGCCTTGACTGCTTATTTCCTCTATTAATCTCAAATTATTTCCTCTATTATGAAAATTAACGTTAATTGAAGAAAAGTACCAGTCACGTATACATTACCCGGGAAATCTGCGTCGTAAGGAGCATACCATCGGCGCGCCACATGTTCGCTATTAACATAGAAACGAAAACTTATAGTGATGTTTGTATTACGAAAATCGTCGCCAGAGGGCATAGACTGAAAACCTCAATTACTTTTTCTTTAAAGGAAAATTGTAAAGCGTTATATCCAAGTTAGTTATAATTGTAATAATCTAAATGCTAATTACAAACAACGTGTACTTAAAATATAATCAAATGCGAGTCGCATCTATAACTTTTTAGATTTATAACTAGTATTGCAAGGGGTAGCTGATTAAGAGTTTTAATAAAACGAAAATAAAAATGTTTACTTAATATATCGTCAATTCGAAACTGCTTTTGCATTGAGCTTTGACGCGAGTTTGCTGAAAGTGGACGTTGTGCTAGACAGCGATCCGATAAGTGACGATCGTATTAGATTTTTTTTTAGAATTTCGAATTTCGAAATACAAATGCCGAATTGTGTCGTAAAATTACAAATCCATAAATTTTACTGCACGTCACTATTGACAACAATGTATAGCAATTTAGCTCCTTCAACGTAGTTATGTATTAATACGAAACTTGATGAGCGGACAAACGTCAAAACGGCCATCATAACGTGCCGGTACTGCAAGTCATTATTAATAAACCAACGTATGTATGATACGAAACTCTCAGTCGTGCAAGCCCTCGGTTGGGATCAAACCCAGAAACTCCAAGTAGAAAACTACGTGCGTGTTTATAATTGATAGCAGAACAGACCCAAGAATGACTTGCAAAATAATTGTAGTGAAATTCACTGCCCTTTTTTGCTTTCTCTCTGTGTTTATAGTACAATAATTATAAACAGCTAAGAAGGTAAAAAATTATTTATACAAATTACTTAAAAGTTGTATAATGCTGTCTGCAATCTGTTAGCAAATGGCCTTCTGGAATAGCGGCCTATCTCAAAGGCATCTAATTCACCGGGACAGATAAGCTTAAAAAATTTTACATATGTCTGCAGCGCAATATTAAATGTGAAATGATACATTTGAAGTTCTTAGGTTTTCGCAATTGTTACACATAGGAAATGAAACTATTTTTCCGGATTAAAATCGCGTATATTTGTTTTTTCAAACAAACCGACGTTTCGGGCCCTTTACAGGTCCCATGGTCACGGTTGACTGAGGTGGTACAGTCTTCGACCAGTTATGTCTAATATTGATGCAAACCACCTTATTTTTTCACTATAGTTACAATTGCTATTAATTAATACCTTATTTTTAATTTTACAAAGAAAACATTCCAATTTACGCTACATTAAGTTTTACAAATTATTTTATCGAATTAATTTTTATTAAGATCAATTTATTGTTAATTATTAATACAATAGATTCAATTTATTGTTAATTATTAATAATTAGAATAAACTAAGACATATTAATTAGTACTGCAGTCTTATGTCTGTTTGGGATTTTTCATTAGAGGAAATACTGGATCCCAAACTGGTGGTACGGAGAAACCATCTTCCCTGTTGAAATTAGGATGTTTTTTAATTTCAATGGCCTCTCACAGCATCCTGGGTAGATAACGGACTTCTTTTACAAGGACCTGAGGTTTGTCAAACTTCATTGAATGTGTAGGTTTATCCATTGTTTACGCGACGGTGTTTGACATCAGCTATATGTTCTTTGACGCGGGTACAAATACTTCGCCTTGTTTGTCCAATTTAAGACTGTACCTCCTCAGTAAACCGTGACCATTGGACCTGTAAAGGGCCCGAAACGTCGGTTTGTTTGAAAAAACAAATATACGCGATTTAAATCCGGAAAAATAGTTTCATTTCCTATGTGTAACAATTGCGAAAACCTAAGAACTTTAAATGTATAATTTCACATTTAATATTGCGCTGCAGACATATGTAAAATTTTTTAAGCTTATCTGTCCCGGTGAATTAGATGCCTTTAAGATAGGTCGCTATTCCAGAAGGCCATTTGCTAACAGATTGCAGACAGCATTATATAACTTTTAAGTAATTTGTATAAATAATTTTTACCTTCTTATCTGTTTATAATTATTGTACTATAAACACAGAGAGAAAGCAAAAAAGGGCAGTGAATTTCACTACAATTATTTTGCAAATATACATTTAAAATTTAGTTTTCCACTACAAAAATGCGTTTATATCAAATTATGACGGTGTGACCTCCTTGCATCGTCATCCCACCTTTTTATTTAAATTTTTTATTTTATTCTCACACTCATATTTAAATTCATATTTTGAATTGTTCCATTCTTTGCCTCACATTCTGATTTTGTTTCGTTCCATCGTCACTCCCGGCCTGATCGCGGCAGGGAACACGCCTTGTAATTTTTTTTTAACCGTTTACCATTTTACTAAAAATCTCTTGTACAATATACATTTTTAAAATCATAAGTATTTATTGCGGTTTTAACAATACTTATGATCTCAAAAATGTAGATTGTACAAGTCACTCCCTGCCCGATCGCGGTAGCGAACACATCTCATCCTATCTTTTGAACCGTTTACACCGTTTACATTTTAAAGATCATAATCTTATTGTTAAACCTGAATAAATACCTATAAAACTGGACTTTCAACTTTTGACTCACTAAACTTAGTAAGATGTGTGGATCCTGCGGAGGCTACTACTACTGCTCTCCAGGCTACATTACTATTATCCTACAGAACGCCAGCAGCACCAGTAATGCTCTTACAAATACATACTAATTTATGTTCTTGTGAAGTGATTGTAAATGTCTGCTTGAATTTGTGCTTTATACCTAATTTTTTACTTTACTTCGGGTGACGTAGATAAACTCAAACAGTAAGTACTTGCTCTAATTTGTGTCAAAAGGTAAAAGTTCACTAAGTGAAGAGTAAAACAACATAATTACAACTAAAACAACACTTATAAATAATCACTAAAACAAAAAGAGATGATTATAATATAACATTATAATAATTTATCAGATAAATATACCTACAGTTTCACAGAGATCAGTGCTCTACATAAATTCAATAAAAGATTGCTTGTGTGTGGACCATTTTCACTACGAACAATTTTCGTGCTTATTTTCGTGAAAACTTTAGACTTTTGATTCGTTATTTTGTTGTAAAACATGAACGATTGAAATAAATATTTTTTTTACTAGGTAATGTCACATAGGAAATGAAACTATATATGTGGTACAGTCTTCAGTCAGTATAACTGGTTGAAGACTGTACCACCTCAGTCAACCGTGACCATGAGACCTGTGAAGGGCCCGAAACGTCGGTTTGTTTGAAAAAACAAATATACGCGATTTAAATCGGGAAAAATAGTTTAATTTCCTATGTGTAACAATCGCGAAAACCTAAGAACTCGATGGGTAATATCACACTTTAAAAGTTTTATTCGTTTATACCTGTATGATGTCAGTCAATGTCCCAAGATAACTGACCCCCTAACCGTCTCTTTGATTCTGAGTAGATCAGTGTGAAGAACAAACAGAATCTAAGTTTCTGAGTGTTCGATCTTTGTATTAATAATCATAACAAACTAGTGGAGTGAATTTCACAAAAAATAATTGAATAGCAATTCAATAAAAATTTAAAAAACAGAATGTAAAACAAACTTAATCTTTAACCTTTGAGCTGTAACATTCATTCTGGAATGACTTCCTTATTACATTATCAGTGAATGACATTTTGACCTCCTTCATCGTTATCTTTTATCACTCTCTTTTCTGGCTCCTGGCCACATATTTTTGAAATTTTGAATCGTTCTCTAATTCCTTTTTTTTGTTATTCTTACTATGACTCTTTTTTTTTATAACAGCAAGTGACGGGACGGATAATTCGTGCGCCTGATGGTAAGCTACACGCATGTCCATAACAGTTGCAATGCCACTCAAAGATTCAAATCGCAAAGATCTGAGGGGCAATGCCACTGCGCCCGTCACCCTGAGACATAAGTTGACAAGTCCCATGTGCCTGTAATTTCACCGGCACCCTTACCCTTCAAAACCGGAACACAGTACTGCTGACATCACTGCTTGGCGGCAGAAATAGGTAAGATGGCAGTACTTCCCTGGACGGACTCTTTCACAAGAAGCTCTACTGCTACTACTACAGGTTCGTTCCGTCATCACTCCCATCACAAATTAGAAAAATATCCCCATCAAAGTTCTTAAAGCGACAGGACGTGCTTATGAAGTATCCTCATGTAAAACCCTAATTTCACGTGATTTACTTCTTTTTCATCATTAGAATACGTATGTAGGCCCTCTTGGGGTAAGTTGACTGTTCATAAGACTGTTTTACAGGCGGGGTTTTACATACTGTTAGACAGGGAGTGTTTTATACTGTTATACCTTTTTATATTATTGTATTTTTGTTACAGCGTTTTGTTCTTTCATTTTCTACATACAATAAATTCACGTGGACCGAGCCCTTATGTCACTTTTGCTAAGGCTAGGCCACAATTACGTTATACAAATACAAATTTCAATCAAAAAGCTGGAATTCCTTTACACTTTTCTGCTGAATGTGTAAGAAGGCTCTCAATATCAAAAGGTATATATGATAGGACGGATAGAGGGTCAGATATCGTAAGACATCAGCTGTATATACATTTTACATCGAGTATATAACCAGAAATGGAGACGACATAAGGGCCATCCAACTCATCAGGCATATGAGCCTTATATCACATTTAAATATCAACTCGCGTTAGCGCTGAAATCACAAATTAGAAAGCTGAAATAGTACAGAGCCAATAATTGACCTGTGTGTACGTCTCCGTATATTCCAGAAATATTCTGTATTTATTGTAATAAAGATAATATCTCTAACAATGGGGGGCTGTTCCATTTGGTGGTGTGGGGAAAAACAGCAAAACATTCCATTACAAAACAAACGGAATCACATTTCATCGGTAATTAAATATAAAATATGTAATTTTTCAATTTTCGTCCATTATAGCAAAGCTCAAGTTAAGAAAAGAAACCATTGACGACTTCGGGCAGGCCAATTTTATGTTGAATGCTTGTTTAGTTCTACGCGATATTTTCTTTCAACATTTAAGAAAATAGTAATTAGTAAACTAAACTAACACGATTTAAAAAAATTGGCTGAGGCTGTGTCAAGCCGCGCGGCTGTTGGTTTAACGTGAAAGCCTTACGTTGATCGATGCCTTTGGTTACGGTGATCGATCTCTTTCGTTACGTTACGGCCCAAATATATATCACGGTACCCGTATGTTTCTGTCAGAACCTGAAGACATTTCACGTCAAAATATTATTATAGTCCTGCAATTGTGTACCTATAAATATACTACAATGCAACTTGGCTTTGAGGTTCTATGTCTAGCAGGAACTTTTGCAATTTTGTAATGTTCAAGCCACTTGGTTTTCATGGTGTCACCATCTGCCCCCGTGGTCGAACGTTTACCATGCTGGACTGACACGCAGAAGTCCCGGGTTCGATTCCTGGGCCGGGAGAAATATTTGTATGACCTATATTTATTTCTCTCGTGAGTTGGGTGTAATTTGTGGTTGTCTACCTGTGTTTCCCTAGTGAATATTCTTTGCTTGTAAAGAATCGGGGAGAGCACCAAATATCGGATACTTTTGCTTGAAAAATTTTTAAAAGTACTAATCAACGTTTAAGAAATTTAAATTTAACCTTAGTCTTTATTATAAGATCTTTTATAGTAATAGAAATTCTTCATATTCTAATTAAATATTTTAAGCTACAGTACGTTTTATAAAAAAGGGGAACCATCAATGAATTTCAAAAGGATGCCTAAAACCAGCTAGCCGGTTTTACGGTCCCAAAAATATTTTATTGTGAACACGATATTAGGTGACAATAATTATAACAAATTAAACTAATGAAACAATTTGTTAATTTGTATTTATTGGCAATAATCAGACTTGTAATCAATCTTTGACTGGCTAATTAGGAACTTAAACACCTTACCTATTTCTGCCGCCAAGCAGTAACGTCACCATTACTGTGTTCCAGTTTTGAAGGGTAAGGGTGCTGGTGAAATTACTGGCACATGGGACTTGTTAACCTATGTCTCAGGGCGTCGGGTGCAGTGGCAGTGCCCCTCAGATCTTTGCGATTTAAAGCTCTGAGTGGCACTGCAACTGTATAACAGACGGGCGTGTAGCTTAACATCAGGCGCACGACTTGCTCGTCCCGTCACATGATATTATTAAAAAAAATAAAAAATAAAATAACATGTTTATTAGAGATCCAAAAGGAACATAAAAAACTATGTGCAACTTATGTATTAGATTTTTTATAGTTGCATGTATGAAAAACTATGAAGTTCTCATTTAAAAACGTATCCTAATATCAGATATCCAATATTAGGGTCGCGTAGGTATCCGGTATTAAGATTTCATAGAAAAAAACTTACTACAACGTAATAAACATTATCGGATTGAAAATATTTATGCATTTATTTGTATTAATAGATGCTAGACTTAATAAAACCTAGTATTTGCAATGATAATTTTGTACTTACCCCGCCGAAAAACAAAACTTTTTCATGAAATAATATATTATTTTGTATTGGAAAAAAGTAACGTGTCGTCTCACTGTTCTGCCATTTTCTTAACTAGTCAGATGATTTTTTTACAGTGGCACCACTTTATAGTTGGCTATTAAAACATAAAATAAAAAATAGATAGTCCTAGTAGATAGAAAAAAAGAGATAGTCCAACTTCCGAAATTAGGCAACTATGCGATATACGGTTATTTTCCCCTACTATCGTCAACCCATTTATATGTTCCACTACTGAGCACGAGTCTCCCATGCGAGAGGTTTAGGTCATAATCCTAACGTCATCTCACATTGTCCGAGGACTGTGAACCTTCTTCGACGTTGCAGGTTTCATCACGATGTTTCCCTTCGCCGAAAAGCTCATAGTAAATTTCAAATTTAAATATCGCACACAAATTTCGAAAAACTCAAAGGGTCGAGCCCGGATTTAGCGCCCAGACACACGAGGAGTAAGTTTTCGCGCGGCCGCCGCGCAGTCGAGGATTGGACTCCGCTCGGCGACTGCGTAGACAAAAGACAAGCTAGCGCCTTCCAGCCAAAAGCTAAATAAATAAAGCGTATTTTGCCATGATAGTTCGGTCTCTGAACACGTGCACGCGGTCGCTGGGCGGCGGCGGCCGCCGCAGACTCCGCTCTTCGACCGCGCGGGGTGAGAGCGATGAAATTCGTGTCGTATAAACGCGCCCTTATACTTTTTCTATTCTCGTCTCTTTATAGGCTCCATTTTCTTATTTTTTTTGTAACATCAAGTGACGAAATCAACAAGTCGTGCGCCTGATGGTAAGCTACACGTCTGTCCATAACAGTTACAGTGCCACTCAGAGATTTAAATTGCAAAGATCTGAGCGCACGTCACCCTGAAACATCAGTTGACATTGCCTTACCCGGTTTATTTTAAACAGCTATATTTGTTTACTAATATTATGCTACCCGAAATTTGTGAAAAAAATAAGAAACAAAAAACAAAAATTGAAACAAAAAGCAAAATAAAAACAGAACAGGTCAAAAATTAAGTTGGCGTAGTGTTCTTTGGAGGTATCGAATAGCAAACTACAAAGAAGTTATTTATACACATAACTCTTTCTTATCTCAGAAACAAAGCCATACAAGTGAGTAAGAAAGCAATATAAGCAAAGTACCAATAAACGTTATCAGCTAGCTGATTGTGGAGGTATCGAGCAAAACGCAGACAAAGCATTCATTTACATGTTAATAGCGAGCGTGTGGTACGCTCTTTACGGCTATGCAGCTCACCCGGTAATACATACGTGACTAAGAAGTTTTGTTAAATTAATATCGAGACTTGAACTTCATTATACAGGATGTACCAAAAACGCCCGATCGTAATTCGCCTGGTGATTGTACTCGTAATAACAAACAACTGTATTATACCATTTCTCCTTAGTATGACAAAAATAATTTGTCTGTCAGGTTGTTCTTACCTATAATTGTGAATAAATCTTAATATGAATAGAGCAACCCTTTTGTTTCCTGCTCATTCATATTAGAATCAACTAGAAACGAGTAGAAGTGGTTGGTTTTCACTAATAACTTGCATAAAATTCTCACTTTTGAGTAGGATTCGAAGTGATAATTATCTTTGATAATTGCCAAGATAATTATCACGATAATATACATTGATATTTATCTTGATATTTATAAAATTGTCACAGTGTCATGTGTTCCTGTGTTCATCCAAACAAATAATTGTCCTATTTCTTTTTTATGTCAATTTAGTTTTCTCACTGTTTGTTATTTTTATCAAAAGTAAAGAGACAAAACTGTGAATCCGCATGGATAATTATCGATATCAGATAATTATCAAAGAAAATAAATATGTCGATAATGTCAAACTCTGCTTTTGAGTGGTGGGGCAGAATATCTTTAATAGCGTTGTAGTATTGGATTTTGTTAGGTAACGTTGACGTCAGGATACTCTCCAGCTCTAATAATAACAAAATCTATTATATCTTTTTTATAACACAATAAGTATTATGACCTAAAACACTCCTGCTTTTTTACTATTTTTGTCTCGCAAAAGCGGACAATAAATATACGGCTACGTACGAATATGTTTTGAGCTAATAATTCACTTTTATTGTATCTTACACGCTCTTTGCTATATTTATTGCTCACCTACGTATTGTGGGTACTACACCTAAATAAAATATAATGTACCGGGTGCACCTAATAGGACTTGCTATTTTATACCTCTGCGAACAATGTTTCAGATAGCTTCATAAAGGAAACGCGAACGTTTGATATGAACCACAGCAAGGAGCTAGTTCATTTATTGTAGTCAACTTCAGCTTTATTTTTTTTTATTTCGCGTGTTCTGAATGAAACTACGTGAAGCTGTAAATGTCGAAATTCTAGTTTCTTACAATTTACCGGTTGTATACAAAATGAAATAATATTTTATTTGTAATGTTTTTCTTTATGATACCAAGTGACGGGACGTCTTGTGCCTGATCGTGAGCGTCACATCTGTCCATAACAGTTGCAGAGCCACTCAGAGCTTTAAATTACAAAGCTCTGAGGATAATTCCACTGCGCCCGTCACCCTGAGACATAAGTTGACAAATCTCATGTGCCTGTAATTTTACTAGCACCCTGGCCTTTCAAAATCGGAACGCCGTAATGCTCACATTACAGCATGGCGGTAGAAATAAGTAAGATGGCGGTACTTTCCTGGTCGAACTGTTTCACAAGGAGCTCTACAGCTACTAAATATTGTCCCTATCTACCGACCCGATGGATAGGGATTTCCGGGGAGACTACGAGCTCCCCAGTAAGACAGACTAGCGTACAGTGGGCGTCCGGATCAAGCCCTCCGCCAGTGCCCTTCTTGTTGTTGGAAGTTGGGAGCTATGTCTGGACAATGTCGCAGGACACTGCTACTGACATCTCCGGTTCTAGTTCGGATAACAAATAGAGAATAAGCTAGATATCCGTTCGATTTTGGTTTTGACATTAATAAGTTCGTAAGGAACTTCAAACTTTTTGAGTATAATTTACTTTTACCCTTAAAGTATCTGAGACTTATAGCTAGTTTTCTATCTTTTAATATTAAGGACGCTGTTATAGAAGACATAACACAGTCCCACGACAATGCTCCTACTTTAAGCAGCAACAGTATACTTATTACTAACCATAATTTAAACTGAAAAACACGACAACAGAAAAGTCTACTCGTTTCCATGTAGTACATCAAAATATTCAAGGGTTTTCTGGGAAAACATTAGAAATAAGTCTTTTTTTGCACGATATTTCCGTTGACGTGTTTTGTGTTACAGAACACTGGCTGAAAGACTACGAAGCAATTAACAACATAGAAAATTATGTAATAGTCAGTTCATTCATAAGAAAAAACTTAAGTAGAGGCGGATCTATGATTATTATTAAACGTAACTTAAAATTTAAAGAGCGTAAGGATATCACAGATCTTTCTACGGAACGAACTATTGAGATTTCATGTGTGGAATTGGATCAGTTTGTCGTCTTATGTGCATATAGGCCACTTCTGCTAATTTCAACGAGTTTGAATTAATTATGGAAGACTGTTTAAAACGGATTTTTCCAACCAAAGAAAGCGTAGTAGTTTCTCTGCAGACCAATTACCACAGAACGAATTATTTACATTTACATTATGTAAATACGAATCATGTACATTTCAAAATAATATCGGCAATACTTTAAATTCCCTACCCCATATACCGAAGGTTCCACATAATATATATAGCATGATATTTGGTTTAATTAGAAATGAATTAGATTATGTTTTAAATCGAAAACATTAACTTTCCATAGACTAAATTCAACGACTGGGCAACAGTAGGTATTCATAAGAGTATCTCGTTTGTATGAGCTATATGGAATGAAAACTTATAATACTAATTCCAATTTTATAGAATTTGTTAGAAATTATTCAAAAATATTTAAAAATGTATGTGTAGTTGCTAAGGTTAAGTTTCACAGCGACAAAATTAGACAATCGATAAATAAATCTAAAACTACTTGGAGCAGAATAAATAAAGAGTCAGGCAGGGTTAAACAACACGATAGAGATATAGTTTTAGAATTAGACGGCAAACTTATTAAATCCAAAGACAAGGTAGCCCAAGCTTTTGAATCGTTCTTTCGGAAATTGCTGTGAACACTACAGAATCATTAAATTCCTCTCCTTCTCTTGCTATTGATCTCCTAAAGAAAAATGTTAACGTTTGTGGCAGTTTAGTTAATTTCCGTCATGTTAATCCACAAGACATCATAAAAGCTTTTAAATCAATACATGTTAAAAAAAACTGTAGATCTCTGGGGCATATCAACTAAAGTTATGGACTCAGTTATTGATCTTTTTTCCCCACATTTAGCTGTAGCTTTCAATAGGTGTGTTGACAAAGGTAGTGTAGGTGTGTTTTTCCCTATTTAATGAAATACAGCAAGGTTATTCATTTATTCAAAAGTGGTAGGAAAGTTGATCCTAGACCCATTTCAATTTTACCAGCTTTAAGTAAAATATTCGAAAAGGTTATGCTGACTCAATTACTGTCCTATTTCGGTAGGAATCATATTTTTCATAGTGTATGTATCAAAGGCATTTGATTGCGTTGACCATATTACTCATATTAGGAAGCTGGAATATTACGGTGTAAATGGCGTCGGAACTTGTCTCGTCATATCTAAACAAGAAAGTAGACATAAATAGAGTGACTTCTTTGGGTTCTCCGGTAAAAATGGGTGTTCCACAGGGCTCAAACTTGGACCTTTCTTATTCCTGATTTATATTAATGATCTGCCATTCTTTATTACGGACCATTGCGAAATAGTATTGTTTGCTGATCCTTGATTTTTTGAAACAGACAGACATAACATTAAAAAATACTTTAAAAATATTTTGATTGAAAAGTCATATTACAGAATTGAAGACTACGTGTTAGATAAAGATGTATAGAAAGAGACGACACGGCTCCAGAATCCACTAAAATTTGATTCAAAGTGTATTCCATAGCATTTAAGTTTATTTGAAAAGAGCAATCCCTAGAGTTCCTTGCTAGTTCTTATCAGGGAAGTCAGCGTAGTGTATGAAATGTAAATTTGACGTTTTCAAGTGTAATTTTTTTTACCTATGGAATAAACGATCTTTGACTTTGACTTTGACTTTAATCCAGTGGCATAGCAATAGTAGGACTGGATAGGCGCCCAGAGAGGCATCGGTAAGTGAACGTGCCTACAGCTTCGTTACCAGCAGGGAGAATTGGTAATTGAATTTAGATTCAACGGCTTATGGTCAATTTATATTACGGCAGAACGGAATGGAAGCGAGTTTTTGTAACGATATTCGTACATAGCATAACTAACTTTATGTTCAATAGTGTAACGTATAAACTAGATACGAGCCAAAATCTTCCGCGGAGTTCTCGCGCATGCACAAAAATTTGCTTCCATTCCGTTCGGCCGCAATGTAAATTAAGCCTTAGCGGTGGCAACCGTTAGTTGTGCAATGCACAACGGGAAGTGAGCGTGCCGTTCAGAGTTCTGAGGAGGGTGCAGTACGTGCACCAGGGGCCGCTCACTCAAGACACTAGCCTTTTGAGAACCGGATGAAATCCGTGATATCGGTCTGTGACAACCATATCCACGGGCTAATCTGGGACCAGGACCTAAACTTATGTGGAGATCCCTGTGCTTGCACGCAGGTTATTGTGCCCTTTCCATATACCCAAGAGATGGGTAGGGAGGGTTACTATAAACAAAAGATAATGTAGAAATATACGGGACTGCTACTAAATGTAATCAAAGCCAAAATATACTGCCTAAAGTTGCGACTGAGTAATGGCACGAGATAGTTCTGTATACTCGATCCTATTGTAATATGTTAGATTTTTCTAACGATTAACCTTTTTATCGTTGCGGTGGCCACTTTATACCAGTCGATTGTCACGAGTCTTTGAACGCGTATCCAGTTTCACAAATCGACCTACTGTCAGACGCACTTGCCCCTTCCGAGCGATCATCCAAAAAGTGCTTTGGTACCACAGTCTATTTTCACACGACCCACAAAAATATCAATCTTATTGTCATGTAATAAAGGTATAAAACCTGCAGAAACAATTTTGCAGATGTAACATAAAATTTTCCAGTCATGGTAGAGAGATTTAGTCTCTATGTCGTAGATGTATGTGTGAAGTGAAGTGCAAAGAAATGTTGTAAGGTGCCTCAAATGAATGTAGTGTCCACTACGATGCGTATCGATTCAGGAGCAAGACGTCGGCAAATGGCCGCGGTGATTGCGGAAAATGAGAAAGATGGTCTTTCTAAATATCAGACTATAGCTATAAGTGTACGTACGCATTTTAATTCCGAACTTAGTGATAGTAATGGCTAAACTAATAATTTAATAATTTTCACTTTTTTGTGGGAAATTCTTCATTTCATTATAATCTATAAGGTAGCGTTAGTACAAAATCAAACATATTCAAAGAAACCTCAAAATACAAGGAAACCTTGAAAATATACCAGATTGAAAGTTTGAAAGGCTCTCCTGTAAAATTGTGATTTTGCGCTTTGGCCCTTACACATAGGACCCATTGATATTTGTGTGTGGGATTATTAACGTTATAGTTATAACAGATTTTAAAAAAATACCCATCTTTTTGCAGCAAATACTGTATATAATCATTATATAAAAAAAAATAAGTAATAGTTAGGCTATATACATATGATACTGGCAGAAAACCAGCACTGTTTGATTTCTTTCGGTCTACAGTATTTATGCTGAGTCAGGGCCATTTCAGTACAAACTGTAGTCATAGGTACATTAAAATTTTATCAGTTCTTATCGTATTTGTTTGTTTTTCTCGCAGTATGTGTTTTATATAAAATTAATGTGTATAAAATTAATAATGAATGTTCTATGTGCTTTTATGTTGTATTCTGTGAAGTGGTTGTAATTGTTTTGTTTCTGTTTGTATTTGTGCTGAATAAACGTGTTATCTATCTATTAGTTTTATATATATGTTATATTTATGTATGTTTACCTAGGTGTAAATGTTTATATGTATATTGATGTTATGTATTATTCATTATATAATCTATTTATTTCTATACTTATGTATGTAACGGTATTTATGTAGTTTATTATATTTCCCTCTCACTCTCTCTAGCACGCTTTTAGGCCACTTATAACTTTTTAGATCTCTTTTAGAGGAAAAAAATGAAAAATAGTTTATTTGTACCATCACAAACTACAAAATTCTTGTTACATATATTAATAAGTACTAGTTGTATTAGCTAATTATAGTTTGTGAGGAAGCTGGAATCTAAACTAGGCCGAAACCTGTGCTATAGCTTCCAGATCTCTTTTAGAGATAAGTCCATCTTCTGTTCAATTAATATTTCTGTTGCATTTATTTGGTGCAATTAGGGATATATAGTCACACTGCTGGGCACAGAATCCTCATAATGGGAGGGTTTGGCCTGGAGTCCCACGCAAGACCAAAGTGGATTGAGAACTTCACATACATCATTGAATCGCTTTGCAGATGTGTGCAGGTTTCCTCAAGATTTTATCCTTCACCGACAGCTAGAAAGGCGGTCGGTGAAACCATTAGGCTACCACGGCTATATTTTTATCCGAATTCAAAAAAAGAGTATACGGCTGTATGTGTGTTTTCTGATTTCTCCATCAATTGTGGACCGATTTTGAAAATCCAGTTTTCGATTGAAAGGGTATACTCTCGAAGTGGTCCCTGATGCCAACGATACTGTTCCGGGTTCGTTTCGACTATCACAAATAAAATAAAAATATTTCCGCAAATAAAAGTCGACTTTTCACTTGACACAATATATGTAATCAATAAATCACCATGACTTGAATGTGATGAAGGGATCCCCTGAAAATGGAAAAAAGCCGATAAGCAAACTTTGGAGGTCGGATTCTCTTAAAAGTACAATTGTAAAGCTATATATTTATAGTAGTAATGCTCAGAGCAATTCACTGTAGATGTAATAAGCATAGCAAAAACTATAAGTCCTAGAAACTTGAAAACTTGGGGGTATGTTATTATCTGCTCTTATTTCGTGTAGGCGTACTAAGAACGGATTTCTCGAAATTCAACACCTAATAGAAGAATAAGGTTAAATATTTGTATGAAATATCATATTCCCTAAACTTACGAAGATGAAACTAAGTGTAAATATTATCTATTATGCATATGGTAAGACACTGAAATGACATATTTTCAAAACTATCCCTAAATAGTGGTGAAATTTGGTATTAAAATTTAGTATAGGAACTTTTTAACGCGTAATACGGTTTGCTTCAAACTTGGTTTGGACACTTTGAATATAAAATAAATAAACACTAGTTTCAGGGTTTTCCAAAACAAGTAGGTTAGGGTATCAAAATATATAATGCATGTAAAAACTTTACACGAACAAAAACGAGGGCAACAAATATATAATAATAAATAAAATACTCGATACGTAATACTTATAACGATTGATGATGATGATTGATGAACACATGTAACTCGCATTATTGGTAATATAATAGACTGCTGACGCTTTACACGAGAGAGATTTTTAAGAATAATATTAATCTATGATCTTTTTATGCTTAAAATAAAAGAGTTTCACATACTTAAATATTTTTATGACCATCATATGATACAAGCACTTTCACACACGTGGCTTTATACTAAGGAAGCGAACCTAAATTTATTAAAGAAAACCAACGATTTAACTAATATGAAGCCCTGGCTATTAATCTACGAATTTAATGGCCAGGATTTTCCAAGAACAAGCACAGTTTGTTTGTTGGTTCCACTACTCGTAAATTCAACTAGTTCATTTACGTTATTAGTTATAAATTTAACCGACAAGTTGTAAGGCTTCAACCTTGAGAGATTTATGCCTTGACGACCTCAGTGGTTAGCACTGAGGGCTTAATAAGGAGGTCTAGGATTCGATTTATGATATAAGCAATTTAGTAAGCGGTTGGTTCTAATCTGGTTGTTATGGGTAGCGCACCCGGATTTCATTGCTCTCGTATAAGGAATTCCTTAATTTGAAATCACATAATTGTAGCGCTTCTCCGGCAAATTATTGTGATAGAAGAATGATGCTACCGAACACGTAAGCATGTAATATATGTAGTTAGCAGCGCTTGGGATGCATATTACAATTCGATTTTTATGAAGATCGATTCATGTATATAAGATCTCTGTGATTTTTTGTTTCGAGTCATTTCTATGCGATCTTTAAGCAAATCGATTCGACATTAAGGCCAGTCGAATCATTTAGACCGTATTCATAATTTAAACAAAACAGTCTCTGAGCGCCTACTGAATCGTAAGGTTAATCGTATTTTATGTTGGTCTTCAGGAAAAATTGTTTGGCAACAACTAAGTACGACATCTGCGATATTTGGCAATTGTAGCTACTACTGTGCCATCAGAACGTCTTTTCTCACTGAAATAATTCTAAATGAAAATCGTAACCGACTGAGGCCGAAAGGATTGTTAAAATTACACTTTTTTATCAAAATTAATTTTGAAACGATTGTTATGATACAAAAACATATAATTCGATCTGTGTCTAATCGATTCAAAGCAAAAAATAGGCATGCAATCATAATAGAATGTTCACAATTATATTTTTCCCAGTGATTACAATACAATTTCAAATGATGTTGCTTCCCAACATCATTTGAATAGCCCGTTTACTTCACTTGCGCCACGAGAGACGTGAGGCTTTATAGGCGTGTCGTGTGAGGCGCATGGCGCTCCGTTAGACCCTGCGCCCGTGTAAGCATTACATAGTTCAACTAACACTAACTTTAATTTTGACATGTATTTTATTTTGAATTTAATTTTAATTATGACTGTGTGATTTGTTTATTTACCTATATAATCTTGACTTGTTTTATAATTATAATCTGTCTATGATTTCGTGATCGCTACATCTAAATTAAAATTAATTTTGTCTAGTCTGAATTATTAATACTAAGTGTAAAATGCTGCTATTAATTATTTCAAAATTTAAATGTATGTATCCAATAATGTTATTTTATTGTCATGATTGTTATTAGTTTTTGTTTAGTTTACTTTTTTTTTTTCTTTTTTTTTTGCATGCGGTATTTCCGATAAATAATATTTGTATATATGTACACATGTGTATATATATATATATATATATATATACATGAGTGTATATACATGTATACACGAGTGTATATATTGAATGTTGCGATGCCCTGCAGGGTCCATATGTTATCTTAAGTATGCTCAATGTAAGATCTGTAGCTATGTACATATGATGCAATAAATAAATGAATGAATGAAATGAACCCTGTGTCCCTGGTGCCATGGATTCACCTATAGACAACCACAAATTACACCCAAGCTCACGAGATAAATAAATGTAGCCCATACAAATATTTATCCCGGCCCGGGAGTCGACACTGGGACCTCTGCGTGGCAGCCGTTGCATGCTAACCGTTCGGCCACGGAAGCAGTTAGGTGTGCAACTAAATATTTTATTTCTTTCTTTCTATCTTTCTTATTATCAGTTACGCGTGCAATAAGTAAGTTGCTAAGTTCACAAAAATATTGTACGGTATAAATACCGTACTTACTATCTAACTAACAATCTAACCGTACTACCTACCGTAACTGCCGCACCGTAACTAGTGCGAGACTAGGTTGAGTGTGTACGTTACTATTATTATTATTATACCACAAATGACCACACAAGAAAAAATAAGAAAAACAAAAATATAAAAAAGAAAAACATAATTAAAAAACATTCACACGTAAGACACAAATAAATTACGGAACAAAACCACAAAAAAGAAACATAATGACAGTTGACAACTCGCTTCACTAACGGTCGACAAATACGCATTCAAGTCTATATTGTACCCTTTTTACTTATGGAAATTGTAGTTTACGTAAATTCAAACTACTTCCTTCATCCTACTTCACTTGACTACTATAGAAGTATTATTCAGCCTAAGACGTCCAAAGGTCGAAAAATGGTACTAAAAATATATAAATAAATTTTACTACAGTGACCCCTCGGACGATACAAAAAAAATTGTTCCCTGCAAAACTAAATATCATGGTAGGAAAACCATGTGACATTTAATAAACTAAATGTTACAATTATTAAAGCGACTTCTCTCAGCCGCTGGTAGCTGTAAAGGTACCTGGCTGAGTAAAGAAAAGTTGTCATAGATTTCTCATAGATGGCGGTACGGCAAAAAGTAGTTAAAAACGAAAAAAATATCTGGAACAAGCATATAGGAAAATTGGTAAGATCTGCTAATTCCTTTCGTACATCAGATGAGCGTCATACACGGTATGCTGAAGGCGCTGGTTTGAACCCAGCCGGATCGAAGCACTTTTTCTCTGTATTCGATCTTTTTAGTAATAGTTAGAAGAAAATTATTTTCTTGGCGCTTTTCATAATAATAATACATCTCTAATATCTGTATATGATATATCTCTAATCTATACTCTATCTATATATAGGAATCTATACCCATGGGCCAGATAACTCCACCTCAAACCAGAAAATCCCTGTACTATGAGTCAGGCACGAAGCATTAATTTAAAAACAAGTTCGTTATTCTAATAGATCATATCAGGAGTATCAACCCGGAACCTCTTCATCTATAGTGCTAAACGTTTGGGCACGGAGGTCGATATCTAATAGGTATCATCCTTTAAAGTTCATTTATTGAATTTGCACCGTAAGGAATACTACCGGGATTTACTGCCCTAGTCCATCACACATTTTATTGAAGTGCCAACACTACCCAAGCGGGACAGGTCTAAAAGATAATTTCCTGTCAAACAATGGATATTCGTGACGATACCGCCCCCGCCTTTGATTTGATTGCGTGCCGTCGGAAAGGCCCATTTATTATCAATGTAGTTTAGGAGTTTCTGTGTTGATATAAGAAGTGGTTTATTATAATTATACAACGATTTATTACAGCAATATTCATTAATGTCATGCTTTATGTCTCTATGTATGTACATTTGTTAACATAACTTACGGAATAGAGGAATAGTACCAGCTTCTGCTATCACTAAGGATGAGATTTTAATAATCTCAGTACAGAGTACTAAAAAAACCGACCTCCAAAGTACGTGGAATTACATCTATTTGCTAAGTTTTATTGAAATATCCCCTAGTTCGCCACTATACAGGACTTGACACTGGAGATAATAAAAATCGGTTCTCACTACTCAAAGTATATTGAGAGAAAAACGCCTTGAATTGGAGAAATAGGAAAATCAACCATTAAAGTAATTGCTCCTAAATTAAAGTTAGGCGCTATTTATAAAAATGAATCTTCATGCGTGAACAGCCACCCTTCGAGGTGGATGATTTTTTTCAAAATAAAATGGGACCACTATAGAAGTACCCCCTTTCCAACAAAAAAAGAATTATGAAAATCGGTTCACAAATACCGGAGTTATCGCGTAACATACATAGAAAAAAAAACAATAGAATATACAGACGAATTGAGAACCTCCTCCTTTTTTGAAGTCGGTTAAAAAGGACTTTGAGTTCAACTAAACAAAAATGGGGAGCTAAGCAAATTTTTCGTATTTACAAAGCGAATTTTGCTTAAGTTTTGCTTAAGTTACGAAGTAAACTCAAACTTGAATTTAATTTTATGACCTCGGCGGCCTAACGGTTTACATTGAGGGCGCTCGATTCGATTCTTGGTAGGACCAATTTGGGGAATTAACTTTCTTACATTGCTTTTGGTCTGGGTCTTCTGGGAAATGTCCCAGAATTCTGTAGTTCTGGTACTCATAATACAGGAAATTCCTTACTTTGAGATCAGGCAATTGGTGTGATAGTCTAGCACACATCGTTATTATATTATTATTATATAATATAATTTTTAAATTTTTAGATATGTTTTTTTTAACGCACACATACATAGCCTCGATGGTAGAAATAAGGAAATAGTGTACCCATAACGAACGACAACACCCGATATGACGCAAAAGCTCTTTAGTAGCCAAATGGTACAAAACATTAAGGGTAACTTAGTAGAAAATATTAAAGTACTTACGTTAAGTATTTATTTATTAACTGCCTGTCTGGTCTGCCACACAGAGGTCCCGGGTTCGATTCCCGGGCCGAGAGAAGTATTTGTATGGCCTACATTTATTTCTTTAAAGAGTTTGGGTATAATTTGTGGTTGTTTATATGTGTACGTGGCACACAGGGTTTCCCTAGTGCGGGGCTACACGTATGTTTTATTTGCTTATATAAGCGTAAATTGCGAATAAACCTAAAGTAACAAAATCAAATGAAATAATTTATTTCTTTGTGATATAACCACGGGTTATAAAATTGCTACAATAATACGTTTTGAATCACTGTGATCCTTGCGGTATACAAAATTTTCATAGTTTTTAATAAGACTTTTGTAATTTTACACTATAATCATGCAGCCCAATTAATCACAAACGAATAGTAATAAAATGTAACAACAATAAGAAGTAAAATATAATAATAAATTTAATAAGTTTGTCTGATTCACAAAATAGGAACACCAGAAATGTAAATTTTACAAAAAATCTTCAATCTAGTAGATCATGACGTTCTAACTCAATTACTGAGGTAAATAAATTATAATGTCTTAATGCACTCATCATCAACCCATTTATATGTCCCACTGCTGGGCACGGGTCTCTTCTCTTCTCCTTCTTTACATGTTGTGACATGGAGATTTCATCACGAAATTTTCCTTCACCGAAAAGCTCATAGTAAATTTCAAATCAAATTTTGCATATAAATCCGAGAAACTTAGAGGTGCGAGATTCCGAACCCTCGGTGTCTGCTTAAGAGGCCATAAGACTACCACAGCTTTTAATTATTATAATTTTTTTTAATTAAAACCACATAATACCAAGTAATAAGATAGCTAGTCATGCGCCTGATGGTAAGCGACACACCTGTCCATAACAGTTGTAGCGCTGCTCAGAGCTAACAAAGCAAAAATAAATAACAATTATTAGATTGGCACTGCCACTGCGCCCGTCACCCTGAGGGTGCGTTCCCATTATGTCGTGACGACAGATAGTCGTGCATTTAAAGTGTCGTGACTTGTATATTTAAATGAAGTTATTCACACATAGGACAACGCGATTAACTGTCGTTCACGACTTTTTTGACGTTATGTTACGCGTTCGTGGCCGAACGGTTACCATGCCGGGCTCCACGCAGAGGTCCCAGGTTCGAGTCCCGGGCCGGGAGAAATATTTCTATAGCCTACATTTATTTATCTCGTGAGTTTGGGTGTAATTTGTCTATGTGTGTCTCCATGGCACCCGCGACACAGGGTTTCTAGTGCGGGGCTATGTTGAGTGTATTTTATTATATACCACCGTCTGAAATTATGAAAACACTATTTAACTCAATCATATAATTTTTATTTTATAGTATACGAATATATTTCAACAATATAAGTAAAAAAATAAATAAATTGTTGGTAATAACATACAGCAAAAACAACTAACTTTAGCGTTTCACGTGTGCGTAAATTAACCCCGCAAAAGGAACAGTAAAACCACTTTTATTTAATTCCAAACAATTTTTTTAAGTAATAAAATCAAGATTCACTATTTTACTTTACATATACACTTTTGTAATGAGTATTAAGAGTAATATAAAAAAATTACGGGTACTCAAAGTAGTGTCCTCGATTGGGCACGGGCGGGCGCAAATGGGTTAATGCACAATTATTCTTAATAATTTCTCTTGGAAGTTTGTTGTTGACCTTCGAAACCCTTATTAATTACCAGGACTTGGTTTTGTTTTAATGAGATGTTTCATATTGATTCTCGGTATTACCTGCATTCTAACCACTTCATAGTATAAGAATGTATTTTACTACGTTCAAAGTAATATAATACAAACTGTACAAATAATCATAAACGCGTTTACAGACACTCACTTATGTTGTCCAACAGTTTTACGCGTCACAATAACATTACACAATGCTAGGGTTGAATTCACCCAAAACCATAACAATGTTTCATAAATTATACTTATTATTTTGTTCTTCACGGTAATATGTTCGGACGACCGAAAAATCTTTTAAAATAAATTATTTTAAAAACAAAAACGCCTAATTGCAAAAATATCTGGCTGGAAAGAAAAAAGTTATACAAAAAAATTACAGGCACATGGGACTTGTCAACTTATGTCTCAGGGTGACGGGCGTAGTGGTATTTGAATTGAAAGCTCTGAGTGGCACTATAACTGTTACGGACAGGCGTGTAGCTAACCATCAGGCGCACGACTTGTTCGTCCCGTCACTTGATGTTATAAAAAAAACAACACACTCAACACACTAAGCATGCGATGTGTTTTGTTCAGTATTTACCTACATAAGTGAATTATTAATTTTTTTAATTATAGTCATAAGTTTTTCATTTAACTTCAGAAAATTTGCAGTTAACATCCGATTTAAACAAATAATAAAATATATTATAATTACAACTTCGTATTTTATTAGGAGCGGGGGCGGGAATAAACCAATAACGTATGTCTCATAATTTTTGTTTATTCCCGCCTGCACTTTATTTCAAACTTTTTACTTTATTGTTGTATAAGTTTTCCAGTAAAGTATTGGTAAGTAAAGAAGCTCTACAGTAAACTAATATCTTAGATTTAGCAAGATTAAGGGAGATTTTAGAAGTTAAATAATGAATGTAACTATATAGAATTGTCGGATGTCGGGTTATTCTGTCAAGTTTAAACCTTCTAAATGCATTAATTAGTACAATTTAATTCCGTAAACATTGAAACTCGTCCAAAAAATTTTGATCTTGTGGCCTATCCAACAATTTGCTGCCAATATTTTTATTCTTCTAAGAGCTACGTAAGCTTGACCCTTTGCAAAAATATGTGAACTAAGGGTGCGTACAGATCTGACGAATTCGCCGCAAATGCGCCTGTTTGCGAAACGGGTGCATTTGCGCGTTCGCGACGCTTTCGCCAAATTTGGACGCTAAGGTAACCCTCCTTCTGAAGCAGTCGGGTAAAAAATATGTTTGAATTCATACAAAGATCAAACAAACTTAAAGAAACATTCCTTCAATCCGGCAGGACTTGAACCAGAGTCGTTTTTGCGCCTAAAAGCCTCATGTCGCTCTCCCAACTGAGGGACGAAAAGAGTCAGCAGACCTTACGAAATTCTCTTGTACTTGCTGCAGATCTTTGTTTTTTTGTTTTAACGGCTTTTTTATACACAATTAAACTTTCTCATTGCGTTGTACTAACATTTGAAAACGGGAATAAACGCATTTAAACGCTAATAGGTACTTTCACATTTACCTATTTTCTCGACGTTAGGCCAGGTTAACCACACAGTAAAATAATGATAAATATTATCATCAGTTATTATACCACAGAAAAACCTAAAAAGTACATAATTATGATATTAATGCTCAAATTAAACAGTGAGGTTCATAATGTCCAATATGTATCGAAATGGAGCGAAGATAAGCTATGTGTCATCAATAAATGGTATTGCTTTACTTTGACACGTCTACGTTTTTTTACGTCTACGTAAAAAAACAAAATTCTTTTTCGCTCCACTTTATTATAATGAGCAAAAATATAGGCAGAGTATATTTACCTAAACTTCAAGTAATTCATATAGAGTGACTAATATCCTCTGTAATACCGGAATTATTAAAAATAAAAACTAGTAAACCCAAACAAATTAGCTATTTTCATTTACAATTACAAAACGCTTTTTTTAATTTACTACCGTTGTGTTCTCGTAAGACCCAGAAAAGTACAATAGGAAAAGCGCTAAATGCCTAACGTACATTTACATGTATTAGATATAATTTGGGTCATGCCCAAGCAAGTACGCCCTCAGTTTTGTATGAATAACATATTTTCTGTATACCCTTTAGTCATATGGAATACATATTTGAATGCGATATTTTGTTTTAATGGACGCTGGGCGTTTTACGTGATCATAGGAATAATATGGTCTGGGTCTGATTTACTTCATATATTATGTACATTTTGATGTACACGGGGCTTCGGGAGGATATAATAAATGCTAGAACAAAATACAATACAATAATTGTAATTTAGCATCCTGTTGAGATATACCCGCTATCCATCCACGCATGCATCCGATAGCAGCACCTCTGGCGTGTTTTCGGATGCACGTGTGGATGATTTTTACGCCGACCGATTTATGTTGCATTATCGTGGGAGCACAAATGGTATCCTGGGGATAATAGCAGGATGCATGGATTCGAATGTCTTCTGTAGGTTCACCATGTTACATGTTGACATGTAAGCGTAATTTAGTTTAATTTATAATAATTGTTCTCTTTGTTTTTACTAACTTATCACATCAGATTACTGTTATTTTTACTGTATTTGAAAATTTTGATTCGAAACTTCCAGAATTTCCGATGGAGGTATTATCCATTCCATGCGTATCTACTCACTCTCATCTCTGATAATAATCTTCGTAAAGGGCTGTTACCGATAATTCTCTAATTGACAGCAGATTCCAACATAGTTAGTTTCCGGTAATTTAGCAGTGAAAATTAATTGCACATTTTTGAATCAGAAACAAAAAATAATATGAACTAACACGTGGCCAGCGAATAAATAAATCTATCTTGTACCAAACTTCGCATCAACCCTAGAACGTAATTAGAGGCTCCGTGAAACGTTTAAACTGTTGCAAGTCTTCAATCGAGGTAACATTGTGCGCTAAGTGGATATCCTGTTACACCTTTATGACTGAGCAGACGTCTCGCTACCCAACTACATGTACTCATAGAATTTGTGACGAGCTACATTATAGTACTAGTCACTGATCATTGAAATATTTCTTGAAACTTAAAACATAATGAGAAAAACTAAACTCGTGAAAATATACCTACTAAAATTCGGATTTTCTGTCGGTAATGCTTTTTTATTGGAATGTTTTGTGTGAAAAAACGCCATCGCTGATGTGTCGCTTTGTCTGTGTGTCTTGAAAATGTTTGCATCTAGATTTAACTGACTTATAAAAACGCATTGGATGAAGGTAGTTATTGTATAATATCGAATTTTGTAATTAATTTTATATAATTCTCTAATAATTTGCCTCCGTGAAATTATTACGGAATTCTCCGGGCCTGGGTACGACCCCGAAGAGGTGTCGGACTCGATACCCGAGCAGGGAGAAATATTTGTATGGCCTACATTTCTTTCTCTCGTGAGTTTGAGTGTAATTTATGGTTGTCTGTATGTGTCCATGGCATTCCCCAATTCAGGGTTTTCCTAGTGTAAGACTATGAGTGTGTGCGTTATTTATTTATTTTATTTCATTTGTAAAATGTATTCTGTAATAATTTAACAGTATCAAATTTAACTGTGTACCTACAATGTAACTGTTACTTACACCATGTGTGGCTCAAAGTGACTTGAAATAAATTAATTACTATTATTATGTTATATATTATATTATATATATATATTTGACATTCCAACAACCCATTTATTATATTATATTATCATATCTAAATCTCAATATTTATAATAGAATAGAAACCATTTATTGCAACGCCACAATATACAAAAGGCACAATATAAATAAATACACAAATAACACTTTAAAAAAACAGCATAATAACATTTAAACTACAAGTTACATAGTTCTATACTGACATGTGTACGGCTGTGGCGTATGCAAAAAGATCCCATTCAGCTAAAGTCACAACTAAGAGTAGGCTGTGACGCTGGTTTTCAATAAGTCTCTTTATTTATAAATCAATACATTTAGATTGGTGTTTTTCCTTTTTTTTTTTCTTTGGAAAAGGTGCTATCCGGGAGCCATAACTGCGTCATCATCATCAAGGTTTGTATCACGGATATGCTCTTTTAGTTTTGGTAACAAATGGAAATCACTAGGGGCTAAGTCCGGAGAATATGATGGGCGATCAAGAATATTAAAGCTAACTTTGCGGATTGCCTCAACCCTTAACGCGTCCTATAAACACACGGTGTCCCACACACATTTGTTACATTCACCTCTTTTAAAAATTTATAAATTAATAAAAAAATTATATAAGTTATTATTTAAACAATATAAACATTTTTAAGTTGTTCTTTACCAAAGTCGTCAGGAACACTGGGTGTCACTTGGACGCGTGACGGCTGATGTGGTAAGTGCGGCGTAGTTTGTTGACCACCAGCCCGTTACTGGAGTACACCGCACATTAATGTGCCAGACAACTACACCAATTGTCTGGTTTCAAACTAGAGAATTCCCTGTATTATGAAAACCAGAGAATTTTATTGTAGACATCCTTGTGAAAGAGTTCGTCCAGTGGAGTACTACCTTACCTTACCTATTTCTGCCGCCAAGTGACGGGATGAACAAATAGTGCGCCTGATAGTAAGTTACATGCCTATCCATAACAGTTGCAATGTGACTCAGAGCTTTAAATCACAAAGATCTGAGGGGCACTGCCACTGCGCCCATCACCCTGAGGCATACGTTGACAAGTCCCATGTGCCTGTAATTTCACCAGCACCCTTACCCTTTAAAACCCGAACACAGTAATGCTAACATTACTGCTTGGCGGCAGAAATAGGTAAGGTGGCAGTACTACCCTGAATGAACTCTTTCACAAGGAATTCTACTGCTGCTAAATAAACCTCATCTATGTGTTTTATACTTAATCTTCTATCTTCCAAAACCAATTTTTTACAGTTTTGATGCTTTCTTCCGTGACGGGAGCCGCCTAGAACCTTGACGTCTTCACAGCAAAAAAACTATTGTTTTTAAAGTCAGTAATGCAGTAAGCAACTGCAGAACAGGGTAAAGCATCTTCCCTTCAAGTTTGTCCATATCCAAAAAATGTCCTTAGTGGATATTTTTTGTGCGCTAGAACTTAACCTTTGCTAGTACACAAACATTTCCGAACAACACATCACGTAAGGAACAAATTAAAAGAAACCTACAAATAAATTATCTTAATAAATTTCGTAAGAAAATATGTCAAAAGGACCGTAGCTGGTGTAACGTTTTTCATATAATAACCTTAATATAGAAGAACCTTTTCTTAGTTAAGTAATGCATATCTAACCTCCTGAAGCCCCGTGTTCATCAAAATGTACATAATATATGAAATAATTCAGACCCAGACCATATTATTCCTATGATCACGTAAACGCCCAGCGTACATTATAATCAGAATATCGCATTCAAATCTTGCGCTATATATTCCATATGACCAAAGGGTATACAGAAAATAAGCTTTTCATACAAATCTGAGGGTATACTTGCTTGGGCGTGACGCAAATTATATTTAATGCATATGAATGTACGTTAGGTTAGGTTAGGGGTTTGGCCATAGTCCGCCACGCTAGCCCAATGCGGGTTGGGGACTTCATACGTTTTCCGAGGGTTGTGAACCTTCTTCGACGTGCAGGTTTCATTAAGATGTTTTTCTTCACCTACAAGCTTATAGGAAATTTCAAATCAAATCCCCGCACAAAAATTCCGACAAACTCAGAGGTGTGCGCCTGGATTCGATTCGACGATTTCAGATTCGAGGTTAGGCTTTATATCTAAAGGTCTACGTATATTAGACGACACGTTTCTTTCGTTATGTCGTGAGGTTGGTTTAACTTTCTATCGTTTACCTCATCGGCAATTATATAAATATGCCGTGTTACATTAAAAGGAAAAAATACAAAAACAATTTACTGACAAAATTATATCACCAACACACGTTATAAAAACTAAACAAAAAGTAGCTTTTCGAAGCACATAATCCGTTGTCTAAATAAATTGTTGCGCAGAATGATTTAACGAACGGGATTTCGAGGCTGACCCTCATCGATCCCTAAAGACCTTATCGCCATAACTGTCCTCTAAGGTCCTCTGTAGGTCAAATTTATAATGCTAAGGACCAATTTTCTATAATTTTATTGTTTGCATAACATACCAAGTATAAATGTATTTAAGAATATAGCAGTAATTACAATTGTTTAGATCGTTATTTTACGGTATTTTACCAGTTTCATTTACAAGTTATACAAAGAAAACGATACGTGATGAACCTCCTTAAATTATATTATTGAATAGTTGATAGACACATGCTTGAATCGACCTGGTGGCAATAGCATGTGACACATTAAAGTTTGCAATACATGTGCGCCACGCCGCCGCCGCCGCGGCCGTTGCTAACAAACTTGACCGGCGCGGCGGGGCGTGAGGAAAATTTATTTTATTTAAATGACTATTAATTACAACATGTACTACAACATTTCTACATTGTAATTTTAATGTCCATACTGCGTTTATTTTTATGTTGTTGTGTTTCCACAAAAATTCTTGAAGCTGATTATTTTTAGTAACAGTAAGGGAGCGTTCCCATTATGTCGTGACGACAGATAGTCGTTCCGCTTAAAGTGTCGTGTCTCGTATATTTAAATGAAGTTTTTCACACATAGAACCACACGATTAGCTAACGTTCACTACTTGTTTGAAGTTACGACGACAGGCTGTCGTGAGAATGGAAAGAGCTAGAACGACAGTCATCTGACGTTAAATAAATCGTTACAATAAAAATGTGACGACAGATAATCGCAGCTACAAGTGATTCTGTCGTGCGAACGACATGGCGGCTGCCGCGAACCGATAAATTATCGTCACGATCAAGTGGGAACAGCTAGACACGACAGTCGTTCAACGATAAAATTAACGTCCACCACATAGTCACGACAGATAGTCGTGATATCGGAATAGGCTAGATGCGACAGTCGTCCAACGATAATTAAAGCGTTACGACGTAATGGGAACGCGCCCTAACAGTAACATACCTACTAAAGTACAATTTAAAGTGTAAAAAAACTTTGAAATGAACACAAAGATTGATTTAAGCAATGTTTTAGTAGGTTTAGTACATTTAGAAGCTGAAGAACTCCTTGTGAATGTGTGAGTTCGTCCAGGGAAGTATGCCACCCTAACAATACTGTGACTATTACTACGTTCGGTCTTAGAAAGGGTTTAGGGTGCTGGTGAAATAACAGGCACTTATGTACGTAGTAACTATTAAGTAATCTGTGTTTATGTCTCAAGGTGTTTTTTTTGTGTGACGTGCTCAATAGCAATGCTCCTCAGATCTTTGCGATTTAAAGCTTTGAGCAGCACTGCAACTGTTGTGACCAGGCGTGTTGTTCGTCCCCTCACTTGATATCATAAAAAAACTGAAAAATATAGCCCCAGCCGATTTAACGTCGATCACGCTGCCGCTGCCAGTCGAGAAGCTATCAAACTTCAGCACACACAGCTTCGACTAGGCTTAAAGAATTCATAATATATTACAGACATGTACGTCTGTGATTAAAACCTATTAAAATGGAATAACTTTTTAAACGATATTTTTTTTATTTAAATATTTTTGTGTTAAATAGAGTACTCGTACTCGTCCACTTCTTACTTCTAAGCAATAGTCTTTTAGCCGTGAATTTGTATTGGACAATGTTGTTGTATTATTTCCTATGCGTATGTAGCAATAGTGTATGTATCGTGTCTTTGTTAACGACCACAAGACAAACGTTTACATCCTCCTATTATTAAAAGAATTCCATAAAATGTATATTATGTGACATTGTCGATATAACAGGTCCAAAGGCTGTACTCGTAAAAGTCGCAATAGTAAAGGTAACATATTGTTTAGCAATCAAATCTATCCTTATAATACCACGTTCATAGCTTCTCTATATTATTAATTTTTAAAGGCTGCTTACAAGTTGCTCTTGACTTAAACATGACTGTTCAATTTGCCAATTGAAGTGTTGGCAGCGTTCATTGTGGTTCTACACCGCCTGAATAATATTACCATGGACCAATAAATGATAAGAGAAGACTAAAAAAGAGTACTGCTAATCGCTATACAAGACAGCGTAGAGGATATTTATATATTAATTTATAATTATTAAATAATTATTTTTGTAACTAATTTGTTTTACATCGACAAGCAGAAATTTATCAAAGCTACTTTAATTTCTAGCGACAACAAACAAACGAACAACTACCACTTTCAATCCATATGCTGCCATCTAGCGATTAAGAGCTGAACGACGACGAATTTGATTACAAACGCGACTATAATTTTTGCACTCCAAAGTAGCGAAATAAGCATTTTTCTACAATTTTCGAGGTTATGCGCGAGATAATTGACACGACCATAACGTACAAAGCGGAAATAGCGGACTGAGCTCAAGTTTGTGGAACTCCGCGAACTGTTGGCACACGTGTCACGCGAACTAAACACTTCTACTGTATTTATTGTTCTGTGGATTTGTCAATCGTTGTCAGCAAACCGCACAAAGCATGTTCCCTTTTAAATTTATTGACATATTATCGTACTCTTGGTATAATATAGTCTACATCTGCGAAATGACAACCTTTCGTTATAGAATTACAACGAAATTAGTTGATAACTTTTTAGGAGATGTATTTATTGAATTTTTTTGTGATATAACTGCACTAGTTTTGTTATGATTACGAATACAAAGATCGAATATACAGAAAAATTTCGTCGATCCGTTGGGACTTGAACCCACGTCCAAGCTGCACCGTAGCATTGCTCTAACCACCTAAGCTACGGGTCCAGTCAGATAGTTGAAACAATGCTACGGTCATACGGTACTACATGGACGAAGGTTCAAGTCCCACCGGGTCGACCAAAAAAAATTTTTGTGTGTGTTCGATATCTGCATATATTATAATCACAACTTTTTAGGAGAGTTATAAAATTTCACATATATATAATTTGTTTCATGTTGTTATATTATTTATGACTGTGATAAAAGCACTTCATCACGTGTTTTATCACACCAAGTCTATTACTACTACTCAAAATACTTGTATTTCAACTTAACATTAGCTCTCTTGCTCGTTAACATTACGCAACATGACGCGGTACCTAACTTGTATTCCGCTCTCGAAATTATTAAAAGTGAAATGTTTATTGATTTTAACATACTCATTTTAGCAATACTACTGTTAATAATTATGATTTATTCGCACTTTATTCTAAAATGTACAACAGAGTAGTACCTAATGTTGTTTTAAACCGACTTCAAAAAAGGAGGAGGTTCTCAATTCGACTGTATGCTTTTTTTGTATGTATGTTACGCGATAACTCCGGTATTTGTGAACCGATTGTCATGATTCTTTTTTTGTTGGAAAGGGGGTACATAGTGGTCCCATTTCATTTTGAAGAAAATCATCCACCTTGAAGGGTGGCTGTTCACGCATGAAGATTCATTTTTATAAATAGCGCCCAACTTTAATTTAGGAGCAATTACTTTAATGGTTGATTTTGCTGTTTCTCCAATTCAAGGCGCTTTTCTCTCAAATACTTTGAGTAGTGTCGTAGTGAGAACCTATTTTTATTATCTCCAGTGTCAAGTCCTGTATAGTGGCGAACTAGGGGATATTTCAATAAAACTTAGCAAATAGACGTAATTCCACGTACTTTTGAGGTCGGTTTTTTTAGTACTCTATACTAAGATTATTATGATACCATGTGACGGGACGAACAAGTCGTGCCCTTACTTACTACTGTAAGTGACACGCCTGTCCATAACAGTTGCAGTGCCATGCCACTCAGAGCTTTCAATGCATTGCCACTGCATCCATCACCCTAACACATAAGTTGACAAGTCTCGTGTGTCTGTAACCAGCACCCTAAATCCTTCAAAATCGGAACGCACAAATGAGAGTACTTCCTTGGACGAAGTTTTTACAGGGATTTCTACAGCTACCAAAATAGCATCAAATAGCTCATTTAATTCCAAAACTAAATGCTTATTTTAGATGGATAGAAAGATAAATGGTTTATTTATCACAATACACGTACATGCAATACAAAATATTATTTAAAAAAAACTTATTCTTATCCTAGTAACACTTATTGTAGTGAAACTTATTCTAGGCGATTTTTATATTATACCAATAGAATTTACACGCGAAATAACTATTCGGACGTATTTGAAACCCTGAAAATATAATTTGTTGAATTAGGAAGCTAAGTTTTTACATGTAAATTGAACGTTACCCCCACGATGCAGACTTTCCTAGTTTAAGGTCCGTGGTAAACATTCATTCTTAATATGAATTTTTTTTTTTTTTCATCATTGACTTTTGTAACTAAGTCAATGTTTTTCATGAATAATTGTTTGCGTTATTAAAAACTGCAATGAAAGATTATTGACAGTTTATTGACAGAATGATTTTCAAAACGAAATCAATGAAATCTTGGGTCTAATTGTTAAATTATCTTTGTTTGTAATTTACATATCATTAAATATTATATTTAATATTAAAATTACCATATTTTGTTCCACATGGAGCAATTTAGGAAATCAATTCCAAAACACGCGAGGCCTTTAATGTGTCAAATCGAACTAAAACAACTGACATAGCTGCAGACGAGTTGTCTACATACGTTGTCGTGAATTAGTCGCATTAGCCGACCAGCCCCGTAATACACTGTGACAATGAGTTTATCCGTGATTATGCAGCGCACTACCTTACCTTAAAAACACCAACATGAACCTTCTACCGCCGCAAATACGTTTCATTTCACCCAACCTTGGAAGCATACTTAGGACCTTTAGGGAAAGGGGCACTAGTGACTATTTGTAGCAAGAGATAACAGCATACGAGCCGGTAGTGGGACCTGTTGATGATAAGCGCCGTCGTCGATAAGGCCCACTGATGGACTGGCCTAGACAGAATTTCGGCGAATGCATATTTCATGAGTTGATTAAATAGTTCGCACGGACTGTGTGCTCGTATAAGCAAGTACACATTTGAAATATTGTAGTGCTAGCAGGTTTTTGGGTTACTTTACATAAAGTGTGTTTTAGCGAGAGCAGAGGAACGAGAGAAATGGGCAGCAGATAGCGGCGGAGGGAAAGTACTCATTTTTGGCGAAAATTTTATAATCTTGAAAACACGTCAACACTCACAGCGGACAATAAAACAATGAATATCAAAAATTTACATCAAAAATACAAAAAATAAAACTAATTCCAAATATAAAAATTACATGAAAAAGTATATAAAAGAAAGTTATTGCTACAACTCCGTTGATTGTGTACGATACTTTATTGTATTTTTAATTTGGTTTACTCATGACTTCTTACAATACGCATATTAACTATTGTACAGTCATGGAGTTACGGAAATAAGCCTATTAATACATACACAACTATTGTACACAAAGCGACATTACAAAGAACCTGGCTGGTCGGCTAATACGACAAAACAAGGTTTGTCGGGTTCTTATGTTTTTGTGATTAGGTAGGTACACATTGGAAATAAAACTATTTAATTCGGAATTAAATCGCACATATTTTTCTGTTTTCTCATACAAGCCCACGTTTCGTGTTCTTTACGGGTAACAAATATACGGGATTTAAATCCGAAAAAGTAATTTTATTTCCAAGAAAACAGGGTGGCTACAAAAGGCGGCGTAATTAGCAAATACTATTCTTTACGGATACTACAGATAACCTCAGATCTTACAGATAACCTTATTAAGGAATAACTTATTGTTCGTTTTCAAAGAGCAGGATTTCCTAGGGTCATAATTACTCTGGTGGGTTCTAATGATATTGTTATCATCAGACTTCTAAAAACTAGTTGAGTAAAGCACATCGCATCGCAAAGAACGGTTTGTACATAAGCTTAATTTAATTAGTAACGGGAACTTCATAGCACATTAATAACGATTAAGATTGTTTATTATGTATTGAGGAAGTTCAGCGCGCGACTACAGTCAACCACGGCCATGCAAATTGTATATTTTAATACAGAATAGGTTTTTTACTCCTACGACAATCGCATCGCCCGTCTAACCACACATGTAATCGTGTTATCTCTACGTCACAAAAGCCTGAGGAAGTGAACATTTTAATCAATAAAAATGGAACCTCTCTCTGCAGAACAAACGGCAAACCGATAAACATTCATCTTCAACGCACAGTTGACTAAACGGCGTTTCAAAAAAACAAAGAACACAGCCGTACTTGACCGTCCGATTGGTACACAGGAATGCTACTACATCGAGTTCAGTTTTAATTGAATGTCACTATACTCTAAATTACTGATACTGTAACTAAATTAAAATGGAATATATTTAAATTAATGGATGAACGAATTAATGAATGAATGAACGAAATACTCTTTATTGCACATTAAACATTTCAATGACATCACAAGGACGATAACGTAAAGTAACTTTTTTATGATACCAAGTGTCGTTATGTAGGTGGTTATTTTGGTAAATAGCGACTTCTATCCCGCAAATGTTTATTTCGCATCATGTAATAATAAAAGATCTCAGTACGCGACTCTTTGTGTATAGGTACTATAAGTAAAATAATATTAAATGACAGTGAGTACAACTCAAATTAAATTGAAAAATAAAATTACAATATGAAAATGTTGTAATATTATACAAAACCACTTATTGCGGAAAGAACCTTGGGAATGTAGCGGTTTTTATGATTAACGATTTTTCTTGGCTGAAATATCTACTCGTAAAACAACGTGCAAATAACGAAATTAGAAAAGAACGAAATTGTAAAAGAAAAACAAAGAAGAAACGACAAGAAAGAGGAGGAGACAAGCACTAACTTTTGGGAGCATTCCTTTTGTTCATAGGTAAATCCAAACACCTGCATTTGATTCTCGTACTGACTGTAAAGCAATATCGAAAATCTGGAATAAAGCGGGAAAACTGCAGTTTTTAATATTAAGTTTACTGAATATTACAATATTTTACTACCATGATATTCGATTATTTTTTGTGAAATTACTCCACATGTTTATATATAATATATGTATATTAATACCATAATCGAACACTAAAAAAAAGTCCTTTGATCCGGCTGGATTCGAACCAACGCCTTCCGCATACCAGCTGAGGATTCGAACCAGCGGACCTTACGAATTTTTCTATGTGCAAGTTGCAGATCTTTATTTTTGATTGCTAAACACTTTTTGCACATAGCACACAGTTTAGTTGTTGCCGCTGTACTATTTCAGCTTTCTAATTTGTGATTTCAGCGCAAAGGAGAGTTGATATTTAAAAGTGATTATAAAACCCATTTGCCTGATGAGTTGCCATGGATGGATGGCCCTTATTTCGTCTCTAGTTCTGGTCATATCTCGATGCTTTACAGCTACCAGAAAGTTTTTAATTTAAAGACATCTCTAAATTGTATAACTACTCGTAGTAATGAAAATTTCTCCAAAACAAACACAATAATTTACTTCATGCCTTACAAAAATGTGCACTACCAATAGTTGTATTTGAGTGGTTATGAAACGCGTGTGCAATAGGTAAGCAATGAACAAACGGCCGGGCGAGTGAGAGCGATAAAAATGATATATGAGCACCGACGTGGACACCCTACAACTACATTATTTGTACTTGAAACTCGTGGCGAATTTTTTAAATGGAACTGTTTGTGACCATTTTTAAAATCTTCCTTTAATTTTAGGGTATTTGGAAAATATTGCTTTGGTTTTATCTTTGAATATATCTGTTAATAATAGTGTGACAATGAAGAAAAGAAAAGAAAAAGATGTTTATTCCGTAAAAAAATACACACAAGTTTATGTGCGTACTGTAATTTTTGTGTGGTCTGTACAATTTGAAATTGCCAAGGCTAATAAGTTATTATAGTCATAAACCTAAATTACTTTATGTCTTTACCTACCTGACGATATTGGTGACTCAGCGGCTAGTACTGTAAGCACTAGATGAAGAGGTTGCTAGGTTCGATTCGCGGTAGGACTAAATTGGGAAACGAAGTTTTCTAAGTTGGCTCTAGTCTGGGTGTTCTGGGTGGTACCCAGGAGTGAATTTCGTGCTGTTAAAATAAGGTTTTCTATCACCTTAACATATTGCTACGACTAATTATCTATCGTAGCAACAGTAACACTCGTAGCTACTTTGCCTCACTTTCGTAGTTTCAAAAAAATTTTACAGTAGATCTCAAAGGATATGAAACTATTTTTCCGGATTTAAATCGCGTATATTTGTCAACCGTGACAATGGGACTTGTAAAGGGCCCGAAACGTCGCTTTGTTTGAAAAAACAAATATACGCGATTTAAATCCGGAAAAATAGTTTCATTTCCTATGTGTAACAATCGCGAAAACCTAAGAACTCAATAGATCTCAAATTACAAGCACATATTCTTGCAAATTGGCAGAACTGGGACCAAGCAATATTCAACTTAATCCTCGGCCTCGAGCAACGATTCATTGTAGTCTTCATTTTGCGCGTGAAATGTGCGATTTTTTACCATTTTTCGAGAGTAATCGCTTATTTTTTGCCTAATGACCCTCTCGTGTGGCGAGGGCGAAGGGTGCGGGGTGCGCGGGGAGGACTTCCTGAGAGATACCCCGCGGGTACCTTCCGAAAGGTTAGCTTTCGGTGCCCGCATTAGGGAGAATAGTTACAAAGCTGCGAAATGAGACTCTGCTCTTGTAATGGGTAGTTATAATGTGAGGGATATATACGAATGGCCGTCTGTTTGATCCACACTGCGCGTTATATCGCCTTTGAAAGAGGCATTAGCATTTCTATTCGTTATTTTCGACGCGAATTCTACAACATTCATACTAATAGATACGTTTAATGGAAAATATAAAGTCTTTATTTAGTGCTCGCACTTTACGGTGTTACGTCAAACAAAGGTATCCATTTAGAGACAGGGATAGCAATAAAGAATAGCGGTACAAAAGGCAGCGTAAGTTTTGCTTATCGCCTTCGTGGCCCGTTAGCCACACGAACAATTGATTCGCGCACTCCACTCGAAGAAATCTGGATAGAACGCTCCTTTTGAATATTACCATACTTTTATACGTCAATTGCAAATCTTTTAGTCGCGGATTTTATTCGCGATATGTGGATGTAAGCCGATTATCTTATGTAATATCAATACAGTCAATAATTTAATGCGTATAATATAAACACAAGGTTTGAAATGTTAACGCGGCATAAAGGGACTCCAATATTCTTGTTATCTTACAACTTAATTGTGCATTTAATCGTGAATAAGTAAATCTGAAAAGTATTATAAAGGATGAAATGTTTTGTTTGTGTGTTACTTTTCATTGTGTAATGAATTTTACTGTGAAGAGAAATTTCAGTTGAAGAAATTTCAAATTTATTTTTTTACTGCTCGTTGTTTTAGACAAAAATTTGTATTTATATACTTTATTACTTCAATTATTTTATTGTACATTAAATGTTATTACAACACAGTGAGAAAACAGATATCGGTTCAAATCTTTGTGACGGCTTTTATCCGACTTCATAAAAAAGCAGGAGGTTCTCAATTCGACTGTATGTTTTTTTGTATGTATGTTACGCAATAATTCCGGAATTTGTGTACCGATTTCATGATTCTTTTTTGTCGGAAAGAGGGTATCTCCATAGTGGTCCCATTTAATTTTGAAGAAAACCATCCACCTCTAAGGGTGGCTGTTCACGCAGGAAGATTCATTATTATAAATAGCTCCTAAATTTTACTATAAGCAGCAATTATTTTAATGGTTGATTTTGCTATTCTCCAATTCAAGGCGTTTTTCTCTCTCGATATGCTTTAAGAAGTGAGAACCGATTTTTATTATATTTTAGTGGCTAACTAGGGGATGAATCCGGGTTTGCGCACTATCCGGTAACCGATTTCAATAAAACATGGTAATTATATGTAATTTCACATACTTATGAGGTCGGTTTTTTTTCGGTTCTATTCGCGTATATTTGTTTTTTAAAACAAACCAACCCTTTACAGATCCCATGGTCACGGTTGACTTGAAATCCGGAAAACTAGTTTCATTTCCTATGTGTAACAATCCTGAAAACCTAAGAACATTAATTTCTGTTACATTTTTTACCGACTTCAAAAATAAGAGGATGTTCTCAATTCGACTGCATTTTTTTGTGTGTATATTACGCGATTACTCCGACACTTAATTGACACACGACGCCGATGATTCTTTTTTTTATTGGAAAGGGGTTTCTCAATAATGAACCCATTCAAATTTAAAGAATATATTCCACGTCTAAGGGTGGCAAATTAGAGGATGAATCATTTTCCGTTAACCTATTTTAATAACTGCCTCCGTGGCCGTACGGTTTTCATACTTGACTGCCACGCAGAGGTTCCGGGTTCGGTTCTCGGGGCAGAACAAATACTTGTTTGGTCTACATTTATTTCTCTCGTGAATTTGGGTATAATTTATGGTTGTCTATGTGTGTGTCCATAGCACCCGCAATACAGGGTTTCCCTATGAGTGTGTGCGTTATTATTAAAAGATAAAAAAATAAATAAATCTTGGGAAATAGATTTTCAACTTCTGGTGTCGGTTTTTTTTTTCATAAAAAAATTATAATTATTATGCTATACCTCTTCCTAACGATGAATTGAAATATAATTACTAAACCTGTATGTTGAAAAAGGTTTAAAACTCTTGAAAAACATATGAAGTCTCCAAATAAGCCATTTGAAGACCCATTCTTACTAGTGGGACATGTAAAAAGTTGATGACATCAAATGATTGTAGTCTATTATAAGGAAAGTAAGACTCCACAGGCAAGAATACTTGTTATTGTTACGGTTTAATCTCCAGCTCACAAAATTCAAACTTAATGCTCGTTGCTCTATTTATTTTACTATATTATTATTATAAAATGCTATTTTGTGCTGCTACTAAATATTATATAGTGTGTACCGGTATTAGTGAACCCCAGTGTCAACACACGTTTAGAATCCAAACAAGTACTGGAATATTTCCACGTTGGTCTATGACGCTATGTAATAAGCGAAATCGATTAGACCACCTACCGCTCCTATTACCTTGCATTCTATAAGGGGCGCGGAAATGTTCACGAAAAATATGACAAGAGGAAACGGGAAGCGAGCCCCATAAGCCTTTTATGAAATCATTAATGACACCGTTGATGGCCCGCAATGAGCTTTTTCGGTTTTTCAGTGTTACCTTCTATTACTCAGATTTGGTATCCGTTTTTAAGTGCTGTACCCATATTGGGGATCATACATTATATTCGGAATGGGCTATTAAAATTTTTCGAGTGAATGAAACTTCGGCATAAGAAGGCCTTGTTATAGCAAACGATCTTTTTTTTCGTAAGTATTTTTCCTTTGCGCATGTCTTGGGTATTTACGCAAAAAAATGCTTTAAGAATTTCTCGGTGAAATTTATTTACGTCCGCATACATAACAACAGTAAAGTCCGAGTACCAAATCTGGATTTAATGACACTTCTCTTCACTCTGCTTAAAATATGTAAAGTAAATACAGTCAAGTGGCGACTTTATTTCTCAGTGAAGAATAAAAAAATAATAAGCTGGGGTCTCGTCAGTCGTCAGTGCCCCTTGACATTCGCAAGTTTTAATTGCCACACTTCCACTCGGCGGCGGTGTAGTACGCTCGGCAGCGACAAGCGCGCACTCTTGTAACCACCCGCATATAAACTTACAAATTTAGCGTTGTAAACAGGGTTTTTAATGTACACTTTATACAACAATAACATTAAATGACGTCAGGATTTATGATGGAAATTGAAGCTACATGCGTGTGAACAACTACAGTCAATATGTACTTATGTTTAAAAACCGCAATAAGAACAAGAAAATGACACACTGAATAGTAATACAAATGGAGGAAATTAAGGTGTACAGGTGAATGCATCGCAATCGCACAAAATTGAAAAGAATAGCAAATAAAATCGTATAAAACAGCAACGTCCACTATCACCTCGCACTTGGAGAACAAAATAAACTACGACAAAGAAAATAAAAGTTACTTGGAAGCGTCGATATAACATGGAGCAGCCAGGTCCGAGGCACGCATTTTAAAAAATGGCGCAGCTTATGTTCGTAGCGAGAAAGCGGAAAGCGGGCGGAAGAGGTACCACGGGGCGGGGCGCGGCAGGGGAGCGGGGCGGGCCGTAGTTTATGGACCGAACTGATACCGGGGACCCAGGAAAGTGCTCCAAGCTTACGTTTAGGATTTGTGTGTGCGAGACATTTACATGGAATTTTCTGTTAGAAAATGGCTGCCAATGCTTGATTACAAGCATCGAGAATCAGATTTTGCGGTTGCTGATTTAAGCGAATAAATAATACTTATCAATCATGTGCCTTTGGGGAGTTCTGACACAGTACGTACATAACAACAATAACAATACATCATAATATTCAAGATACTAATATGGTTGAAATGTTTACAAAGAAAAGATCGCATAGAATTTGTAGATATAGGTATAGGTATAAAGCTTCAGCTGAACAATGAAGGGTCATCTATTATCCTCGGCAAGGGCTTGACCTAAAGTCCTTAATATCCAGTCTTTTCAGCTTTTATTTTACGAAAAATGCGATCTTTCAATATGAAATTCCTAGATACGTTGATCAATATCGCTGTAGGAAGTAGCACAATAACAACAGAGCAGTAGAAAAACGATAGGATTTATTTTGCTTTTATTATACCTACTTGTTTTCTCAAGGTATTCTGTTCACCTTATCGTCAGGCATGTTTAAAAATTTTTCAAATTTTTGTAAGTTAATCCCACAAGAAAAACAAAAACGACAAATCTCTACCAATTAATACTGGTTCACTTCCGTACCCAGAACAAATTCAACACAATGCTCTTTCATTAGGTCAATTGTAACCATTTGACCGTTAAATTGTTCGTTGATCTTGCTTACAGAGCGATAATCTTCAGTGCAGGGCGAGAAATGGTGCGGGAGTGTGCGGAGAGAGCGCGGGGCGCGGGAGGGGACCGGTCCTGTAGCCGACATGACTTATTACAACCACCAGGATACAACCCTATTTCGGCTCTAATGACCTCGTGTGGGGCCTTAATTTCGACGCCCCACGATTTTTATTAACGCCCTCAAGTAGCCAGCAATTTGGGACATCTCCAGTTTATTGTGGGACTGGTCGACGACAGCGTAGTTTCTAGTTTTTGCGGACGCTTTCGTTTCACTTTGCTTTTTACGAACTTTCGACTGTCTCTCTAGTTTCTTGTTAAAGCTATTTGCAACTGAACTTCAGGCGATTTAGCGTTTAAAACACAGGTAAATTTCGACACTATATCTTCTCTTTGAAACTGAAATGCCTTTCTTTTTGAACTGCTAAAAACCTAAGTATTTAAGTAGCGAGCTAGATACGTTGCTAGCTACAAGTGTTATATAATTTTATGGAGAGCTTCTGACTCATCTTTAAGCGAAAAATACACACGGCAGTGTTGAGTGGCGTGTGTTTCTCGCCTTAATGGTAGTTTATGTGACTGTTACATAATGAAAGGCATTAAAAGACGTGTGTGGCTTTATGAAAGAAGCCGACAGGCGAAAACATCACACGTGTGTTTTAATGCCTAATTGTGTACAGTTACATCCGCTGCTTCGTCTATACACATCTTATAAGCTCTCTATGATGTGTACAGAAATCGTATGTTACGACCGGCGCAATGGCGGCAAATAAAAACTTTTCTCATGCATGTCACACTTTTCCATCCTCTAAGATGTCACACAACCGTAGTTGTTTTTTAAATTCATAGACGAACTAGAGTCGGTCCCAACTGTCATATCGTTGGATATCAAGTAACGTGTGAAATTTGTCAAAATTGTTTGCTATTGATATTTCATTTCGAATTAAACTTCATCTCGACTGATATTAGAATTTAGGTCGAATCAAATTGTTTTGTTTTTCAGAGATGTTACAAATTGAAATGTAAAAAAAAAGAAATAATAAAATCGAATTAGATGTTATTACGAAGCAATAATAACTTTTTCACAAATAAGAAATTTGTTCTAACAAAAACAGTTTTTCATTATGCTGGTCGTAATTTGCGATTTTTTAGACATCATATGTGTGTAGATACAATTGTTTATGTTTCTCAAAACCTCTTTCTTGGTCACACAGCTAACTTCCATGCAAAAATCAATTTACCTATTTTTATAAAGGTCACAGAGAAATGCTATTCGTTCGTGGCCCATTTTGCTGCGTACTCGTATACGGAGCCCTTCACAAAGGGCAGACAATAGAGGGGTTGATACTTGTTCGTAATTTGAGCTCCATAACCGCCACTAAACCGTTTATGATGCAGCTCCCTCAAAGGTTAGGACCGACCGGAACGGACGACATATAAATCAACTGGGTGAACTGTTTAAAACGAAACCCGTAATTTGGTTTATCGTAAGCAATATTTTAGTTATTTTAGTTGGTGAATTTCCTACTTGTACATAACATTTTCCATTTAATGACTTTCGAATTGAAATATTTTTGCAAAACTACGCACTATGCCGCCCTAAACATTTCTAAGTGATGTAGAACAACGTTCTATTACGTCATTTTATTTCGTAGAACGTAGGAGAACGCTATTTGGCCATACAAAATCTTAATAGTGACGTCATTGCTCTACAACATATCAAAATATTGAATCTCTAGCGACACGCAATATCGAAATTTCACAAGTTAAGTATTCACTACTCACACATGCCAATGATCGCTGGCATACACGCGCAACGTCAGCGGAAGGTTTGTAGACGTCAATATCATTATTGGTTACATTTATTTAATAGCCATTACAAGAAACGTTTATAAACGTATGCTTTAATGTATGAAAAAATATCTGTCACGGCGAATCATTCGGTAAAAACACGATCCTCGCGCGAGAGTGTTAATATAAGCCGAAAAAACCCAATGCACAGATCTATAAAAGACACATCATGAGTAGCAGTAGAGCTCCTTGTAAAAGAGTTCGTCCAGAGAAGTACTGCCATCTTACTTATTTCTGCCGCCAAGCAGTAATGTTAGCATTACTGTGTTCCGGTTTTGTGGGAACATGGGACTTGTCAACTTATGCCTGAGAGTAACGGGCGCAGTGGCAGTGCCCCTAAGATCTTTGTGATTTAAAGCTCTGAGTGGCACTGCAATTGTTACGGACAGGCGTGTGGCTTTCCATTAGGCGCACGACTTGTTCCTCCCGTCACTTGATATTATAAAAAAACATAGAAGAATTTCGTCGACCTGCTGCCACGACCTGTAACTTAGTTGGCAAGTTCAGTCTTGTCAGATCGAATGATTGTGATCGATCTATGTACTAAGAATCTATACAACTTCAAATGGTTCTGGTTGATTCCGCATATCAATCAACCTACCTAATCAACCTACCTAATCAACCTACCTAATCAACCTATCTAACCTTTGATAAAAATATGTTGTAAAATTGAGAATATACACAGATTACTTTTTTATTATTGACCAAAATACAGTAAAAATAGTTATATACGAATTACAAGCTTCGCTCACAAAAGCCCTTCTGGCTTTTATCTACGACGAAAGAGTTCAGTCGATTTAGGTAAAGATATAATATAATAGAGCAAAAATCTTAACAACTAACTTAATTACATCTAGACAGGTACGAAAACATGCTCACTTACATATGCATATAAATGGCATATAATACAATTACACAATTTACAAAATAAAGTCTATATCTTCAATTTTCAAAAAAATATTTCTTAATATATGATTTATAGTGTTTGTTGTTTTGATAATTACATATAAATTCCTCACTCATTTTGTTCATTAATGCTGTACTATACTATACGGTGCGAAAACACGATTATTAAAAATTTTGACGATAGAAAGAACACAAACTTTCTCGAAATTTTAGAAGAAAACCGCTGTATTCAATATGGATTTTACATATACCAATGATTTTTTTTTATATCAACGGAACTAAATAGAACACGTGTAGTATACGATATATATTTTTCAACTGGCTTTAATGTCGTTTGTAATTTAATAAAATAATTTATATAAATTTATTTTTATAAATTCTAAAATAAAGGCAGTGTCGCAAAACGAACCGTAGTAGTACCTACCGGGAAAAACTTTGGATTCGATAGAACCTCGACGCTTAATAATTATAATCTTCTCTATTAATAATAATATTTATTACACTGATGTGTAAAATAAAACTTAAATTTGTGTAACATGTTAATATATACGTTAATATGATGACATTCAAATGTCATCTGAGTAACTTTCAAGTATTAAAATTATCAACACGTAATAACCTTCAACGTTGAATCTAAACTTTAACATTTTGTAATCATCCTGACCTAAAAGATAATCCAGGAGTATAAAAACAGCGGTAAACAACTCTTATAATTGCGGTTATAAACGCAACTTACGCACTCGCACCAAATATCCAACGGCTCAACCCGTAATTACCGCAAGTGGTCGATGATGGCCGCTAATCCCGCGCAGAATAAATTTGCATTGTTGCCCACGGTCGCATTTACTCGTTCACCATGCTTACTCAACGCACACGGACGCGGAGGGAGACTATTCACAAAATGAGGGTACGTGCTCTTTTTAAGAGTACTCGTCTGAGAGCGCCACACGGTGCTCACACCAAAAAATTATTTGCTATAATACACCATCCGCCGTACCGTAAGCACTGGTCTGAGTATACGATTTACATTTCTTCTTGTTTTTTTCTAACTTGTTAATACCCTATGGCACTATGTACCTATTTAATGTGCAATAACAAATTTCGCACGGCAAAACTCGAACAAGCTCTCATATGTTAAAATTACCCAACATCAAATCCACAGTTGTAAACTCCCGCAACTGTCTCATGCTGTAAGTTCTCTCACAAATCGCTGCTACGAGCATTAGTTTGTACGATTTCTTGTTGCGAAACGAACATTAAATTGAAACCTATACTATTTGCCTGTTAAATAGTTTTCATTAGTAACATTGATTGTAATTAATATTATGATGTTTTATCACCATGATATTTTTTTTTGTGTTCTTTTGTTTTTCATTATTAATACAAAGTTCGAACACAAAGAAAATTTCCTTCGATCTGATGCCAATCTAGGACAACCGTTCTACCAATTGAGCCACAGATCAAGTCAGCAGACCTTATGAATTTCTTTATGCGTTTGTTACAGATCTTTGTTTTTATTGTTTAATAATGTGCACGCAATAATTGAACACTACATCAGAGAGATGCCTTGTTTGATCCGCGGAAGTTCCAAGTTCAAAAACAATATGTTCCAAGGCGAAAGGGAAATAGGCAAAGGTCGAATGTACGGCTGCACACACCTGTAGAAAGCTCAATCTTTCTTTTATTACCAAAATTAATAAGACGTCAATCACTAATCAAATTCATTAACACACTAATAAAAAACCATTAACACACTTATCAAAATCATTACTACACTAATAACAAAGCCTTAGTACACTAATAAAAATCATTAAAATACTAACCGATAATACACTAATCAAAATTATTCAACTTATTAAAAAGTATGTTAAGGTGCTCGCGCTGTGCACGGACCACAAATCTCCATTAAGAGACGCGCAAAGAAAGGCGTGCGTCGCGTGGCAATGCTTTAATTGCGAGTGTTTATCGTTGCTATTACTCTTGGGCCCGCTTAAATAGCGCTCATACGTCACAGCCACCATGTAATTATTTTCCACGTGAAGCACTCGAAAAACGTTACGAAACATCTTTGGTACGAGACTCGAGGCGCTCGGTAACAGGGAACAGTTTAATTTGTTTATTGCTGGAATTTCCTTATCGTATCCTGTGCGACGCAAATGGACAAATTTGTATGAATAACCGCGACGCTTAGTTACAATCGTTTCTGTAACAGGTACGAGAACAAACGTGTGTAGGATAATTTAGTCATGGCACTTGAAATGTCTTTACAGTATTCTGATAAGGCAAAAATTAGACACTTAAAAGATGTTAATCAGTATTGCTGTAAAAATATTAAGATGAAGCACACTAAGAAATTTTCTCCACATGATCATTAAGCACCCGTCATGGAAGAATGGCATAAGTGAAGTTAAGTCAAAAATGTTATTGATCCACTGGATACAGAAAAATATACCTACATCCTCTCCAATTCTTGTAACTCTACCGATTAATATTATCGACAGAGTTACAAGAATTGGAAAGGATTATATTCTTTCTTCCCTATGCCCTTCTTCCATGAAGGATGCGATTTGTAATCACTGTCCTTCTATATGATCAATTTTATTAGTTATTAATCGGAACTAAATCCCAAATTAACAGGATCTTGTTTGTCGTTGATTAGTTCAGTGCATGTCTTAAAAAGTAATAAATAAAATAAACGTTACTTCAATTTAAACCTATAGAATAGATGGTTATAGTAGGCTATAGACTACTATTTGGTTGATATTTTCATGTATAAAAAAAATATAATTATATATTACTACTAAGTAACGTGGTGTCGTGGTTTGTGCCAGTGATCGGCAAGAACCAGACATTGACATCTTTTTAAATTAATTTCTAATAAGATTTTGTTAGGAAATTTTCTATCATACTAACACGTTTCTTATTGGTAAGTGTTAATTACTGAGTATTCATTATTGGTGAGTGTCAATTACTGGTTAAAGTGAATTTTTGGTATTAATTGCTGGAAATTTAGAGAAATTCAAGTTTAGGTTTTTTTTACCAATATTTACAATATTTTATGAAACAACTACAGCATAATCTTTCTTGGGGATTATATATTTCCAGTAAACTAATCACTATTGATATTACGTTCAAAAACAAAAGTTATTTCAAATTTATAGACACACTTCCCTTAACATGTCAATGATTGGTAATACCACCTTGTGTCATATACCATTTCTATATGAAAAATTGATTCGGCTTGATTTAAATCTTCTATAATATGTACTTCATAGGGCTACATCTAGGGTCTTCATACCGGCAATCTCGAAAAATAATTCTAATGTTCGAGACTGAATTTTTCAGTCTCGGGAATATCGATACTTTGAGACTTAAATCTCTTAATTAAAAAGTATTAAAAATCCACTAAACCAACAGTAATTTTAATTCTTTTTACATCGACATTGCAACGCTATAGAATGGCGCTTAGTATAATTACAACTTGCAGAGATTTTTTTATAATATCAAGTGATTGGACGAACAAGTCGTGCGTCTGATGTCTTATAACTGTCTGATAACTTATGTCTCAGGGTGTAGTGGCAGTGCCCTTCAGATTTTTGCGATTTAAAGCTCTGAGTGGCACTGCAAGTGTTATGGATAATTGTTGTAGACAAGGCGCATGTTCGTCCTGTCACTTGATATTATAATAAAAAACATATTTAACCAATATTTTTTCCATTTGTCTTTGACCCTCCGAACCTACTCTACATCAATAGGCTACCACAACATTTTTAAACCAATGATATTTTGTTTAGAACTAAATTAGTCAACAGAGCAGGTGTAGTCTTATCATAACAGTTGCAGTGCCACTCCGAGCTATATATTGCAAAGATCTGAGGGGCACTGCCACTACGCTAGTTACCTTGAAACATAAGTTGAAAAATCCCATGTGCCTGTAATTTCACCAACACCCTTACCCTTCAAAACCGGAACACAATAATGCTAACATTACTGCTTGGCGGCAAAAATAGGTAAGATGACTTCGCTGGACGAGCTTGTTCACAAGGAGCGCTACCGCCACTAAAACTACTACTTAATAAAGAACTTAATTCAAATACCATGTTTTAACTGTTTAAATGCCTAGCATATAAAAATAGAAATTGTATTTGAAATAGTCTCGTTTTTCCCGGAATTTTTGAGAGAAAAATTAAAAGCCCTAATTAAACCACTTTTGGGCTGATATTTTTGGTTAGCATAGTTCTGCCGACAGTTGAAACCTGAAACCACTCCGATGTTGCGCTTAACTACAGCGCGTCATCAATATCGTTGAATAATTAAACGAGCTAGAAAAACCATTGTATAGCCTGTTATTAGCTCTAGGCTAAGTAAACGAGTCTTGTTGTAACAAACAATTATTAACAAAAGTCCCTTAAAAAAAATAAAAATCCAAAAACAAAACAATCTGCAACAGGCACATAGAAAAATTATATAAAAAACGTATAGTTCACTTCGTAGCGCAGTTGGAAAAGCGTCAGCCACGGTATGCTATTCGAATCCAGCTGGATCGAAGGAATTTTCCTTAGTGTTCGATCGTAGTATTAATACCTTTTTATGCACACATTCATAGCCCCACACTAGGGAAAGTATGTACAGCGAGTGCTATCGACACATACATAGACAACTAAAAATCACACCCAAACTCGCGAGAGAAATTAAAGTTGGGCCATACAAATATTTCTCCCGGCCCCGGAATCGAACCTGGGATCTCTGCGTGGCAGTCCGGCATGGTAACCGTTCGGCCACGGAGGTGGAAATTATAGCAATAATTAATTTCATAAACGTGTCTTTGGTCGACTTAATCAAATATTCAAAGAGTAACCTATGTGAACAAAACTACTGACTAATACAACACGTCCCGATGCAACAAGGAGAGGCGAGCTACGCAGTAATATCCTCAAGAACTCTTTCTTCTTAACAGTCGATACTCGTTGGGTTTATTGCGAAACTTTCGCAAGCATTCCACTTTTATTACTCCAATTTTGTACGACTAAGCCTATCCAGCAAAGGGGCGCTCGCGATCTTTATTATTTAGATTTCGATCCGTTGTAACTCCCCGAACGATTGCATGCTATATTCAGCAATGGAAAGTTTATTTCATCGGAGTATTTGTATATGAATATGTTTTGTTTTTCTGTATGATCTACAGGAATATGAAATAAAATGAAAACTATCCTATATATAAGATGATATTAAAGTTTTAACGTTTTATATACGAATACTTGGTGCCAATATTAATCAGTACCTCTGCCATGAGATTACACTGACATTTCGCGCTGGCGACCGCTTAAAATGTTTGAATACAAAATGTAGTTTCTTCTTGTGACTGCTAGGGGCGCCGTATAATTTGCCATACAAAATTGCGAAGTCATTTACACGGTCACTAGCGACAACTGTCACAGTAAACTTATGGTAGAGGCACAGTAAATTTACAAAACAGACAAAATTTTACTTATTTCAAGTTTAAATAAAAATTGACGTAACTTCTAAAGAAACACCAGGTTAAGAGTATAAGCGTAATCGCGCGTCTAGAATTTCATACATTTTAGATATACTCGTTCATATGTACTAGCAGTACCAGGCGTCACCGCAGTATATGCGTCGCCCTTGGCGTTCTGAATTATAGGCACTGTTCTGCTCATTATCTTGAAATCACTGTAGGGCTAGCACGATGGGACGCGACTTGCGCGAGAGCGACATAAAACGCGAGTTCTCCATGCGAGAATAGCGACATTTCGCGCTTTGTGTCGCCTTCGCTCAAGTCGCGCCATGTCGTGCTAGCTCGACGGCAAGATCAGGGTACGACGGCAAGATCAGGGTACGGCGGACGTCCGAACAAAGTTATCGTCTTCACGGGCGTCTCTGGCGGTTCCGGACTTGGGTATGGACTCGCCGTGGTTTGTGGTTAGCTACAGGGACAAACAAGTACGTCTGCCCCGGTAGGGTGTGAACGAGGTGTTCATCCCTCTCATCATCTTAGTAGCGGTCTAGTTGAGGGCCTGAGGTGAGGAGACGCGCGGGACACGTGAGTTTTTTTTATAACGCACACACTCAACATACCCCCCACTAGGGAAACCCTGCGTCGCGGATGCCATGGACACATACATAGACAACCACAAATTACACCCAAACTCACGAGAGAAATAAATGTAGGCCATACAAATATTTCTCCCGGCCCGGGAACCGAATCTGAGACCTCTGCGTGGCAGTCCGGCATGGTAACCGTTCGGCCACGGAGGCGGTTAATATCACGACTATGTCGTGGACGTTTATTTTATTGTTGATCGACTGTCGTGTCTAGCTGTTCCCACTAGATCGCGACGACAATGTATCGGTTCCCTGCAGCCTTGTCGTTTGCGCGACAGAATCGTTAGAGGCTGCGATTATCTGAACTGATTTATCTGAACCTGGGACCTCTGCGTGGCAGTCCGGTATGGTAACCGTTCGACCACTGAGGCAGTTAAAGTTAGTTGCCCTTTAAGTCGGTGGCTATGTCCGGACAACGTCGCAGGACACTGCCACTTGGCATCTCCAGCAATAGCCCGGAGAACTAGTAGAGGATGAGCTAGACATCTTCCGGTCCCTTTGGCCGCGTAGGAATCTGGAAACTGGAGAGACGCCGTTCATTCGGCGTCGGGAAGTGAGCGTGCCTTACAACTCCGCCACCAATGAGGAGATTTGGTAGTAGGCGGCTCAGCGGTGGCAACCGTTAGTAGTGCGGAACGCTACGGAGGTGAGCGTGCCTGCAGCTCCAGTACCTATCTGGAAAATAGAGAGGGTGCTGTACGTGCACCCGAGGCGGCTCACCTAAGGCACTTGCCATACAAAGAACCGGATGAAGTACGTGCAAACGTCAGTACGTTAGGTCCTAACCCCGGATCAGTTTCGGGGTGAGGATCTGAATTAGATGGTCCCTGTGCAAGCTCGCTCGTACAGCTCATAGTGCTCTTCCCGCATAACCAAGGTTGATAGGGAGGGGCACTATAAACAAAACTTATGTAGAAAGATATGGGACTGGTCATTGTAATTCCATTGTGATTCTCCATTGGGATCTAGTTAGAATGGCAGTTGAGTGTCAGTGAAATGGCAGTAATGGCATTCATTCATTCAATCACTAACGATGACGTTGCCTTACTAAAAGTAACATGGAAAATACTATGCATATGTTATTTATAGTATTTAGGTTTATTTGAAAAGACCAATCCCTAAAGTTTTTTACTCTACTACATTTTACTTTTTACGGCACAGTGAACGAGCAGCTTAAAAAAATGACGTTTTCGAGTGTAAAAATGTTACCTATGGAATAAATGAATAATTGACTTTGACTTTGACTTAATTTTTATCTCGTTTTATCAGAATTTCGTTTTCAAATTAAATATAAATATTAGTGTAGGTACTACGCCATCGACTCGCCACTGAAGAGCAGAATACAAAAAAATTGCAATGACAGATGAGTAGTAGCTCAATGACAGTAGTCGTAGATAAGCCATCACTCTTGTGCTCAGGCCAAACAGAGGCGACCGCGGAATCGTTAAGGATGCGGAATTTTTGTAATATACGAGTTCATATGAACCCTGCCACACTGAAACGCAAAATTTAGCAATATATCAAACGTACAAAATCCTGCCTTTAGTGACACACAACTGACATGATTTAAAATTAGCAGGCTTGGAGCCCTGTTCAGGTGATCATGTGTTTCACTACATGTACTTGCGCGTACATCTAAATTCTAAGAGCGCATCAACGCGTGTCGACGCGCGGCAAGTGATTGAAAGGAAAACCTTTCACGTGCTGATGAAGCGAACAATGTGTTTTAAGATCGTAGCAAGGGAAAGACTCTTGTTTTTGCCTACCCCGATGGAAAGAAGGCCTGAAGTATATGTATAATATTTTTTTATAAATAAACGCCTATTTACTTACGGGCTATACAATCGAGTAGCAATTTAATTATTTTTTTCTACATAATTATATTGTGTATGGATTGTACGTTTATTTAATACCATGTAAACACGTGCTAATACCCTTTTAAAAAAGAGTAAATAATTATACCCTTTATTAAGGTGTAACGTGTAATCAGTCAAATACAAAATTTTAAGGCGATATTTAGAGCGAGTTAATTTTTTTTGTCGTGTTATTTTTTTTTTATTGAATGAAACTATTAATTTTGGCTATTTACAGATCCCACTGTCACGGCTAACACAAATACACGTGATTTTAGACAAAAAAATTATTTAATTTTTCATAAGAGCGAAGCTTCTAAATGGCGATTAAGAAAAGCTAAAAATAACATATTGATTTCATAATCTTGGCTCGGTTTTGACAACAGAGCAGTTTTTTGTGATTTTTTTTAGCCTCCTAAGATTCAGCTAACTACAATGGGAAAACAAGTAAGCCCTCAGTTTTGTATGAAAAACTAATAATTTTTACACACCCTATGGTCATATAGAATTATAACACCGCTAAATTTGAATACGATATTTTCATTATAATATGGATACGCCGGGTTACGTGTTCATTGGAATAATATCTCTGGGTTCTGAATAACTTCAGATACCTACCTACTATGCATATTTTGATATACAACACGAGGCTTTAAGAGTTTAGTTTTGAGGAATAAAATGTCACCTACATTCAACAACTGTAGTTTCTATGGTGCATTAAGAAAAGTTCTAAATCATTATTTATTTTTATTAATCATAGTCAAAATCGTAACTTTAGAATTCTGCCGGGCGCTCTGACAGGTCGCATGTGACATTTTTCAAAAAAAATTTATGTATACTGCCGTGATCAGTAGAAAAAAAAGGTCGATCTGTCACTATTTAGATTTAGTCCTAGTTGGATAAAGTATGAAGTTATCGCAAGAAAAAAATTAAATATTTTTTTAAATCCTTTTCTTTAAACACTATTTTCGCAGTTTTGAGTTTTTGTCACAAGCGCACTTTCAACTAACGGCGGCAGATTACTCATGTTATTTAAAATTTTGTAAGCAACCCAAATTCATAGTTCATGAGAGGTAGTTTGAGGCTGTCTTTCATTTTCCCACTACGTTTTCTGAGAAGTTTATTACAGAAACAGAATTGTTAAACATGTAAAAAATTTCGTGGTTGCCACATTTCCATTAAAAGTGTACAAGCACAAAACCACGAGTCACATTCAAAGGGCAACAGTAGAGCGGTACGACGAGGAAATGTCAAAATCAATGAGGTATTCTGTACGAATGTGCAAAAAGAATATTGATTTGTTGACTGAGGCCTGACGACTTTCGCAGAAATACATTACCGGTGAACATAGTAAATCGCAAAAGGCGCAACACCGACAAGGAAAGTGGAAATCATTTACGACTTCGTAATCGGTGATTTACTATGTCGAGAAACAGTTTTTCTTTCCTAACTTAACGTTACATGACGAAAATTATGGCGCTGAATTACAAATTGTATCTTTAATGCGTTTCAGTCGTAGTAATTATTACAATTAGATAAGCACTTAACACAATTAATTGTGATTATATAATCCTTTACAACAGTAATGGATATCTGACAATTTCAACGATAAATTAATTATTTACGTCAGAATACAGAGCATAAAGCTCTTAGTCGAATAACATTCTAGATGTGAGATTCGGTAATGGTATTTAATTACTCATCTTTACCTACAATTATAGTAATAATTATAATAATATCATTTATTATCTCCCAATAAGTACAAAATATAAATACATGATTGAACATAGAACAGCCTTGGTAAGTCCTGTGCTATGGCACTCCTGGTTCCCCTTCTCGGTAGTAGTATAGTCAGTAAACAAAATAAATTTATGAGATAGAAAATTAAACAGAATAAAACTTTTCCTTTTTACCTGGAGTCATTTAAAAAATTCAAAAGTAACTTTTAAATTTTAAAAGTTACTTTTGAATTTTTTAATTCCAAAAAAATGACGTTCAAAACAACTATAATTAGGTGTGAGAACTGACTTTTCTTAAAATGTAAAAAAGGGTAACATGTTATATAAACATAACGATTTTATCCTCTATGGTTAAAACGATAGATAAAAATCTGTCTACAAACAATATCCTGGTTCACCTTAAATTTCAAAACATGTTTTTAAAAGTATACCTTCTGTGTAGGCATACAAGTAAAATTGAAAAAGCTACATATATTATATAGATATGCGAATCTAAATAGATTATCGTATTATAGAGTTATCGTAGTTAAACATCAGAAGAAAACGCGAAAAATGCCTAAATTATGCTATTAGAAACTACAAAAACACCACAACTGTGAGAAGATAAACAAAAAGGGACGTTTCCTTCCCCAGTTATGTAATTTTGTAATCAGAATAGGTATGCATAATTTATTTTAAAATCTATTCGTTTAACTTCGTATGAATTTCGAGAAAGCAAAAATGCACATGATTCGTAATACACTGCTATTTTTACTTGGTGTGCCACTTATGAGTCCTTCTTTAGTAGACCATTAATGTCGAACGAGAGAATAGATACTTTCGTATAATGCATTCACTTTCGTGGTTAAGGTTTTTAGTCGATTAGTGATGTTCACTTGATGCAACACACTTTTCGATTCTGAATTTAGAAAACAACGTGATGAAAATTCTTAAGACGTTAGAAAACGTTATAAAAATATTCTATAGAATTCGTTTGGTTTCTATCGCACGTGATACAGCAATCGTGCGCGATAAGCGCGCGTGTAAAGACGTTGGAAGGAAAAGGGATCAACTCTCAACAGTCGCGCGCGTAATCACGCACTCCAACACGCGCCAGTTTCACGCAGTCTATCCTGCTGCGCTATTAGCCTTTACACAGATGCTCTGTCCGTTGCAACAAAAACGAAAAGAGCAATCGCGCGCGAAAGAACGTCAGCTTAAAAAAATTCAAACAGGTAATCGGGCCCGATTGCGCGTACGGTCTTTCCCGCGCGCAATCCTGTACGCTCCTAGTCACAAACGATAGAGTGACTGTGTAAAGCGGGCTATTGCCAGATCTGGATGGCAGTCCCGGGTCACCATTCCGGATTTCGAATCCCGGACTGAGCATTAGATTACAGACGTCGACCAATACGAACTATTTAGTGAATGACCACTTGATACTGTCGTGCTCGATGGACAAGATGATCGAATTGTATGGATTCAGTTTTGAATCCAGAAACGAAATAATAAAGAAAGTCACTTTATTTATTTCGTTTATTTATTTGTATTGAACGGAAAAAGTTTTCTTTCGAGACGCTAAAACATCCCTTTGTTGGGTACGGATGTCCTCAGAATGACATTACCTACATTATTTTATAGTATCAAACTGGCAAATATATAACAGTCCACCTGATAGAAAATCCGCCGATAAATATTTGCGATACTAAGGGAAGGTCCTTAACATCACAGATGCATTGTAAAATATTGAGTCTCATGTGTCTGTGATTACGCTAACTCTCCTTACCCTTCAAATCGGATCACAGCATTAGACTGCCTTGCGGTATAAAGAGATAAAGAGATGGTACCATACTTTGCATGTAGAAGATGATGTTTATTTTTATCAAATATCATGATCTTTTACTACCACGTTACTCATATCTTTCTTTTTGGGAAAATACTCCCCTAGTTAGTTACTATTATTTATACAAAGGTCTAACAAACACAAAAAATCGTTCGATCAAACAGAATTCGAACCAGCGTTTGCCTGGGGCTCTCCCGACTAAGCTACTGAATGAATCAACAGACCTTACGAATGAATACCTCCAAGTGCAACCAGCTACTGTAGCCACGATGAGACAACAGTCGTTGGTTCGAGTCCAGTTGGATCGAAGGAATTTTTCTTTGTATCTTTTCGATCTTTGTGTTAATAATAATGAAACTATATCAATTGAAAGGTGGCTAAAACGCAACTTTGAACAGAAACGAGTCATATGTATATTTGTTTGGTTTGGATATCTTTCCTTTTTTGCACCAATCTGTCCAGGTTTCGTAGCGACTTGAACACTTTTTCGGAATTCCAATAATTATTCGCCACATTCTCGTGGCGCTTTTTATTTAGGAGTCTCTTCGCTTCGCTTCGACTTTAATATTCACTCTTATTAGCTACCCTTTACGGCTTCACAACGCAGCCTTAATTTTAGCTTGTTTAATTGTATATAGACTAACAACAAAGATGAGACTTTCTCCGCATATAAAAATATGCGAACTTACATATATATATATCTTTTGTTATTCATGTTTACTTACTACAATAGATCCAAATCAATTTCGAAGTAGTTTCACACAATTAAAAAGATTCTACAGGAAGTAGGTAGCCCGTACATTTATTTTTATTGCCCCTCACATAAGAAGAGGATATGCTAGTATAAGCCAGATAGACCAGTATGCAGTGGTAACAAAGCTTAATTCGAAGTACCATGTGGTGAGTGTGGGCTGCTTGATAGACGATTAGAGCTGCTAAAACGCATTAGGCAAAGCCGTGTCCACGAACTGTCCGCGCGTCCGAGCAGGTATGTGACATTCCCTTCATCGTGGCCAGACAGTGACATGGGTTGTGGAATCACTCCCCAACCCCCCCAACCTTGATTATGATAAACGACTTATGAAATTAAAACGATCTTCTACATCAAGTTACCGTTCAAATGAATAAGCTCTTTGTTGAAATTCATTCCCTTGACAAATCGCTGCTCTGCACTCCGAGTATATTGTCTGTTAAATTAAATGGGTCTCCAGCTATTGAAATCGTTTCTGAGAAGGCTATTCGAAGACAAAACGATAATACGTCAATCGTACTCGTGTGGCGTGTCCGTTCAAGTCTAAACTGAAATAGGCCTCTGAATATACAATGCCTGCCATGTATCGATCCAGGTTTATGAGTGGAAGTAATCTTACAAGTGTCTATATCTATTCCAGCTATCGTCGATTGGCCGTACTCAGTGGCGCCCGCCTACCAAACATTATTGATTTCCACTCAAAAATTCCAATCAAAGTTTAACGCTAGCCGTAATTTGATACGCCTTTCAAAAGCTATTATATTAAAAGATTCAAACTATTAAAATTTTGCTACAGCGTTAATTGAGACTATTCGGAAAACCGTAACAAAAGCTTTTCCCGCAAGATCAACGTGATCGCTTAAAAACTAAAATAGAAAATAGCTATTATGTGGCAATACAGTCGTTATAGCAGCGAAGGCAAAGGCAGATAAATGTCCTCTACAAGCGATCTCTGGCAACTGAAAGTTTGACATCGGCACTATCTCTACCGGCAGAGACCGCGCTCGCTCCCGCTTACACGTCCGCTATCGCCTCCGCCGTACGTCCGCCTCACAAATTTTCGACCGAAGCGGACTGTAGTTTGTTTTCTTTGTGTCATTTCCTTATCGCTCTGCCAAAATACGTTTCATGACTGTTACATCAGCCGAAACATACTTCAGGTGAAAAATGTAGCTCGTTCGTGGAGTCTTGATTATTTCCTAAGTGCTAAAATATTATGTAATACACTTTTAATAAGAAAAATCTTTGTTTGCGCAACTATCATGAGTGCTTTGGGAGATAAAAATGAAATTACAACTCGACGACACTTCTTGACAAAAACTGTAGCACAATTGTTCAGCGTTGAAATACGCGTTAGCAGGACAATACAAAAAGCAATTATTTATAAAAATCTTTTTGAAAACACCGCACAAGGCTTGTAGCAGGTAACCGCAATATTATTCCAAATATTTTATGCACTTGAGAGCCCAATACGGCGTTGGGCAAGTATTTTTAAGTATTACTCCAGATTGTAATTTTGAAATTTGTGTTTTTTATCTAATTGCTACCCAAGGAGCTTTTAATATAAGTCACTTTATAATGACGTAAGCAAAAAGGTTGTAACGCAACTAAGACATTCTTTATAAATAACTGGTTTATCAATAACAAAAATCACGCCGATAATAATAAAAATATCATAACTTATTTGAAACAACACATTTTGTGTCGTTTCTAATTGACAAGTTGAAAAACATTGCAGTAGATACTAAAACTTCACTGAAGCTTCTTCAAAGTAATGTAAACAATAAGCAAAAAACCCATATTTTGTAATAAACTCAAATGATTACTAAATCAAAAAAGCTATTATTAATGTATATATTGAATAGAACTCTCTTGTAATATTGATGCTAATTTACTTTACTTATGTAGCTACTTACTTGTAATCCAATTCATAGTAATTTTAGCTCAGAAGAATTGTCATTTGTTATGCACTTACTGGGTGCATATAACATTTAAATGCATGCGTTTCTACCAATTTAAATGAATAAATAAATAACCCCAATATCTTACAAGTGTCAAGATTCGGCGACGCTGCGTCACCGCGTGCATATGCCCAGAGCTCCATGCAGCGAAACAACATCTATTTGATTCTTATCTCATTCCGCGCTCCCCCGCACCCCCTGTTCAGCCCCACCATCCCCCACCGCGAACATCCGAAACATAAACAGGTGAAATGTTTTCTTTGTGCGCAAAAGTCCATTTTGGCGACACGATTCTCTATTTTTTTTTCAAATGTGATGTAATATCCTGCGTAATGTGAAAGTTTTATGATACCCTCCGTTATAATAACTTACATATAATATGATACATATTTGTACCAATTCGTAGATATATTTTCATGATGGAATTGCTTGTTATGATCTTGTTTGAACAAAGGAAAAACAGGAACAATAAAAATGTATTATAATTAATTGTCTATGGGTAAGACTCTCGTCATAACACATGGCATACCCAATAGGATCGGGAAATATCACGAAAAAACGTTTTAACAATACGGTATTGTATTATAGATTCAAATCATTTCGTTAATATGGAGCAAGTAATAATGAGGTTATTGGTTATGAAATCCAACGCATGCATAACTTATCTACAGCTTAAAAAAAATTTTTTTTGTTTTTTAGTAACCCACACACTCATTATAGTCCCGCACTAGGGAAAACCTGTGTCGCGGGTAACATGGACACATACATAGAAAACCACAAATGACACCCAAACTCACGAGAGAAATAAATGTAGGCCACACAAATATTCCTCCCGGCCCGGGAATCGAACCTGGGACCTCTGCGTGGCAGTCGGTGGTAAACGTTCGACCACGAAGGCAGTTAAAAAATTTGTGAAACGATGAAACAAAATATCATCAAAATACAGTTTATGCTATCAACACGCAACTAGTTATACGATTCAATTACCTTAGTAATACCCATAGATATAGAAATGCCTGATCTAAAACATAAGAGAAGTGTTTAACACACTCCTCGTAGGTGCCAATATGAATTTGTATACAAAATTACTCTGATAAAAATAATCAATCAAAACTTTACTGCAAAATGAGGTGCACAAAAGTAGCCTCCCTGCACGACATTTCTGGC
>NW_020654810.1:16682726-16692633 GCF_003589595.1 Hyposmocoma kahamanoa
GCCCTCCTCGCCCGTATAAATATCGTATAATTACTACACTCCCGAACCCTACTACGCAGGCCCGGAGTTAGAGACATCAAACTTTTACAATAATAATCCTCACTTACCACCACATCTAAAATTTACTACGTTATAGGTGCTTTGTATCTGACCTTGGTGATCGTCAACAATTCCTTATTCCGTGCCTGCTAATCCGCTACCAACGAAACATCACTTGCATCTAATACAAGTATGCTCAAGTGCTCTTGGTGCGGCATTGTTGCCAGTTGAACAAAGCGAAGGGCCCTCAGCGGCTGTGACCTCACTCCCGCACCTCCCGCACCTCCCGCATTCCCCGCAGCCTTCGGGTGCCCCTGGCACTCTTTGTGACAGCACGTTTTTAGGCCGCCCTGACACTGTTGATAACAAGTGCTGCCTTCTAGTGAAATGATCAATAGACTTGTCCCAAGCTCGTGTAAGTTATGTTCCGTGAAACGAGAACAATGTCATTCTTGAAGTAAGGTGAGTCGTCTGTGTAAAAATATCAAAGCGCCAAGTGGAGGTGAAAATTTTCCTGCACTTTATTTAGTCTGAAGAGTTCAGTTACAATCACAACATGTACAAATATATATAATATTGATTAAGTTCATGTCTCTACTACCCTTCCATTATCTTATGTCTTTTGAACAATCAAAGATAAAAAAATATGTGAGAGTTCACGACCTAGGTTGTTTATACTTACGAATAATGTTAACGTCTAATCGTAAATAATAAATATACACTTTGGAAAGGCCGATACATTCGACGACCACTTATTTACGCCTAGATTAAACCTAATGCCACACGAAACCTGCCTGAGAATTATAACACATCAAATAAACATGTCAGCACGGTAAACAGACACTCGGAAACAAAGACATAGTTTGCACGCCGCGGCCACTCCAGGCGCCGGCGCCGGCACCTCTCAAACTTACCTACTGCCGGTGCATTCCTGGGTAACTTTTTGGCACTTTCGACTTACACAAATACACTGGCGACGGGAAACTAGGTAACGCTCTACTTGTGATTTGTTTACGTTAAGATAAACTGTAACAACAAATAGGAACTGCAAACTGTATACAGTAATATTCTGGGTAAAATAACTTGATATATTATATTGTTATATATGCCGAATATTGATTAGACATGTTTTTATGGTAAGAAGAGTGTGCTACAAAAACAACTTCAGTTACCATACTTGTAAGTATAAACTCCGCGACACTTCGGCATATTGTCTTCTGTACTGTCAGGATGTTTTACTTCCATGATATTCAATTATTTGTTTGTGAAATTACTCCACTATTTTGTTATAATTATCAATACAAAGATCGGACACTAAGAAAAATCCCTTATAATATAATAATAATTAAAATAATTTAACTTTACATTGTACTCAAGAAAAAAATACAAAAAAATAAGTTGAAAGTGAAACAGAATATAATAATTATAGACTTATTTAAACATCTCATAAAGGATCTTTGTCTTAACAGCCTCCAAGTCTTCCAGTCTTTATATCGCAAAGTTACTCAACCTGACCCGACAAAGATACTTAATTATTTTAAGCTGAACAAGCTCTCTCGCAATTTGTAGTTTAGTCCCCTAGCACTTATTTTATTGTATCGTCAGCTAGGGACTTAGCTGGGCAGTCGGCGGCGAAAACATTTTAACTTTTGATGGATTTAATTAAAGTACCCGACAAATATAATGTGCGGTGTTCTCTAACTTCTCGGAAGCTACAACCTGGATATATTTGAGTTTAGAGTGAACTAGATACTATTCACTCTGACCAATGAGAGTATATATACCACCCTTGTCCCGCTTGTAGGACATGTGGAACTAAACTTACTAAATGAGAATGCAAGTAAATCTATTTTATTAAGCCTGTCTTACGTATAATAAACCATAAGGTATAATGAATTAAGAATGATCCTAGGGAGGAGATAAATTTTTTAACCGACTTTTAAAAAGGAGGAGGTTCTCAAATCGATTGCATTTGATTTGATTAGTGTGTGACGCGATTACTCCGACATCAGAACGGATTTCGAGTATTCTTCTTTTGTTGGAAAGGGGGTAACTCAGTAGTGGTGCCATTCAAATTAGAAGACAATAATCCACCTCTAAAGGTGGCAATTACGTAATGAATCTGGTTTATTATATCTCACAGGAAAGATCCTTAAACCGACCCCAACACCGATTCCAAGTAGCAGTAGAGCTCTTTGTGAAAGAGTTCATCCAGGGTACTACTCCCACCTTAACTATTTCTGCCGCCAAGCAGCAATGTCAGCATTACTGTGTTCCGGTTTTGCACAAGGGTGCTGATGAAATTACGGGCACATGAGACTTATAAACTTAGATCTCAGGGTGGCGCAGTGGTAGTGCCCCTCAGATCTTTGCAATTTAAAGCTCTGAGTGGCACTACAACTGTTACGGATAGGCGTGTAACTCACCATCAGGCTCACGAATTGTTCGTCCCGTCACTTAATATTATAAAACAAGTAGCTACCACGTAAATAATTGAACTTAAGTCAGACGAACTTGCAGTTACCATAATTCCTACCAAGACTGCATAGACGGTAGCGCCACAACATATTACTGAGTAGCCAATCCGTACTTCAGTTCCAATAAAATAATGTCATATGTCACGTCGTCACGTACGCTCACGTGGTGACCAAACTCGAGTGTGTAACCAAAGTCAAAAATATTCTTCATTAAATAAAACTTTTAACTTATCTACGCCAATATGGGACATTAAAATCAAAACAGTATAATCTACTACCGCTTCATAGTAATAATATTTTTGTCGCCGACAGTACAAGGGTATTATTATCCAGATTTTCGCGACGCCTGCACATCTCGAGAGCGTACAAACTCAGCTTGCCTGTAGTCCCATTCTTTAATAAGTGCTCTCGATCGGAATTAAGCAATCTTGTCTGCGTGACACCCGACATTTTACAAGTCGTAATAAAGGTAATGAATTAATGTAACTCAAATATATCTGTATTTCATAAGTAATTAAATAACAATTGAAATACTCACTACTCTACTACTCAATCGTAAAGCAGATTCTTCTGAAAAGAATAACAAACACGTCATATATCAAGATAACATGAAAGAGCTAAATGGGATTTTTTGTCACCAAAATACGCAGAAGCATTTACCTTTAGCACAAAGTTTTTGTTTCATTACAGTTTTAAACCATGCAAATGGCAAATATTTTCGTCCACACATTAAGTTCTTCAGTTCGCAATAAGAAAGTTGAACTGTGCAAAAATGCACTCCATGAGTTGTGAAACGTGTAAAGGAGTAAATTTTCTTTTTCTTTTTTATGCCAAGCGACGGGACGAACAAGTCGTGCGCCTGGTGACAAACAAATAAATCACACAGATCTGCAGGGCACTGCCACTGCGCCCGTCACCCTGTGACATAAGTTGACAGGTCCCATGTGCCTGTAATTTCACCAGCACCCTTCAAAACCGGAACGTAGAAATGTGAGCATTAATGCTTGACGACAGAAATAAATAAAGTGGCAGTACTACCCTGGACCAACTCATTCACAAGGAGTGCTACTGCTAATTTAGTCTTTAAGCTGCCACCGTTATTGACACGGCATATACTGGTTCCGAGAAGAAACGAAACGCACAATGCCTTTTTCAGTCTTATTACATGGATATAAAGATTTTTCTAAGAGCGAACAAGGTTGTGAGTTTTGTGTCGGCGTTCCGAGCAGATGCGAAAGGTGCAACGCCTTCGCCCCTCTTACTGACCTGACCTGAACGGCTCGTATAGTGACTTCCTAAAGGTTAACATAAACTAATCTCTTAGTGACACCATGTTGACTGCCGTTATTAGCTCCTTGTGAAAGAGTTCGTTCAGGGAAGTACTGCCACCTTACCTATTTATGCCGTCAAGAAGTAATGTGAGCATTACTACGGTCCGGTTTTGAAGAGTAAGGGTGCTGGTGAAATTGCAGGCACATGGGACTTTTCAACTTATGTCTCAAGGGGATGGGCGCAGTGGCAGTGCGCCTCACATCTTTTCGATTTAAAACTCTGAGCTTACCACTAGGCGCGGTGATAATCGCCTTTGTCGACATACTCAAATCTTTTAAGCTTCTTTTTATCTGACGTTTGATTGCGTTTCAAAAACTAACAAAAAGTTGTTGTTTTTTTCAACCACACCAATACCTGGTCTCACTCAACTAGGGAATTCTGTATACTATGAGTACCAGAGCAGCGGAATTCTCTCTCCGGATCCAGAGCACCTAGACCAGAACCAATTTAAAAACAATAATTTCCCACGTTGGTCCTACTCTTAGTCTATGGAATTTTTCCATCCCTTAAGGTCGGAAACGTAGCAGGGAGCTCTTCGTCCAGCATTGTCGGGTCACCAAGTTCGTCAAATAATTGTTGACATCAATTCAATACATTTATGTGTGTTATATCCACGCAGGTTAACCAAAATGACGAATTACTTGTTTGGTTGCTGTTTGAAACACAGCTTTTCTTTGCGAAACTTTGGATAAGGGCCCTCTGGTACTCCTACTATTCAATATATACAATAACAAATACTAAGTATATCAAAATGTAATAAATGTAATGTAAAGTACATCAAAATGATACCTCCAATGACACTACGCCATCTTTGAACAAAAGGATGAATTTTGTTAAAAAATAAATAAAGAAACAAAAAACAATATAAAAACAGAACAGGTCAAAAAATTAAGTTGGAGTAGTGTTATTTTAGTGTAGCATAGTAGTATTTCAGTTGTTATTTTAGTGTTTACACTAAAATAAAAGTAAATTAAATAGTAAGCTTCAAAGGCTTCTACAATAAATAAACCTTAGAAGCAGTAGAGCTCCTTGTGAAAGGGTTCGTTCAGGGAAATACTGCCACCTTATCCATTTCTGCCGCTAAACATTAATATGAGTATTACTGTATTCCGGTATAGAAGGATAAGGATGCTGGTGAAATTACAGGCACATGGGACTTGTCAACTTATGTCTCAGAGCGAGAGGCGCAGTGGCAGTGTCTCTCAGATCATTACGATTTAAAACTCTGAGAGGCACTGCAACTGCTATGGACAGGCATAGTTGTGTCCCTTGGCACCAGGCGCTCTTGTTCTTCCCTCACTTGGTATCACGAGAAAAAAATATAGAGCGAATATGGATGGAGGCGTTGGGAGAGGTAGACCCGTATAAAGTACACATCTCTGTCAGATTGGGTTCTTAAAAAGGCCTGGTTGAAAGTACCAATAATAAACGGGCATGAATGAAGACACTGATGTGAGTGGAAAAAGCGAAGGAGGTTGGTCAGGAGAGTAGGAGGTGGTTCATAGTCTCTGCCTACTAGTGGGAGACAGGCGTGATGATATACATATATGTATGAAGTTATGACATTCGACGATATTGGAGTATGTATTCCTATTGTTTTTCTAAACTTTAAAATTTTTAATTTAAAATTATTTTAATTGTGACTGATCTAAATTTTATAGACTTCATAGATAGATAGGAACATGAAAACTGTGTGTGTCACAAAGACTTCAATGAGTTTCAATTGAAATTTAAAGTGGCAAACATCAACAGGCAAAAATAAAATAACAAAACCACTAACGGCAACCACTGGCCTGTTACTCCCCACGCAATTTTAAACGAAACCACTATACGTATGAATGAAATTATGGTCCATTATTGAATTTAACAAAAATGCATATCTTGTCTATTTAACATTTCAGTAAGCGCCATATATCCACGAAATGTGTTAGGCTCAGCAATAAAAATAACAAAGTAGGTATAATAAAGAAAACCTCCTACTACAAAAAATGTGTTATTCGTTTATCTTCAAGCTCTATCGAAATATGAGTTCCTTAGGTACACGATCTTTTTTTAAGCAAGGTACAAAAGCTCTTTAGCACTTTGTAGCCTTCAAAGAGTGCATGTCAATAACCTTATGTGTTACGTCGAAGATCCTTTACGTTTACACGGTTATAAAAAAAGATAAGTGTACCGCACTGCCCTCCTTGTCGTAACTATAGTCGTCACAATGTAAGAGGCTCAATTTGACAACTAAGGAAAATGACAATATGTAACTTTGAATGCAATCAAGGAAACAGTAAACAATTATATTGGTTTTAAAAAATACATTAATTTTAGTGAAGCATTATATAATGTGATAGAACATATTTCAGGTATTAGTACGAATTCCAAAATAAAAATCCAATTTTGAGTTAGTCCGTTACGTCTTGTCCTCATTTTTTAAATAATAGTGTTGTAACCAATTAATCGCAAAAACTCACAGAGCCAATTCAAAATCAAGTAATTTTGAATTGACTCAGTGAAGAAAAGTAAAGTAAATATTTTATACTCATTTATTCATACTTAAAAATTGATTTTGATTTTGACAGAGATGTTAACATTGATAATATGATTGAAAATCAAATAAATATACATACAGGTGATACTAGCTCAACGGATGATTTTGGCACATCTTCCGATGAAAATGAACAAAAATTTAAACTATGAAATGTTTTATTTGTTTTGCTTCAGAATTTTGCTATTTAACTACAGGTTGTTCTTGTGAACAATGGTAATGTAACTACAGTACAGAAACAACTATACCCATTATTCATATGAACTCTATATTTCATAAATGTTAATTTTCTATCTAGAACTGAAAACCGATTTAATTTAATTCGAAAAATGATTTAAGCCATAAGGTCCCAAACTTTGTGACTCACTCTCCCCCCTCCTTGCCCTCTTAGGCAAGATAAAAAAAATTAAACACCCGCCACCATAAAAAATAATTGAAAACGCGTATTTTTTATATTAACTTAACATAAAAAAAATCACATGGCAAAAAATAAATATTGGTAATTTGTAAATATATAGTTTACATAGATAATTCAGTGTTTTAGTGTGTTTAGTTGTTTTTTGTTTTTAGTTGTGTGTTTATTTTTTCAAATGTGGTAGCACCGATAGATATAGAAAAAAAAGGGAGATTTGGTATGGTGGCGTGGTTCGTGTCGCCTCGATATGATCAAAATGATCATATCGAGGTGACACGCCAAGAAATATCGCCACAGTGACATGGCGATCGTTGTACTTACAAGATCTCTCGTAAAACGTGAAAGTGCCAAGTTTTAGTAATACACCTTGTAAAAATTTGAGTGAAAACAAAAATTTTAAAACCAGTGAGATAACATTCCACCGGCTGTTTGCATTTTTAGTTACTATTTCTATTATTATTCAATGTTTTCTTTTTGTGTCTATAGAAATTTCTGACTCAAATATAGTGATGTTCATTTACGATAACTAATGTTTATCGACAATAAATTTTTACTGAAATGTTTGAATCTCTTACTATGATTTTTGTAATTAAAGTCCCTAAAATATCGAAGCGAAAAGCATTTACGTTAAATTGATTTCTTTTACTTTATTATTATTATTATTACTAAACATTTTATTTCGAGTAACTTTAACACAACTCATATTTCGGACAATCGTCTCAATTTCATGTCAATTTGTATGTTGCTGTTGCTTGAAGAAAAATGTATGTGTATTATTGTTTTAGATAATTTAGATATTTAAATTCCATTATACTCGTAGATTAAACGAAGAGTATTTTTAATTTTTAAGTTTTTCCAATGAGTTCAAAATAAAAGTAGGTTGGATTGAAGGTGCAGGAAAATCGAAAGATTGGTTTTCTTATTACTATTTCTGACTTTGTATGTGATAACTTTGTAAATTAAATAAAATCGGCTTTATTGTACATGCCCATGCAAAATAAATTAGAAACAATTATAGGAAATTACATAAATCCTTCATAAAAAAAAACAACATAATTTAATTTATTAAATTCGTTGATGGTTCGAGTTTACTCCTGACAGTGACAGCCTCACCAACCAGTGGTAACGTATAATGGAAAACTGACACTGGCGACGACGCGCCAAGCACGCAGATGATTGCGTCCTCCGCGGTGCTACTAGTACTACGGTAAGGGTGCAAGTGAATTTACAAGCACATGGGACTTGTCAACTTGTGTATCAGAGTGACGGGCGCAGTGGGTTTGCCTCTCAGATCTTTGCGATCTAAAGCTTGTGAGGGGCACTGCAACTGTTATGGACAGGCGTGTTAGCTTACTATCAGAAGCACGACTTGTTCGTCCCGTCACTTGATATCAAAGAAATAAAAAAAAATAAGAACCACGAACTGGTTTGAAGCATATCGAGCAAATATTCGACTTAATTATGTGAGTTATCTCTTAGTTGTGTCGAACAATGAAAACACGAAATAAACACGATGAAAAATCTTTGGGAAAGCGAGTTGGCTTGCTGTATCCCGTCTCTTTATACGATCTTCTTCCAGATTTTATCCCTCGTCCCACAAATTTTTATTGTATTATTCTATTTAAATGGTAACCTATCACAAACTCGAATTTCTTTTTTCCGAATTTCATTAGTCCGAAAACGGTTCTACTTTTTTTCGTTAGTGTGATGACAGTTTTGGTATAAATTTGCAACACAGAAATGTCTTACAGCAGAAGTATCGTTTGTCCGAAACCCTTTTGTTAGAATGATTATTACACATATGTATACTTTGGGCAAAAGTTTGTTTGGTCTAATCATGTTTGTTGTACTGGCTGTTTTCCATACAATTTAGATTGCTGAAAATGCGTGTCGACAAAATTACTATTCTTAGATAAAATTGTACCGCCATACAATTTTATCATACAGCTCCAAAATTCTGGACTGTACTTTGCTGGTGCACAGCAAGTCCACTTACGTAATTTTTGTCACACCATTGTGCTATGTTTTTGCTGTCATCTGAAATGTAATTTAAAAACAATGGTCTTGAGTATTCAATAAATAACTTATAACTGAATCGAGGAGAGTACCAGAGCCTGTTTTTTGTGTGTTTGCATTACCTAGACGGTACGATCCACTCCTGTAGGTTTAGGTTAGTATATAAAAAAGCCGCACGAACCGAGCGAGCGAAGCGAGCGTGCCGCGGCAGCAGCCAGCGAGTGCCAGAGCCGAATTTGTTTGCATTACCTAGACGGTACGATCCCCTCCTGTAGGTTTAGGTTAGGTTAGTATATGAAAAAGCCGCATAAGCCGAGCGAGCGTAGCGAGCGTGTCGCGCATGTACCAGAGCAGAATTTGTTTGCATTACCTAGACGGTACGACCCCCTCCTGTGGGTTTAGGTTAGGTTAGTATATGGAAGAGAAAAGAAGCACGATCCGAACGAGCGAAGCGAGTGACTACAACTCGATCAAATTAACTTGCATCTTTTCTTCTGTTATTCTTGAAGGATTTTTTTCTGTGTGTTCGATCTTTATATTAATAATTATAACAAACTAGTGGAATAATTTCACAAAAAAATAATTTAAAATAAATTCAATAAAAATTTAAAATAACTTGCATCTCGTTTACCATATTTTATAAAGATGCAAGGTGCTTTAATTTGACGAGTTGTATTGTGCGACACGTTCTAATACTTTTAGTATCTGTAATAAGAAATAATATAAGAAATATGTATCATGGATACCGCTTTTTTACAAAATAAAAATATTCAATTAGATACATTAGTCGAACGGTTTGTTGGGGAAATAAAAATCGGGAAAAGAATAACTTGTCAGTATGTCAAAATAGTGAAACATTAAATGGTGTAATGAAAAAAACCGTAACATATTTTCAGACAAATGAAACAAAATGTATTCAATAAAGGTTTTCGGAAAAACAACATTCTGTAAATCATGTTTCTAGCTTGTGACAGGTATAACCCACACACACAAGCACGCGCACGCGCGCACGCACGCACGCACGCACGCACGCACAGACACAGACACACACACACACACACACACACACACACACACACACACACACACACA
>NW_020654810.1:16692643-16706278 GCF_003589595.1 Hyposmocoma kahamanoa
TTGTCTTTTCTTAAAATACTACGATTCCTTTTAATAAATAAAGTAGATGTAGATACAGATATAAAATATTAAATAAAATTTGAATTGCTCAAGGAACGTGTCTGCTCAGTTTTTATTCAATCATTTTTTCATGAATTTCTTTAAACATTTCGGTTTCTATTAAATTAGTAATTTATTACGCTCAATCCTACTTCTACAAGTGCGCATTTTTTTAATTAAAAGTGCGTACATTAGAACTAAAACATTATCTATTTTTGCTCTAAGTTTAATTAATAAGTTTTTTAAATTAGTATCTACAGTACCTTCGCAACAAAACGTTCGCCAAGGGCATATCACATATCGTACGTAAATAGCGGAGTATGTATAGGGGGGTTCTATTTTGCACCAATCAACTAACACCATGCTGCTTGGTTGAACACGACGCAGTGCCTCGTTCAACTGTCTTCCTCCTGCCTATTCAATTCTCCAAAAACTAACATGAAAAGCAAAAATGGAAAAAAGTATACACAGTGGTAGCACGTCCTTCCACTAAAAATGCACCTCACTAACATCCGATGTCTGCACTCAAATCTCGATTCGTTCAAACCACAATTTACCACCTTGAAACCGACAAACCGCAGCTGCTGTTCCTCACAGAGAAGCAGATCAGATGTCCGACTGACGCAGCGTACCTCAGCTACCCCGGGTATACTCTAGAGCACAGGTTCGTACCTCGTGCCGGAGTTTTTTTTTTTTTTTTTTTTTATAAAATATAGGTGCGCATTTGACCTCCATCTCACCTGATGGAAAGTGACGATGAGGTCGACGATGGAGCATGCACACCTAAATAATGCCTATTCACTCTCGCCTTGAAAAGGTCCAAGTTATAACGTTCAGGGAACAAGTCTGCAGGCAGGGAATTCCACTCCATAGCCGTTCGCCATATAAATGTGGAAGCGTAACGCTTCGTGCGAATCTTTGGAATATCCACAACATAGGGGTGGAACCCAAGCCTACGCCTAGTCCCCCGGTGATGGAAAGGGGAAGGCGGAATTAAATCATGTAATTCCATCGCACACTCTCCGTGATATATCCTGTAAAATACCGATAAGCAGGCAACTTTACGGCGGTGTTCAAGGCTCTGCAGCTTCGCCTCCACTAATTCCGAGTCACCTATAAGCCTCTTGGCACGGTTGTCAATTGAATCCAAAGTGGCCAGTTGATATGTCGCAGAGCCATCCCAAAGGTGGCAGCAGTACTCCATGCACGATCGGACTTGTGCTTGGTACAGCTGGAGCAACTGTCCCGGTGTAAAGTACCGCCTCACCCTGGAAAGGATCCCAAGCTTCCTTGCTGCATTTTTGGCCGTGGATTCAATGTATCTGCCGAAGTTCAAATTGGACGACAGGTCCATTCCAAGTAGCTGGAGACAATCGGCTATCGGTATGGATATATCACGAAAAGTCGGAGTCAGCTCAAAGGGACTCCGTTTTGTGGAGAATAGACACGCCTGCGTTTTGGTAGCGTTAAATTTGACAAGATTGGCATTGCCCCAATCGGAGACTGCCTGGAGTGTCAAATCTAAACGGCTAACCATGGACTCTCGACAAGACTGGATTTCCTCTCCACTGACCCTTGCATTGGTCAAGTACCTATCTACAACTGTGCTGTCATCAGCATACGCAAAGGTACCTGGAATTAACATATCATTGATATGCAGCAGAAAGAAATCGTGCCGGAGTCTGTGTGTTCGCGATGACATCTGTGTCAAGCGTCTCAAGAACCTTGAGAAAACGAGTTTTTTTATTTTGTAGCTTCAGGTTGACACGGAAGTTACAAAAATAGTGTACTGCTGTGTCTACTGCTCGCACAGTGGAGATCAGGAGACGACCAAGTTATTCCAACGTCTGAGCGAGACGTCTGATGAGGCTCAGCTCAGGTACCCAGCGGCGGCTAGTTATTCTGGGGGACTTTATGCTCACCATCAAGAATGGTTGTTCCCATATCAGATGACCGATCACGCTAGGAGAGAGACTCGTAAACTTGCGTTACCGCTAAGCCTTTCCCAGCCCGTCAGTAGCGCCACCAGGATCCCAGATGTTGAGTCTCATACAGCTAATTGCTTGGACCTGTTAACAACTGTTCCAGACCGCTACTCTGTGGTTGTGGAGGCCCCACTGGGTACTTCCGATCATTGTCTGGTGAAAACTGTATCCGCGTACTCCCCACCCGATCAGGGCTCTAGTGATATGAGACGGGTGTGGCGATACAAGTTAGCAGATTGGGACAAAATGCGCCATTTCTTTGCGCCATATCCTTGGCAGGCGTGCATTACTTCAGGAGACTCGTCGAGCTGTGCTGATGAACCCCATGCTCATCCATCGGTCGGATCTAACTTTTGTCACCCATCTTTGCCACCTCTGCTGAGGCCGGATGGCTCGCTGGCTCATACTGTGGAACAGAAGGCGAATCTCATTGCCCCACTCTTTGCAGAGAGTTCGCGTCTGGACACCGCAGGGAACCTACCACATACTTTACTCAGGCTGGCTGCACTGTGGCGCCAGTTCGCATACGCCAAAAAGAGATAGATAATTAGAACTCTGCGAAATCTAGAGGTGAACAAAGCTAGCGGGCCAGATGGAATTCCAGCAATAGTCCTGCGTAACTGTGCGCCAGAGTTGTCTCCTGTTCTCACACGCCTGTACCGCCTCTCACCTGAGACTGGTGTAGTTCCCAGGTCGTGGACGACTGACCCTGTCAACTATAGACCTATCTCAGTCACTTCCATACTCTGCAAGACTATGAAACGGGTACTCAATAAACGTCTCCTATCGTACCTTGAAGACAACGATCTCCTCAGTGATCGCCAGTACGGATTCCGACGAGAGCGATCTACTGGGGGTCTTCTTGTGTATGCCTGTCACATTTGGAGCGAGGCTATAGAAAAGCAAGGCGAAGCACTTGCAGTGTCTTTGGACATTTCTAAAGCCTTTGACGGGGTCTGGCACGCAAGCCTTTTAAGTAAGTTTCCCCCTTATGGACTTCCCACTGACCTTTGCAATTAGATCTCGGATTTCTTGAGCGAACGTTGGATTCGAATGGTCTTACTAGGCTACTCCTCCGAACATATGGCGATAGATACCGCGGCGAGTTCCTGAGGGTTCCGTATTGTCTGCAACTCTCTTCTGCTGCATATCAATGATATGTTAATTCCAGGTACCTTTGCGTATGATGTTCACAGCACAGTTGTAGATAGGTACTTGACCAATGCAAGGGTCAGTGGAGAGGAAATCAAGTCTTGTCGAGAGTCCATGGTTAGCCGTTTAGATTTGACACCACCAGCCAGTCACCACCAGGCAGTCTCCGATTGGGGCAATGCCAATCTTGTCAAATTTAACGCTACCAAAACGCAGGCGTGTCTATTCTCCACAAAACGGAGTCCCTTTGAGCTGACTCCGACTTTTCGTGATATATCCATGACGATAGCCGACTGTCTCCAGCTACTTTGAATCGACCTGTCGTCCAATTTGAACTTCGGCAGGTACATTGAATCCAAAGCCAAAAATGCAGCAAGCAAGCTTGGGATCCTTTCCAGGGTGACGCGTTACTTTACACCGGGACAGTTGGTTCAGCTGTACTAAGTACAAGTCCGATCGTGCATGGAGTACTGCTGCCACCTTTGGGATGGTCCTGCTACGTATCAACTGGCCACTTTGGATTCAATTGACAACCATGCCAAGAGGCTTATAGGTGACTCAGAATTAGTGGAGGCGAAGCTGCAGAGCCTTGAACACCGCCGTAAAGTTTGCCTGCTTATCGCTATTTTACAGGATATATCACGGAGAGTGTGCGATGGAGTTACACGATTTAATTTCGCCTTCTCCTTTTCATCATCGGGGGACTAAACGTCGGCTTGGGTTCCACCCCTATGTTGTGGATATTGCAAAGATTCGCACGCAGCGTTACGCTTCCACATTTATATGGCGAACGGCTATGGAGTGGAATTCCCTGCCTACAGACTTATTCCCTGAACGTTATAAATTGGGTCTTTTCAATGCGAGAATGAATAGGCGTTATTTAGGTGTGCATGCTCCATCGTCGACCTCGTCGTCATTTTCCATCAGGTGAGATGGAGGTCAAATGTGCACTTATATTTTATTTTAAAAAAACCACATAAATGAAGAAAAAGAAGCCCAACAGCCGTAACCCACTGCGACCGGCCATACCGACGACGCTGCTGTACCTGTCGCGACTCTTCAACTTCACGGAGTAATTCCACGAAGTCAGGCGACAGTCGAGTACATTAGACTAAAAGCCAAATACACCCTGAGGGTCGAACGGTCGGAGTCCCACCACAACGTGAATTTTAATTCGTTTGTGGTGAGCGGCACTCTCTGGAGAGTGCCGACTGAACATCTATCGACAATCATGAATGAGGGGTTTTGGCCGAAGAGTGTCACGTATCGGCGATTCTATGGCCGGTTACTGATATCAGATTGCGCCACCAGTCACCGGTATATCATAATTGTATGCGCATAATTGCCTGATTGATTAATTAATTAATAAAATAAATAAATAAATGATATGCCTACCGTATATTTAACGAATTTTTTGTACAAACTTAGACACGCCTAAAGATCGTTCACTTTTAATCTGTTCTTCCAAAATAAACCATTGCTGCTTTTAACAACTACTGACACTACTTCTATAACCTATATATACATCGTCTTTGATGTAACAAACTCGTCGAGATGCTCTACACATTCTACTTGGGACTGGCGGCTAAATCTAATTTTTGCACTATTATTAATAGTCAACTGTGACCACGGGATTTGAAAAGGACCCGAAACATTGGTTTGAACACGCAATTTAGATTCGAAATATTTTAAAATGAAATAGTTTAATTTCCTAAATAGCGTAACAATCGCGATAGCCTAAAATTCGTTATGGACATCAATAGGGACTGGACGTTTTGTACTAAAGGTCATTGACTTACAATTATATAGACGTCGGGTCTGCGCTAAAAAGTGTCCGAACTTATAGGGCGTTAAAATCGTATACACAGCGTCATTCACGCTCTAGTCTTCGTTTGTTCGACTGACAGCGAAGCAAGCAAAATTAGACAGTACTGCGATGACATTACAATTTAAATTCAACGTTTTAGCTTTTTCATATTCCTTAACATGTCACTACGTTTAAATAGGTTGACTTGGGACATTTTTTTCGTGGTTTTTGTATTAGACCCGTCGTCCATTTATTTGTAAGTCAATGCTAAAGGTTTATCTATCATACAGCTTCTGCGTGCTTGTATGACAAATTCAGTAGTAGCGACCTGTTTAGCTCTTGCAGGTTGTTTCGATCTATGTTTGAAATAAATATTGTAAGTGATAAATGTAAACAAATATTTATTTACAAAGAGCAACCCCTAGAGTTTCCTACTAATTGTTCTCAGGGGAATCTGCCTTACGAATGAGCAGTAGAGTTTAATCAATATGGCGATTTCAAGTGTAATTTACCTATGAAATAAAGATTATTTGACTTTGATTGTACGAATTCTTATCGCATATGATGTGCATGAAAAGGCCCTCGACTCAATGGCGCACTATTCGTGTCCTCTGTGATCCTTTAATCACAATAGATAGCAAACATCTCTCACTCTTCAGCATCGTATGACGCGTCACTAATCGTAGCGTTAAACTAAAATCATTTGTAAAATATATGTAGGAAGTGTTCTTTGAAAATTTAAAAGTAAGGTATTTAATCAATAACTTTTGTAACAGTAGAGAAAAATAAGATAGTTTACATTAATATTAGACTTAACTGGTTGGTGACTTTACCGTCTCAGTCACCCGTGACCATAGGACCTGTAAAGGGCCCGAAACGTGGTTTGTTTGAAAAAGCAAGTGCGACTTACATCCGAAAAAAACAGTTTCATTTCCTATACAATTTAATTATCGAAAAGGTGAATCGCCAATCTACGAACCTAGTCCGAAACTATAGTATTGACATTAAAACTAATGTGTGCTCGCGGATTCAATTAATCTCGCCTTTACATCGAAATCACAACATCGCAAAGTTGTGAAGTACAAACATTGCTTCGTAACTGCTTCTAATGCGGCCTTCTGTAACTTCTGACCTGCGGTACACTCCATGTCGGTCAAACCAGTTTCTCGGATTGAACTTTAATTAAATACGTTTCGTACTCTGTACTATGAATTTCAATGTGGCAAAATCCACTCTTCTAAATCGAAATCCACTATCCAGAACACCAAGAAATCAATTTCACACACTCACACACACACACACACACAACAGTCTAAAAATTTTTGTTCTTATTTCTCTGTCATATTTTCGATTGTATTCTTTTATCATGTACAATGTTTGCCATTATAATATTTGTAAATTAAATCCAGTGGAAGACGGAGCGTCTGTCATACAGCTTTTAAAACTCAACAACTTATCTTAGAACGTACCTCGTATAATAATGTCACGTAACTTTCGTTTATGACGCGAATGTGGATGGAAGGGTTTTAAGAGGACTCAGAAGGACTTACATCGACCAGATCGGTGATGTCCTCGAAAATGGCTGGAATTCGAAGTGACAAGAATAAAAGGAGTTGTACGAAAAGGGTAGTTGATGTATGTGAGGCTAGAAAGTTTCAGAATAGAGTAAGGTGGCGTTCCGTGGTCTCTGCCTACCCCTCCTGTGGGACAAGGGCGTGCGCTTACGTATGTATGTACATAATTTTAAGATACCATGCGATAATCTTATCTCAATAAAGATTTAATTAACATTTATATAATAACCTTTTTTTAAAAAAAATTATACTACCGGGAATAAAACTCGGGACCTTGTAATCTAGCGCCCAGTGTGTCAACCGCTGAGCCTCTAATATATTTTAATGAACGCATAGTACTACATTCAAATGCTAATAAACCATTGTAACCAAAGTTCTCTGAACAAGACTCACTGGGTATGTCACTGAACAATACAATGAACAATGACAATGAAATTATAAAATTAAAAACCCCCGACATAAAATAATTATCATAATATAGCTATTATATTTGCGCTGAACGAAAGAATTACTAGCTAAAGTTACATTTGCGTGAAATAATTTATAAACGCATCTGTATTATAATATAATAATGTTAGACAACATCACATACGTTGCTCTAATTCCAAAGTAACTGTGTTATATAAATCGGAAACGCCAACGGTACTACAAACACTCAAAAACATAGAAAAATTGGTTTGTACATTGACCCGGCCGGGGATCGAACCCGGGATCTCACAGATAGCGACACCATGAAAATCTCTTATTTCTGAGGATATCTTTTGAAGAATCCGATCAAAAATAACAAGAATAATTAGACGTATATGAATAGATTGATGGGATTAAGAAAGTGAAAGATATACGACAGAAGCGTATGGAAGTCCGTAGTATCTTCCTACGCCTTGTGAGGCACAGGCGTGATCGTATTTAATGGGTACTGCTGAAATTTACCCTCTACGCATTCAATATTCCAACTTATATTCATATTACACATACAAAAACTGCAAGTATCTAAAAACAAAAACTACCGTTTTGAAATTGTTGTCTCAAAAAATAAAGATGTGTGTTAAGAATTCCTTTCAGTGAGACAGCTTTTTGTGCTCAGGGCCATATTGAAACAACACCGTTCGGTACCTCCCGTACAACCAAACCGTCGTGTGTGACTGGTGTGTCCAAGTGAACAGCATTCGACCACCTTTGCAAGTAGACAGTTTTATGATTTAAGCACGGTTCTATACAATAAATTAAACAGAATTTATAATTTTGTTGGCTTATCCAGTTACGAACAGAAGTCTAAATTGCAAAATTGACTGAAGACTCTCGACTACGCCGCTTCAGAGGAACTACTTAAAATACGATTACTTTCGTAATCACTTACGGATTTTATACATACACACACACACTCACACACTCACGCGCGCGCGCGCGCACAAATCTACACAAACTTACTTATACCTATTCTTTTGATCTTTTACCTCATAACTATCACTAAAAATGTATATCCACGATCGCTCAGACTCATTTTTATACTTTGTTTTGGTTTTTAATACAGGCACGTACTTTTAGGGGCGATTAACTGAACACTGGCTCCTAAGACCCAGCATTTGTCTAGTTTAGGAGCCAGAGTCCTTAGAATTGTTACGCCTGTTCTACCTGTTTGTGTTATTTTATGTTGTTTACTTTTCTAATCAATAAATTCCTTCTCTGTACTATATATAACGCTAAGGTGTGTTTTTGATTAAAGACATATTATTATTATTAAGATCGTCGCAACTGGATGGCTGTGATCTCTACCTACCCCGATGGGAAAAGAGCGCGAAGTAAATGTGTCTACACGTACCAAAAAACCTTCTTCAATCTCAATCAACGCGCGTCAATTTAAAACCGCTCCATAATCTTAATAAATAATCCTCCATATTTTATGTAACCTCAAGCCTGACCAGGGCGGGGAGTGTAAATCGCTCTTAGGTTCGATTCCCGTGCAAAGCGATAAAGCGTGTGAAAGATTCATCATAACACCCCAGGGGCCGATTCCTCTTCAAAGTTGTTTCCGACCCTCCGCCCTCTCGCTCCGTTATATCATATTTTTCAAAATTTCTCTCAAGTTAGTCTAAATTTCCACGACGAAGATAACTTTTGACTTACAATCGACTCGGCGATCTTTGATCTTATGTATTTTGGTATTTTGAGATATCGACTGGGAATTTCAACTTTGAAGTTAACGAATTTCAGTTTTTAAATGAAATGCCAATGCCAAGAAAGTAATCAATTCACCATCTGATTAGTTTCTGTAACGATTAGAACATGAAAATATAAATAAAATGAAATTATAAATAAACTGAAAAACGCTATTAGTGTTCTTTTTAAAATCTATTGAAAATACTCATAATAATGGTTAGTGGCCAAATCAATTCCAAAATGTTAATACATTAATTTATTTAATCCAATGATCATAACGAAACCATAACCAATCAAAATAGAGCTTGCATTGTAAAATCCAATAACAGCAGAAACTAGCAACATTGTACATTTCTCTAATTAATAAATAACCGCAGGTATACAAGATTAGGTAAACAGGTTAATCGGATTGCGAAATGTCTGCCAGATGGAACACGGTACTGCATTTACACGGTACATTTAATTAATGCCCGCCTATAGGATATGTCCGTTAAGTGATTGTTATAAGTAATGACATGTTCATGAGTTTAATGGGTATTATGGATTTATGCATTTCTGTCATTTGTTATTTATGTAAAAAAATATGTCCTATACCTAGTAGCAGTAGAGTTCCTTATGAATGAATTCGTCCTGGGAAGTACTGCCACTTTACTTATTTCTGCCGTGAAGCAGTAATGTAAGCATTACTGCGTTTCTGTTTTGAAGAGTAACGGTGCTGGTGAAACTATAGGCATGTGGAACTTGTTAACTTATGTCTCATGGTGACTTTCGCAGTGGCAGTGCTCCTCAGAGCTGATAAATAATGAACACGGTGTTAATCGTAGTACGTTTATTTTTGAACTGCGGTACAGAAAAAGGCCAAACCACAGATTGTGTTTTCGGCAAATACCCACTTATACATAACACCTTCACCCTTATTCTAAACTAATACTAGAAACAATTAATTTTAAACATCCCAACCATAGCGAACGGGTGGCCTTACAACTGGCCGTAATGGCTCGGGCCGCACGCGTTCAGTGGCGGGCGAGCCAGGCTGCGCCTGCTCCGCGGGTTGGTTCGGATCCGGCGCCGGGCGCGCGATGTTGTCGTCGCTAGTGCCTTCCCTCTCCCCCGACCTCGAGCTCGACGCATGCTCTGTAGCTTCTGCTACGGGTAAACAACTCGGTGGATAAATACGCGTATTCTTACGTTGTGCAATTCCCTCACCACTTGAATCACGTTTCCTTAATTGATCTATATGCCGATGCATTATACCTGTTAAAGTTTCTATCCTATAATCAGTCTCCCCCATTCGTTCCAACACTTTTCCTTTCCCCCAAGTATTAGGACCTGAGGTGTTAAATAATTTAAACCAAACTAGTTCGTCTACATTAAACGATCGAGGTTTTCCGTCTGCAGTAGCTTGATGCTGTCGTTGGAAAGAATTTACCCGTTTTTCTCGGTCTGGCTTAAGACAATCGAGTCGGGTACGTACCGGCCTACCTAATAATACCTGGGCCGGACTATCCCCTGTAGTGTTGTGAGGAGTGTTGCGATACACAAGTAGGAATCTGCTTAGGGCAGCGTCTACGTTGACAACTTGAACTATAGCTTTCTTAATAACCCTCTTGCACAGCTTCACTGCATTTTCAGCAAGGCCATTAGAGGCGGGGTGATAAGGTGCCGAAAATAGTTGTTCAATACCATTTTGTTTACAAAATGCCTGCAACTCCTCACTCGCAAACGGCGGACCGTTATCACTAACGATCTGCTTGGGTAAACCGAACCTCGCAAAATGTTCTCTCAGCTTACTCAGGACAGCTTTAGCTGTAGTGGTAGACATGCTCGTCACCTCTATCCATTTGGAGTAAGCGTCAACAAGTACTAGATATTTTGTTCCCGAAATAGGCCCCAAAAAATCGACATGTACTCTAGACCAAGGACGACTAGGATATGGCCACGGGCAGGGCACGTGGCGCGGCGGTGCGGCGGCCACTGCGGCGCACACTTCGCAGGCGCGGCACACCCTCTCCACCGCCTCGTCCAGGCCGGGCCACCATACATAGCTGCGCGCCAACGCCTTCGTCTTCACCATGCCCATGTGGGAATCGTGTAGCTCCTTTAGGACTCGCTCCCGGCACGCGCTTGGAATAATCACTCTGTGCCCCCACATGATGCAATCTAACTCTAAATAAAGTTCCGCCTTCCGACTATAAAAAGGTTTCAATTCCCGAATTTCTATATCTTGAGGCCAGCCGTCCCTTATGTAGCTTAACACCCTACTTAACAGAATATCGTTATGTGTTTCCTTCCTAATATTGTTATAATCCAGCAGTAAGGCGTTCGTAGCAAAATGTAAATATGTTTGTTCCGGGCACTCCTCCTGGCCTGAACCCGTAGCCTTATGCGCCGCAATCAATCGTGAGAGTGCATCCGCTGTGTTATCATCCGACTTGACATATTCAATGTCGAAATCGTACGCTGATAATATCAACGCCCAGCGCTGCATACGGCTGGCTGTCATGCTGGGAATTCCCTGACCTGGTCCAAAAATACTGACGAGCGGTTTGTGGTCGGTTCGCAGCACAAAACGTCTACCGTAAATATATTGATGAAATTTTTTCACCGCAAATATTATCGCTAAAGCCTCCTTGTGTATTTGGCTATAGTTAATTTCGGGCGGCGTGAGCGCCCGCGATGCGTAAGCGAGCACGCGCTCTCGGCCGCCGGCGCCGTTGCCGCGCGTGGCCAGCACCGCGCCGATCCCGCGCGGGCCCGCGTCACACGTAAGCACCAAATCCCGCTCCGGGTCGTAATGTGCCAGCACAGGCGCCTCCACCAAAAGCCTTTTTACTTCGTTAAACGCCCTATCCTGCCGAACCGACCAAGACCACCTCCTATGTTTTTTTAATAATTCATAAAGAGGCGCTAATTTCTCGCTCAAACCTTTAATGAATTTGCCGTAAAAGTTTACCATGCCAATAAACGATTTCAATTCCGACACACAGCTCGGTGGCATCATTGCTATAATTGGTTTCACTTTGTCCTCATCTACCCTCACCCCATTTTTATCAATCACAAATCCCAGATATTTCACCACATTCACCAAAAAAGAACACTTCTGTTTTTTTATTTTAAGCCCATGTTGGCTTAAAGCCTGCAAGACTTTATTAAGACTGTCTAAATGTGAGTTTAAAGTGTCCCCTGTAACCAAAATATCATCCAAAAAAAATGTTACGTTCGGAATGTCTATCAAGAAATTATTCATTATTCTTTGGAAGATTCCTGGGCTGGAAGATAATCCATAAACTAAACGCTTATACCTAAACAAACCCCGATGAGTGTTTATAACCGTGAAAGCCATCGATTCGTCCTCCTCTAATAATATTTGATTGTAAGCCTGCGATAAATCTAGTTTAGTAAAGTACCTACTGCCATTCAATTTTGAAAACAAATCTTCGATTTTAGGAATCGGAAACTTATCAACCAACAACACGCGATTCAAAGTGGATTTGTAATCTGCACATAATCGTAACGATCCGTCCGGTTTGTTTACAATTACCAATGGCGTAGCCCAGTCGGAGTGGTCCACCGGCTCAATGACGCCGGTGGCCAGCATGGCGTCGAGCTCGGCGTCGACGCGTGCGCGCAGCGCGTATGGTATCGGCCGCGCCCGGCAGAACACCGGCACCGCATCCGGCCGCACCCGCAGCCTGGCCCGCTCGTCGGTGAAACACCCCAATCCCTCATCAAATACATCTTTATATCTGAAAACAATGTTTTTTTTCATTTCATTTATGTTTACAATTTCAGTTCTATTTAAATCTTCAGATGTTATTTTTGGCACCGTAATATTTAATTCAGATAACCACTGACGACCCAATAAACTAGTAGTACCGCAATTAATAACATATAAGTCTAATTTCTTGCATACTACTCCATATTGTACATCTACGGCTATTGAACCCTGTGGTTTAATTGCACTGCCGTCATAAAATTTAACCGCTAAATTACACTGTTTCAAAGGTACACACATCAAAAAAAGTTTGCGATCAATAGCATAAGCTCCTATAATTTTTTAAATTTAACTTTATCAAGAAAAAATCTATGTTGTATGCTTTCTTTAAATAGGAATACCCTGTTTGAAATTAAAATATAAAACTATTTTTTATTATTTATTTTAAAAAATGGAGCCATTAATGATAATGTAATAGTGATAGAAATTTCATAGAAAGAAAAAGACTGTTTAATTAAACTTAAACAACAATTTATTATTAAAAGGTGTGAATTCAATATAAAATAACTCCTCCCCTGGCTCGAATACATGCGAAGATCCTCCTGGGCATGCTGAGGATCAAGTTATCCAGCATTTCCTGGGGTAACCTATCCCATTCTTCAATAGCGGCTTCCCTGAGCTCTGGAACTGTCTGGGGACGTGGCTCACGGTTCCATACTGCTCGTTTAAGAGCATCCCACGCGTGCTCTATTGGGTTTAAGTCGGGCGACCCGGCAGGCCAGTCTAATCGTGTGATATCGTATTCTTGAAGAGCAGCATTGACTCGTTGAGCTCGATGTGCGGGCGCATTATCATCGACCAGTACAAATTGGTGCCCATGGTTTACTCGGAATGGTCTGACGATATCATCAATAGCAACTGCTTTGAACATGTCTGCTGTCATGAAGCCCCGATACGGGATCAAAGGCGTTCTAGCTCCAATCATAATGCCACCCCAAAAGGACACCGATTTTCCGCCTTGCTGAACTGTTCCAGTGGCAGTTCTTTGTCTTTCACGGTCGCCTGGTCTTCTCCAGACACGGACACGTCGGTTATCTGGATGAGTGCTGATTCGGGATTCGTCAACGAAGAGACAGTTTTGCCAAATGTTTTCGTCCTCACCTTCTTCATTTTGCCGAAGTCTAGCCCACTGCAATCTTCGTTGTT
>NW_020654810.1:16706678-16729860 GCF_003589595.1 Hyposmocoma kahamanoa
CTGACTTGAGCATTGAGTAGAGTTCTAGAATACGACCCTAAGTCTTATTCGAATCCGAGAAAATACGAACATCGCTTGTACACCTAGAGACAAAACGATCCCTGTGACATTTCGGACCATCAGTTTTCAGATTCGGAACTGGGGGTCTACTCTCGATCTCCGTCTGACATCCGTCCGAAACAATTACTGCCAAATAAGCATACGCGTGATGCGAATTATGCTTCATACTTGATACTTGTCTTTTAATTTTGTCGAATATTACTTATTTGACAGTCATTGTTTCGGACGGATGTCGGACGGAGATCGAGAGTAGACCCCCTGATGCGAATCGGACGAAGTGCGCAAATTAAAATATCAGAATATGATAGTGCAAAGGGTACCCCGTTTCGCTATATGTATCACAATAACTTTTTTAGAAAAAAAACCGACCTCAAAAGTTCGTGGAACGTGGGATCGTGCATCTATTTGCCAAGTTTTATTGAAATCGGTTACCGGAAAAAGCGCGAAACCGGATTCAACCCCTCGTTTACCACCCTTACAGGTGGAATATTTTCTTCAAATTTAAATGGGACCAATACAAACAAAAAACCAATACAAAGCAAAGCAACTTTCCAACAAAAAAAAGAATCTGTTTCTGTTCTTTTCACCAAAATCTCTTCATTAATGGTTCGCGTAACAATACATATTACACACACAAAAAAAAATACAGACCAGTTGAGAACCTTCTCCTTTTTGAAGTCGGTTAAAAAACCAACTACGGCCATGTAGTTTCCAAGCGTTTCTGTGTAGTTGACGCCTACTGCTTCTCCATAAAGAAGTATAAATAACATAATGGCTAAATTCAATGATTTACGTTGTATATTTTCAATTCCGATTTCTATTCTCACTCCTTCACTGTTCATGCGGTCAGGCTTTGGTATGCACTTCCTATTACTGTTCACGAAAGTAAATCGTTAGCTATTTTTAAAGTGAGAATTAAAGAGCATTATTTATCTCCTTTTTTGCCCCGCGGGGACAGAGCCGGGGTTATGTGGGACTGGGCTGAACCCTGAAGGGGAGCAGCCCGACCGCACTAAACCCCCGGAGTGTTCCTCCTCTCCGCTGTAGGTGGGGGTACGGGTACGCTGTTGCACTTGTCCGCGCCCCCACCAGCAGCTGGCCGCGCCCTGCGCAGCCCCTCCCCGAGAAGGGAGACACATCGGTCCCCCGACTCCGAATGTGAGGCTCGCCGAACACCAGACGAGCCTTCCATCCCGGGCCCCTTTATGCTGGGCAGTGAACTCCCCCGAGTCCGCTACCCAGGGGCCATGGGGGGCCAGGACAGCATCCACTCAACTGTGAAGTTCAGTGGCTGCTCCTCCAGCCCCCGCGGCGGATCTGATGACAGGCTCCGCCGCAACACCTAACGCGCTTCCGCGCGTACTCTCCGAAGAGAGTCCCTTGGAGCGCCCACCACGGGCCAACCGCCCACATTCGGCCGCGGAGGATAGGACGAGCGGCAACGACACACCGACACGTCTCCTCCCCCGCGGCCCCGCCGCCACTGCGTCGTCGAAAGCGGTGCAGCCCTGCCAGTGTCGCGGAGGATTATTTATCTCCTGTTCCATCCGTATCTTAGGTATTATATTATAAAATATGTATTTATCTAAGTATTTATACATTTTATAACAATTTGATATTATTATATTATTTTTATATTACATTTTCTTTTATTTTGTTGTGCACGTATGCCCGTTCTTTTAGTTATAGTGTCCTGTATTTAGGTCTGCAGGAAGAAATTTCTATTAGAAATAAGCACAACCTTTTGTTTTAATTTTCCTTGTATTCATTGTGACTTGTTGTAATTTTCCTGTACAATAAACTATTAAATAAATAAATAAGTAGAATTAATATGAACACTACTACGGCACAAAGAAAAGTAGTGATATTTTGTGCGCAGTACTTTTTAAGTACTGTCCATGAACGGGTTAATATTGTTTATTGATGTTAGTTTTTTTTGTCATTTTTTCACTTTCTGTGAATTAGCCTTAAAAACATTGAAATTACGAATAATTTCTATAGGCATGGCAAAAAATCTAATCGGTCATCTTTTTTAATGATTGATCCTTTTTTTCTGAGCTACGCAAAAAAATTTTGATTTGTATAAAAGATAATGATGATAGTTTTATGTTGGGCCTCAAAACTAAGACAAATGAGGATTAAAAATAACATTTAGATACTTATTTTTAAAACTAAGTAAATGTTGGTTGTATTTGTATACTAATATTATATTAATTGTAATATAATTTGACCTGAAAACAAAAGCAAGCAAATTGGCTTCTGGTTGCTTTATATTAACCTAACCTACTGAAAGGAGGGCGCAAACAAATAACCAAGATTTATTAGTTGATCAATATCAAAATATATACTGATTATAAATGTCGTCAATAGTTAAAAGAGCAATAATAAAACAAGAGGATCAAATATTATTTTAGAATACCAAATATTAATTTAGAAGGCTTAAACATATTGATAATCTACCTCGAATGCAGTTCATTTATAACGTATCCGTATATCAACTAATAGGGGAGAAGCACCAACTTAGAAGCTTCAGAACTTTAAATTTAACCTTAAAGTAGTCTTTATTTCAAGATCTATTCAAATTCTTCATATTCGAACCAAATATTTTAAGCTACGGTACGTTACTAACAACTACTAACTAAAACAGTTACTAACTGGGTGATAAATCTGTCATAGATTTCTCATAGATGGCGCTACGACTAAAAAGTCGTTGAAAGACCAAGTACAAAGACACGACGCAAGCACATAGAAAAATTCGTGAGGTCCGTTGGTTCGTTCCGTGGCTTAGTTGGTATAGCGTCTGGCACGGTATGCAAGAAGACGTCAGTTCGAATCCGACCGGATCGAAGGAATTTTTTCTGAGTGTTTTTTCTGAGTGTTCGATCTTTGTATTAATAATTATAACAAACTAGTGGAGTAATTTCACAAAAAATAATTGAATATCAATTCAATAAAAATTTAATTGATCTTATTGTTTTACCATTTTCTAAACTAGTCAGCTGATTTTTTGACAGTGGTGCCACTTTATAGTTAGCTATTAAAACATGAAATAAAAATGGATGGCACTATAGAAAAAAAAGAGATAGTCCACTATCCGGAATTAGGCAACTATCCGATATCATGGTGTATTTCCCCTATAGATAGACCAATGAATATAAAAAACTAATTTGTTTATTTAAAATAGTGCACATTTACAATAGATCAGTTATATCTTTGGGGATCAAATAATATTATCCTATTTCTATATTTTACAGTCAAAACAGGTTTATTAATCATCAGATGAATTAGTAAAACAACGCGTATAACTGATGACACGTTTAAGGGTTTAAAAGGTATTTATTATTGGTTCAAACGTTTGTGTTATTCGTTATTCATGTGGAAAATTATTATGTTGTGACTAGGATAGAAACGCAAATACTTCGATGGTTTATTCATATGGAAAAAAGATAGATGGGTTAATAGAACAACGGCATTTTATGTAAAGAGTGTGGGTTTAATATTTTAACTTGAAAAAAAACACAGCGCCCTGGTTTTTTCTAAATTAGTTTTTTTTTTTCAGAAAAAGTAAAATAGTAAGTAAAAAAGTAAAATAACAGAAATAAAAAAAACACTAACTTTTGTTTTAAGAATATATATGTGAATGTTTATATATATAACATGTTTATTAAAATCAATTACCATGATAATTATAACAAAAAATTAATCTTCATTTGTGATGTTACTAGTGTTACTACTGTTACAGGTGTTACCCACACTTGTAATGTCATCCAAAGTTTCTGTGTCTTCGTTTCCTTCATTCAAACCCTACCGAATAACTTTATATAAGCGGCTTGCTAATAATTCTATGTAAATGTTGCTGTATAAGGGATATGTGAGACGTGGAAAAAAAAATCAAAAAATAAATAAAATAAAATAACTAAGTAGTGTTTTTATCGGTAATTATCAAAGTAGCGATGCAACAGTAATCGACAGATTTAAAAAAAAAAGGTAAAATGTTAGAATCCCCGCATTTTCCCCACAATCCCTCAAAATGCTCAATGGAGTTGAAATTCTCTGCAATTTTGGGAAATTCGCCACAAATTGACAACACTATGAGTGTTGCCCATTTATTTTGAGCAATTTATCTATGAAGAATAATATTAACAACAAAAGAGGAAATGTAGTAAAAAAATACAATTGTCATATTGTCATATTTTTATTTTCATACTTTTAGAAAAAAACGTACTCCAGACAAAAAATGGTTCCTTTTCATGTTTTTTTTTTCACCTCAGAAAAAAAACGTTTTTTAACAACACTGTGGGTTTCCTTTCCCACGTGAGGAAAGGCGAATCTCGTTGTGGACATGTCAACCAGATTAGGAATATCGTTATAAAAGGTCAGGCTAAAAGCTACAGATACAAGTGTAACGAAAAGAGGGAGCGAAGGAGTACGTCAGGAAAGAATTGTTAAATATTTCGTTCTTATATCGTTCTTGCATTTTTTTTCTTTATGAATTCCGTTACTAACATTTCTATGCCTGTGTCGCTTTTTTGAAAGTCTATAATGGAGATCCAGAATAATAATATTAAGTAATAATACGTGCCAAACAACCACACAAATTGCTTGGTCTCTAACTAGGAAATTCCCTGTACTATGAGTACCAGAGTAACGGAAATCCCTCTGGGGTACTTCCCAGAATACCCAGACCAGAACCATTTCATTTCCCAGATTGGTCCTACCGGGAATCGAACCCATGACCTCTGCTTCCAGCTTCCACAATGTAAACCGTTAGTTCACGGAGGTCAATTTTATATTAAGATTACTAATTATATAAATATGAACGTTAACATATTTTAATTTAAATTAAATTAAAGACTTTGCAAAAGTTAGTAATTTTAAATAATTCTATTCTATATATTTTAAATAATTATATATAATTCTATGTTATAATTAATGAAAGGTATTTAATTAATAAATTAAATGCGTAACTAAATTATATTTTATATAAGTTAAGTAAACAGTTATTGTGAAATAATAATGTTAGTTATGCTATAGCTGCTAAGAATAATTTATGATTGAACCCGTATTTTGCATGTTTGGTGTAACTAACTGTAAATATAAGTAGTGAATTTTAATTAAATAAATAAATAAAAATTATTTCATAGAAGTCACCAACTTGTTGATCAAAGTGGACTGATGATCTGGTGAAGATTGCGTGAAGATAGCACAAGACCGGTCGTTGTGGCATTCTTTGGGAGAGGCCTATGTCCAGCAGTAGATGTCTTTTGGTTGAAATGATGATGACGATGAAGACTTATTGATCAAACTTGAGAATCTACCTGTATATAGTAAAACACACACACATGTCCAAATATAAGCTCATAATTTAATACCTACACGTTCGCTTTTTTAGTTTCTTTTGCCCCCAAAGGACCAGTGAACACGGAGCAATGCGTAATTTCCATCACGCACTCAAAAAGTTCGTTTCCTGTTTCTCCGAACTTCCTTATTCCACCGGGAATGATAAAAACCTATTAAAATAAAATAAAACGTGGCCCGAGCAAAAACTTTAAGACTGGTTAAAGCGTCTCTAGACGAATAAGGTACCTAAGAGAATTATTGTACTAAAAACTTGATAACGACAATCACGTGACCCACGCAACACATTTTATTTAAACGACGAAATGGTTTTCTACAACTACGCGACTGTTGCGCTGTAGACATGATTATGTGCTTCTGCATGATACCTTTTCATCAGGGTTTGAAATTATCAAAATATTTATTTTCTTTGCAAATTATTTATTTATATTATTTTTTATAGCCCCGCACTAGGGAACCCTGTATCGCGGGTGCCATGAACACACACATAGACAATCACAAATTACACCCAAACTAGAAGAGAAATAAATGTATTCGAACCCGGGACCTCTGCGTGGCAGTCCAGAAAGGTAACCACGGAGGCAGCAAAAGTTATTATTAGACAACAATGTAGAAGTATATTAGACAACATCACATACGTCGCTCTGATCCCAAAGTAAGTGACTGCAGCACTTGTGTTAAGGAAATCGGAAACAACGACGGTACCACAAACACCTATACCAGAGGCAGTAGTACAGATAAGTTAGTTTTCTATATTGACCCGGCCGAGGATCGAACCCTGGACCTCAGAGATGTGCAAGCCACCACGGAGGTCATCGTCTGATAACTATCCGATGTATATCCGATAATTGGTTACCTATCAGTAGTCCGAACTGACATTTTGCAGAAATAACGTTTGGTTGAAATTTCATAACCTCGAAAGTAATTTTGAGAGGAAATTTTTTTTTAAACCTAACTTAACGTAACCTTTTTTTATATTGAGGAAATTGCGTTACGCATTCCCGGCCGCTGAAAGACGGCGGGGATATGTGGGACTCTCTCCTGGGGACTATGTCGGTGCCCAAGAGCACATCCACTAAAAACCTCACGATGTTCCTGCGCGCACCTGGCGCCGGAGACGCGGGGTCCCTTTCAGATATTACCGCGACTCCGGTGGTACTGGTCCGCCTTTGGGCCCCCTACACCATCCCCCCCTTCATCAAGGGGGGCGACCTGCGGGCCTCCGTTGATGGGACGCAGACGGACGGCGAAGAGCCGTCGCGTGCGTCCTCTCCGCCGACGCCGAATGGAGTCCGAGAGGGCGCTGTCTTCGCGGACCCGTTCGGCCGACTCCTTCTGCGACATCAAACCATATAACCTAACCGAACTAATCGTGTCTTTGCGATAAACATTCAACATATCTTGAAAGAACAACTGTTTCGATAAATTCGGTTTTCGGTGTAATGAATATTCGAACAAACGTTATTTCAAACAAAAAAAAATCTCGACTTTGCGATAGGTTACCCCGATAATTAACCGTGCTGATTCATAGTTTTGACTCTTTTTTTTATATAAATGTAAGTACGCATTTGACCTCCATCTCACCTGATGGAAAATGACAATGAGGTTGATGATGACACCCAAATAATGCCTATTCACTCTCGCCTTGAAAAGGTCCAAGTTTTAACGTTCAGGGACCAAGTCAAGGACCAAGACAGGGAATTCCACTCCATAACCGTTCGCCATATAAATGTAGAAGCACTTTAATTTTGGACTAAAAATGACAAATAGTGAGAAAACTAAACGAAAAATAATCTTTGGGAGAAGTCTTTGGTTTGTGTCTTTTTTGAGATTGCCATTTCGATGCCTTACTTTCTCAAACTCGTATCTTATAAAGAGTGGTTATTCTGGAGATGGCAAAACGTTCTATTTATTTTAAATTTCTCATCAAGGGTGTTAATTTGGATGCTTTAGTTTAAGAATAGGAAAAGGCCAGTATGAGAATATGAAGGAAATGTTATGTGAAATCAGCCTGCAAAATTTGTATATTATACAATCCATTTTTTGCATTTTAGTAACTTTGTGTTTTAAGATACGAGTTTGAGAAAGTAAGCCGACGATTTGACACATTTGGATACGTCTCTGATATAAACACTTGTCACGACATTGCTATCGGTAGCATTTTGTTGTTCCAATTAATTGCATAAAAATCAAGATGATTTATCGTGTTAACTGTTTTGATCTTCGAATCCTGCTTTTTATGTAATCGCAGTTTTTTTTCTTCCTTTTAACATAAAGGAAACCAAGCATTCTGGGCCAAATTGTAATAAGTTGAGTTATAGTTTAAAGAAATGGTATATATAAATCTCTTAAATCTATAATTTTGAGTTTGTATTTGTTCTGTGTTTCCTAATGACCTTCAAGTTTACAAATGTATATTTTACAAATGTATAATCACAACCATCTATATAAAAAAAGCAATTGCACTGCAAACATCAGCTGTTAAGTAAAGGTTGTTGCATAAATTCAAATTCAAATTGCCATAATCCGCAAAATTTTCAGTAATGGTTTGGCAATATATTATAAAAAGCTATTAATTAATTGACACCACTTTGATCTTTTTTACATCTAGACCCAAAATTATATGAACGCGTATCCGTCTCCTTTCAGGAATTTTTTAAATAGCTACATGGTCAGTTTACATAGTCCTCTCACACAGGACCTGATTATTTAGTTAAATTATTGTAACAATCATCATCATCATCATCATCATCATTCAGCCATACGACGCCCACTGCTGGGCATAGGCCTCCCCCAACGATCTCCACGACGATCGGTCCTGCGCTGCCCGCATCCATCGGCTTCCCGCGACCTCCACCAGATCGTCGGTCCACCTGGTGGGGGGCCTACCCACTGAGCGTCGTCCGGTGCGCGGTCGCCATTGAAGAACCTTTCCGCCCCAACGGCCATCGGTTCTCCTAGCTATGTGCCCCGCCCACTGCCACTTCAGCTGAGCAATTCTTCGAGCTATGTCGGTTACCTTAGTTCTCCTACGGATTTCCTCATTTCTGATTCTATCACGCAGGGAAATATCGAGCATCGCTCTCTCCATTGCCCGCTGAGTGACCTTGAGCCTTCTTATGAGGCCTATAGTGAGGGACCACGTTTCTGATCCATATGTGATCACTGGCAACACACACTGGTCAAAGACTTTCGTCTTGAGACATTGAGGTAATTTGGACGCAAAGATTTTTTGGAGTTTCCCGAACGCTGCCCATCCGAGCTGGATTCGACGAGAGATCTCTTTCTCAAAGTTGGACTTACCTAACTGGACTGTCTGCCCCAGGTATACGTAATGGTCAACAACTTCGAGTGTAATGCTCCCAATTTTTACTGGAGCGGGTACAACATGGACATTCGACATGATCTTCGTCTTGTCCATGTTCATCTTAAGACCCACTCTTTGGGAAACACTACTGAGATCTTCGAGCATTGTGTTCAGGTCTCCCAAGGTCTCAGCCATAAGAACTATATCATCGGCAAATCGAAGGTGTGTTAGGTACTCGCCATTGATGTTGATGCCAAGTCCTTTCCAGTCCAGAAGCTTGAAAATATCCTCCAACGCAGCAGTGAACATCTTTGGAGATATCACATCTCCCTGTCTCACGCCTCGTTGCAGTTGGATAGGATTAGAGCTCTGATCCTGTAATCGGACTGACATAGTGGCATTTTTGTATAAGTACCTTAACACCTCTATATACCTATAGTCTATTTGGCACCTTTGGAGAGACTGCAGCACCGCCCAGGTCTCGATCGAATCAAAGGCCTTCTCATAGTCCACAAACGCTAAGCAAAGTGGCCGGTTATACTCCTCTGTCTTCTGTATAACCTGCCGCAGCGTATGGATGTGGTCTATGGTACTAAAACCCTTTCGGAAACCGGCTTGTTCGGGAGGTTGGAAGTCGTCAAACCTGCGAGCGAGACGATTCGTGATAACTCTCGAAAACAACTTATAGATATGGCTCAGAAGCGAGATTGGCCGATAGTTCTTCAAGAGTGTTTTATCACCCTTTTTGAAGAACAGAACGACCTCGCCTCTGCCCCATGCCTTCGGCGTTTGACCTTCGACGATGACAGAATTGAAAAGCTTCTGGAGGACTTTAAGTATCGGCTTGCCACCCGCTCTCAGAAGTTCTGTAGTGATTCCATCATCGCCCGCCGCTTTGTTGTTCTTGAGTTGTTTGAGAGCCACACTAATCTCATACAGGCTGACGTCCGGGATATCTTCGGTATAATGTCGGGTAAGCTTGGCTCTGGGGTCTCTAACCTCGCTTTCAACAGGTGCTTTCGTGGAGTATAGCTGTCGATAGAAACTCTCTATCTCCCTCAGGATTTCAGGCTTAGATGAAATGATGCTACCGTCATCAGTCTTTAGCTTCGTCAGTTGGCTTTGCCCAATAGACAGATCTCTCGCGAATACCTTGGAGCCTTTGTTCCGCTCAATGGCCTCTTTAATACGCTCTGTATTAAATTGGCGTATGTCGCTAGTCAAAGACTTCGATATCTGCCTATTTAGCCGCCTGTAGTGACTTGCATCCTCTGAGTTCTGTAGCCTCATTTCATTTCTATATTCCATGAGTTGAAGTGTTTTGTCGGAGAGTTTCTTTGTTCTGGTACGGTGGGTTTTGAAAAACTTGGACCCAACCGTACGGACAGTGTCCACCACCATGTTGTTTAGATCGTCCACATCTATGCAGTTTTCGAGGGCTTCGAAGCGGTTTTGAAGTTCGAGCTGAAAGCTCTCGGGGTTTTGGAGTTGTGCAGGTATTGGTCGGAGCGTAGACTCTATCAGTCGAGTTCTTTCCAGCCGGATATTGATATTCAATGTGCCTCGTACCAACCGGTGATCACTTCCTGTTTTAACGGTGTTGATCACAGAGACATCATTGAATATATGCTTTTTCGTCGACATGATAAAGTCAATCTCATTTTTTATTTTGCCGTCCGGACTCATCCAGGTCCACTTACGAGTTGGAGATTTCCTGAAAAAGGTGTTCATCGTATAGAGGTTCTCCTTTTCCATGAAATCAACCAACATCCGGCCTCTGGCGTTCCGCTGTCCAACTCCAAATTGCCCCACTCTCAGTTCATCACCGCAACGCTTTCCCAACTTTGCATTGAAGTCCCCCATAACAATCGTGTAGTGGGTTTTGTAGCTATGCATGGCTTTTGAGATCTCCTCATACATAGCCTCCACTTCGTCATCTGGGTGTGTCGAGGTCGGAGCATAAACCTGAATGACATTCAACGAATATCGTTTTGATATTCTGAGTATCAGGTATGCCACCCTGGTCGACACACTTCCGATGGAAATCACGTTGTTAACAAGGGACTTGTGGACAATAAACCCGACACCGCCAAGGGACTGTTGGTCGCCCTCCCGGTAGTACAGTAAGTTGCCGGAATTAAGGATTATCGAGTCCTCCCCCTCTCTTCGGACTTCAGATAGCCCAATGATATCCCAGCGTAACTTACTAATAGCTTCTTCCAATTCTGTGAGCTTTGCGTCGGTCCTCAATGTGCGCGTGTTGTAGGTTGCCAGGTCCAGTCGTCGTCGTTGATGGTAGCCGGGTCTCCCCCGGGGATTCTTCGCACCCCATGCCCTGTTTCCAAAGCCGCTACCGTGACTAGGAAGAGCAGGACTGCCGGGGACTAGGGGCCAATTCTTTGGTGTGTGTATCATAGGGGGGGTTGTGCCATAATCGCCACGCTTGGCAGGCGGGTTGGCGATCGCAGTTCTGGTCAAGATGGGTAGAAGACGCTGCTGCCCGTCTTCTTCTGACAATTTTTTCCTTAGTCGCCTTTTACGACACCCACAGGACAAGAAGGGGGTGGTGCTATTCTAGGCCGGCACCACACGGTTGTAACAAAAGTTATAATAATTTAATTTATTTTTTAACAGCAGTAGAGCTTCTTGTGAAAGATTTCGTCCAGGGAAGTACTGCCACCTTACTTATTTCTACCGCCAAGCAGTAATGTTAGCATTACTGCGTTCCGGTTTTGAAAGGTAAGGGTAATGGTGAAATTATAGGCACATGGGACTTATCAACTTACGTCTCAGAATGACGGACACAGTGGCAGTGCCTCTCAGATCTTTGCTATTTAAAGCTCTTGAGTAGCACTGCAAATGTTATGGACAGGCCAGTAGCTTACCTTCAGGCGTAAGACTTGTTCGTCCTGATACATGATATTATAAAAAAACTAAATAGAAATAAAAAGTTGTTGAAAACCAAATACAAAGATCTGACAACAAGCATATACAACAATTCGTGAGGTGTTCTGGTTCGTTCCGTGGCATAGCGTCTGGCACGATTTGCTAGGAGACGTCGATTTGCATCCGACCAGGTTGAACAGATTTTTTCTAAGTCTCCAATCTCGTATTATAATTATAACAAATTAGTGGAGTAATTTCACAGAAAATATATTGAATATATGGTGGTAAAACATTAATATTCAACAAAATAAAAATTGCAGTTAATAGCGACATCTCTAGCCAGAGCTGGTAACTGTAAAGGTAGGAACCTAACAGGGTGACGAAATACTTTCAAAGATTTCTCATAGATGGCTACGGCTAAAAAAGTCGTTGAAAACCAAATACAAGGATCCGGCAGCAAGCACATACAAAAATTCTTGAGGTTCGCTGGTTCGTTCCACGTCTTAGTTGGCATAGCTTCTGGCGTGGTTTGCTAAGAGACGGCGGTTCAAATCCGGTCGGATCGAAGAAATTTTTTCTAAGTTTTCGATCTTTGTATTAATAATTATAATAAATAGAAATAATCAATCAAATTAACTAAAAAATCAATAGCTACTAGTTTAACGCATAGGTCGTGTAATAAGACTTTCACTACGCAAGCAGAAAATTTTCTGAATAAATCCATTACGCCGTAACCTAAACGGTCATAATATAAACGGAGAAGCATAACCTAATCGTTCCCAATGTGCAATAGTTACAGCGGTAACTAGATATTAGTCGCCTAGGCAGTCAAATTGCGCCTCCACTTGATTATAATTAACTACGAGCCATGGCCACCGGCTGCCGGCTTAGAATCGGCTGCGAATTTATTGAATACAGGGTTGCTTCTTACTCGATTCAATATATTATATAGAAGTCATTTTATTCGTAAGGTTCAAATTACTATTGTTTATACTCAGCATAATTTTGTACGCTTTGTGTAATAAAGCCACATGTGCCCATATATTAAACGAGCTTTTATCACATAAGAGTCAAATAATACGAACTACATGAATCAAATTACCTATACCTAGATTCTTATGAAAGAACTCCTCCAGGGAAGTAGGGACCTACTCTACCGTATCAAACCAAACCACTGTATAGTCAAAAACACATTTTGAGAAAAAGCTGCGAGATAAAAGATTTTTCAGATTTTTGTAACTTTTGAGGTTAATAACATATAACTTACATTGTACATTAGATGTTGAAAAAATCCGTCTAGCCATTATAATTTTACTTTTGAAAATAAGTTATTTCTATTGAAAAACGAATAAATTTATTTTCCCTTGATAACAGTCAAAAGAGACTTGTTGATGAAATTATAGAACACTGTATTGAACCTTGCAGTGTTTTGGTTTGACACAATAATACTACCACCTAGTAGCAGTAGAGCTCCTTGTGAAAGAATTCGTCCTGGGTAGTAATGCCACCTTACTTATTTCTGCCGCCAAGCAGTAATGTTCTAAATTACTGTGTTCCGCTTTTGGAAGGGTAAGGGTGCTGGTGAAATTACAGGCACATGGGACTCGTCAACTTATGTCGCAGGGTGACGGGCGCAGCGGCAGTGCCCCTCAAATCTTTGCGATCTAAAGCTCTGAGTGGCACTGCAACTGTTATGGACAAGCGTGTAGCTTACCATCAGGCGCACGACTTGTTCGTACGGTCACTTGATATTATAAAAAAAACCTTACCTATTTTTACTGCCAAACAGTACAGTGACCATTACTGCGTCTCGGTGTTGAAGGGTACAAAAAGATTGATGAATGTAAAATGTAAGTGATGCAAGAGAAGATGACCAGGCCCTCTCGTTCTCCGTCAGTCATCCGTCCGAACCAATTACTGTCATTTAAGTAATACCAGACCAAATTAAAAGATGTGTGATGCGAATGAACCTTCATACTTGACATTATCTTTTAGTATTACTTATTTGACAGTGATTGTTTCGAAGTTGTCCGTGAATATGTCTACCTCGGGCAAACCCTGCAACTAGGCAGAGACAACTTCGAGCGTGAAATAGCTAGGAGAGTGCAGCTGGATTGGGCAGCATTTGGGAAACTGCATCATGTCTTCTCGTCACCACTCCCGCAGTGCCTGAAGACCAGGGTTTACAACCAATGCGTCCTACCGATCATGACTTACGGAGCCGAGACGTGGAATATGACGGTCAAATTGGCTCACAAACTACACGTCGCTCAGCGAGCTAAGGAAAGGTCTATCCTCGGTATCACGTTAAGGAACAAAGTTATCCAGCTAATAAGACTAAAGTTGTGGACATCGTCCAGAAATGTAGCAAGCTGAAGTGGCAGTGGGCTGGCCACATCTGTCGCAGAACCGATGAGCAATGGAGAAGACGGTTTCTCGAGTGGAGATTACGTCACTCATATCGCTTAAGACAGTACCTGATACCTGTAAGAAATAAATACGAAAGTTTTCAAAAATTTATAAGAAAACTGGAAACATTATAATCCGCAGGCTTATTACCGATCTTTAGCGACCAGTCGTTTTAGCAATAGTTGCACGATTATCACTGTCAAAACATAAATTCGTATTACGGAACGAACAATTGCGACCAGTCGACTACAGCGCCTCCCGCGAGCAACTAATAAACTAAAACTGCATGAAAATGCTTTGACAGAAAGCGACCGGTTGCTTTTTCGTATTACCGAACCGTAATACCAACTTAGCAATCGCAACTGGTAGCAATCGCGTTGCTATTGTACAATTAACAACCGGTTGCTAAAGTTCGGTAATAAGCCTGCCGAATCGAACGTCAAACTGACGTATTCGAACCGTAAACACAAAGGATGTAATTAAAATTATATTTATTATGGACAATTACTAATAAACATCAAAAATCTTAACCTTTTTGTTTCCTAACTTTTTTTCTGAAGAACTCTAGCAGACGGCCTTGCTACGCCACCGGATGAATACTGTGCACTACATTACGTGCGCTACAGTATTTGCGTCGATTAAGAGAGACCATGTGGCGGCTAAAGACGCTATTGTAAAATACATTTACAACGTTATTGATGTTTCCTTATTGCAATTTTTTGATAATATCAAGTGACAAGAAGTACAAGTCGTGCGCCTGGTGATAAACGAGAATAAATCCATAACAATTGCAGTGCCACTCAGAGCCTTACATCGCAAAGATCTAAAGAGCACTACCACTTCGCCCGTCAGCCTGAGTCATAAGTTGACAAGTCTCATGTGCCTGTAATTTGTGTACCATCTGCCTATTTACCGGTTCATAAAAATGTTGAAAATGCTCAGCGACAACCCTTGTCGGACACAAGCGCTTCTCACAATCACAGTCGCTAATGCCGGCAACCTGACGTAATTCTAAGTACCAACCTGAGCGTGGTAAATAATAAAATATCTATGATTTATTAGCCAACTTGCTATCTGCTTGCTTTTTATGAAATTCAATCCTATTATCTGTTCAATTTGTATATTAATTAATTGGTTAAGTCAGCAATAATTAATGAAAATTAACCTGTAAACAAAATTCTTCGCAAAAATCTCGTATTTATACAATTGTCGGACGTGTTTTATAAATATACAATAATATGTCAAGTCAAAGTAAAGTAGGCAAAGATAACGAAAGTATAACTGTGTACCATCTACAATCGTGATAAATTGTTATTGTTCATAATCTCTCTTTAAAGAAAGTATTGTGAAATTAAAGCAAGAATCCAAAAAAAACTAACAGAATTTTCTTATAAATCACCGACACTGAACAAGTCTGCGGTACAAACTTTTGCATGACATTTGCGTACAACGACGAAATCAACTGAAAGTCTGTAGTAAAGGTGACAGGAAGCGGGGTGCAGCAGAGCGTGGCGAGCGAGCTGACTCAGCCCACTGAACACCACTAACACTGACACTCGAATATCTATAATTTTATGCAGACAATAAATACTTAGCAAGATTTGCTGCACCGTAACCTGAGAACTGAATATTCGTTACGCAGAGAGCATGAAAACTTGAAGTTCTTCTGAAAATGTGGTCAATTTCGTAGCCGCTTCACCTTAACAAAATTAAAATTCTCCTTCGTTAAACAATGGTAGAGGTGAAGCCGCGAGTACGCGATTTGGCACATTGCGCCCGGGAGCGGAGCGAAGCACGGTATAATTACGTAGGTACCAACGAAATGTGAGCTGTCGTTTAAATCTTGCACTGCTTAAATTTGAAGCGAACTCCACTGGGGCTGTATTAATTTAATTTTGTTGGTAGCCGTGCCGCATGAAATTGAAATAATTTCCTGTTTAGATGCAGATAAAAATTATACGGCAACTTCACAGGGCTGAAAGCAACAAGTCACAATATCAAAAACGTAGATAAAATAAAGTTAACAAATTGTAAAAGAAACACGCTATAGAATACTCGCAGAAGTTCAATTCAAAAGACCATTAATGCCAACCACTACCATCTGAGTAAAGCGAAACACAATTCCTCGATATTCATGCACATTCAATACGAATGTAGCAAATATAACGGGACTTTCATTTATGCAAGGGCAGGCTCTCCACGCCCGAACGCATTAGACTACCAAAGCCGAACAATTTAATGACGATTGACTATTCATACCACATCCGAGCGGTTGACCGCTTTGCTACTCTTGATTTAAAGTCTAATTATTCTGCGATCTCAGCCGTGGCGGACGGCGGCGGGGTACATAATGAGCGGGACAAAGGACAAAATGTTGCAATTGCATTTAGCCGTCAGAAAAACAGCATACACTGGCAAAAATAATTAAGAGTATTAGTAAAGTCGCCCGGCAAGTGGCGCGCACTAAATACTGTTAAATACCCACCTACATTTATTGGCGTAGGGGCTGCAGAGGCCAGCATAATAAAGGAGACAATTGCGCCTTTTAAAACACAGGCACAGGGCGCTTTTGTTTACAAAATGGTGCTTTAGAATTCGAATCGGGCTCAGAAGGGTAAACAATGTCGAATTACGGAAATTTCTATCCGTTGTAATATCAAAACATTCATTTATATTCCTCCGAATTTCGCAATACAATTTGATAATTAAAGTTGTTTAATGGAAATCCTTTCTACGAGAAGTCGTACCAAATCTCCATTTGAAGTCGGCGATTTGAATATAATTCTTGCTAGTGAATAGATTCCCATCCGTCTATCAGTCTACTTCACTCGCCAGTTGACATGTCTATAGCGAGGGAAACTCAGGTTGAGTGCTGCTACGATCGGAACCCTATAGTTACCAATTCCTGATGCATCATTTGTTGGCTGTCACAGAGACACTTGACGACGGTCCGTCCATGGACGGAGTCCAACCGTAAAAAAGATAATCCTCCAATTAAATTGAACCACTGCCCGTGAAATTGTTTACCTTTTAAGGTAGGATTTTGTTTAGTTTTTTTTTTTCTTGAAAAGGGGTGAAGTATGCGACTCTGGACATTCGCATAAATTTAATTCATGCGCGTGGATAATAACTCTACTTACTCAGAGCTGCCACTTTGCACTTTTCAATCCAAGTACAATAATTCCAGCTCGAATTCGAAACTTACAACAACCACATACTTTTGTCCCATATTCAATTAAACTCGTAACCCAGTTGCCTAGAAACCCAAAAAATATCTCAAAGAAGTAAAATCAATTAATCCATCAAGACCGTCAAACAGTCTCAGATTGTCTTTGAAGGCAAGGCGATTCATCAAGACGACGTGTGTCGGCCGACCGGGCCGACCGGGCTTACACAACAATAGCCGGCGGTGGCGGTAATCTACCACTGCGTCAGCACACGCGTTCAAATTGTGGTAATCCTCTCGTTTCAGAATATACATTCAATATTGTAGTGCTATGTATTTCGTCACATTTTCAAATCATTTTCGTTGCGGTTGGATTAGAATTATATTATAGTCTTAATATTGGAGTGTTCGTAAAACCAGCCAGCATTTTTTTTTTACAATATCAAGTGACGGGACAAACAAGTCGCGCGTCTGATGGTAGGATACACGCCTGTCAATAACAATAGTAGTGCCATTCTGATCTGATCTGATTGAGATCTGAGGGGCTCGGCCACTGCGCCCGACACCCTGAGACATGAGTTAATAAGTCCCATGTGCCTGTAATTTCACCAGCACGGAACACAGTAATGCTAATATTACTGCCTGGCGGCAGAAATAGGTAAGGTGGCAGTACTTCCCTGGACGAACTCTTTTACAAAGAGCTCTACTATTACTAAATTATAATAATATTACCTAACGTGAAGGACTTTAACCTAACGATAGATCTAAGAAATCTGTATTCATTTCTTTATTGTACCGCGATAACCAAATCGCTAGCCTAGTGTGAAAATTGATAAATTCCTTCTTTTTTATAGTAGTTGCGGCTATGGTTTTATTTTAGTCGGTTTTCGACGTGTTATAGGGACGCTATTCATCGTGGAAGATAACTTTTGAACGAGTTTAATCGCTGTTAATAATAAGAAAGCTCGAATGTAGCGACGTCAACGCGAAGCACTTGGCAACGTCGTACATTGCTGGCGGACGCCCAACCCTTCGCGAAGAGAACGACACGGAGTGGTCGCACCGTTTACCGCCTTCATTTGGCACCAGCGGTCACATGCTAATGCTACTATTATTATTTTTTTTCAATAATTTTACTCTCTTTTGAACATATTACTCATCAATTTCATGACTGATAAGTGATGACATAAAGAATGTGAAATTAAATTGCAATAAAAGAGTATCCAAAAAATCTTGAATTGTTACAAGGAAAACGATTATTGAAAGTACACAGCAGTGTTTTTCTATATTTCACATACTGGTAGGCAGTTCCATACGATCCGTGTTTTTACAGATTTTCTCACACAACTGATGATCAGCGACACCACGCACCGGCCCTGTCCAATAGATATTTATAAATTTAATAAATAAATATTTAAATATTAGACAACATCACATACGTTGCTCCCATCCAACCAACACCAAGTAACTAAAACACTTGTGTTATGGAAATCGGAGAAACAGCGACGTTACCACAGACACTCGAAACAATATTGAAAAGTTAGTTTCTACATTTACCCGGCCGGGGATCGAACCCGGAACCTCAGAGATCGCGACACAACAGATAATATAATAAATACTAAAAGGCGACACCATGAAAACCGGCGTGCAACTCACTCGACCACGGAGGTGGTCATAAACAAATTATAAGAAAGCCAATCCATCGCCGCGTACTAGCCCCGCTTATTTTTCACTATGTATTGAAAAATGCAAAGCTACAGACACCGGTCAGGTCTGCGTTCGGACGAATAGAGTATAATACCTAGAATAGAGTATCCTTAGTGCGCGGGTGCGAACTCGTACGAGGTGATCGGACAATTCACCGTTCATGGGAAACCGCCTTAATACGGCAATCACACACTGAATTTTCCGGTTCTAAGATCTGTTATCTCGTTTTTAAAAGGACCCAGTACTATTACTAGGCTTCGGGGCATTATACAGGGTGTAAACGTTAAATGCGCCCAGGCGATTATTCTGTAAATATTAAGTGATATAAAAAACCTTCATACCAATATCGAAAATACGTTTTTTTTTTCATACAACCGACGTTTCAGGCCCTTTACAGGTCGCATGGTCACTTTTAAACTACTTTATCTACTTTACTTTGATAAAGGGGCCCGAAACGTCGGTTTGTTTGAAAAAACAAATATACGCGATTTAAATCCGGAAAAATAGTGTCATTTCCTATGTGTAACAATTGCGAAAACCTAAGAATCTCGATAAAAACTAGTAATATTCAAAATTTTAACGTCAAACTCCCAGTCATTTAACATGATATTCGTAGGAAGGATTTAGTTTCGAACAACTACTTTGAATACAAAATTTTGTACTTACTTAAAAATAAATATCACTTTGTTTTTTTCGATTAATAGCTTATTACTTTAATTTATGGCAGTTTCGTTATCTGTACACTTATAGTTACCTCTTGAAGTAAATCAACTAAAGCCTCTACGAATGTTATATTAAATGTATAGTAGTAGATGGTAGAGTTTAACGTTAAAATTTTGGATATTTCTAGTTATATTTTTAAAAAGTTATTGATGCCGTTTTACTCATTATGTAACGTACTTTTTATATCAGTTTTTTGTATCTCATATATTTATGGAATAATCGCCAGGGCACATTTAACAATTACACCCTGTATATAAAGTGATGATGGCATATTTCAGTCATCTATCATTATTTGACATTACAATATCATTATTTGACATTACAATTTTCTCGCCCATCAATTCACCACTGCAATTAAAAGTTTACCGTTACATAAGGTTACACAGTAACTTATATGTTTGATTATCGAATATTTTTGTTATAAATGTCGGTATCAAAACATAATAACCGTACTATGTAATCTATACTATAGTATTTTAGTAAGTAGTTTATAAACTAAGCCATTAAAAGTTTACCCAGTTGTTACTGAAACATAAAAATCTTTCCAATTTATTTTATTTTCTGAATACTGTCCGATTATAGTATAAAAGTCATGAGAAAAATAATGAAAAAAATCGAGAAGTTTTGGAAAAGCCGGAAAATGGTATTCTTTTTAAAGAACAGTAGAAATTTGAGCTACTATTACTGGGTATATGAATACTACTCTACTACTACCTTACACGCCTACTCTTACACTGAAATTGCTATTGGATTGAATGAAAAACGATTGACTTTATATTTTTTTATTAGAAATAAAATAAACGAATAAGTTTTTATATTGAATATTATATAAAAACAAAAAAAAAATATCCCCCTGTTTGAAAACAGTCGTTCGGATGCAAAGTGATTTTACACTGTGTACAAAGAATTTTGCATTCTTGTAAAGAATGTTGCGTCTTGTCTATTTATGCCTGTAACCTTAGAGGATGGAAAAAAATAAAGTTATAACTTATCATGCCCGTTATTGTCAAAGCGAGATTCTTCATGTAATTTCTTCGAGGCAAATGCCAAATTTACGATTGTCGCTCTTTTTGGAGCTCTCCATTATACCTGTCGCTACGGCTCGACAAAAGCTAAGGTAATTGTAGTAGCAGTAGACCTCCTTGAGCAAGAGTTCGTTCAGGAAAGTAGAAGTTCTGGTCTTGAAGGGTAAAGGTTTTGGTGAAATTATAGGTAAATGGACTTTCAAACATACGTGTCAGGTGATGGGCGTAGTGGCAGTGCCTCTCAAATGGCACTGCAACTGTTATGGACAGGCGTGTCGCTTATCACCAGGCCCACGACTATTTGTCCCGTTAGAACGAAAAACACGTGCAGGTAAGTGACAAGCCTGTCCATAACAATTGCACTGCCGTCTAGGGGGCACTGCCACTGCGCCCCTCACCCTCACCTCACCTCACCCCTCAATAATTTCATTCAAAGTCAACCCCTGAGCAGCGTGCGGTTAGGTATTAATGTGGTGGTAGTGCTTGTCTGACAATGTAGTGTGTGGTGTTGTATGCAGCAAATACCAACCGCCTGCTGTGCATGAAATTATGGTAAAGTTAAGATAAAAAATATAAACTACCCCGTAACCCTAACGGTGACACCCCAAGAGTCGTCCCAACGAATTTATCTAATAGTGTAGCCCGACAACCTAACGGTGTAACTAACCTAACCATAAATATATAGATGGAGAAATATACATGCAAGATATGAACGGGAAGTCTGTCACCATGAGACCTAAGGTGATAAACGGAAGGTTGGAAGGAGGTAAACACGTCGTGCAATGTGTACTGGAATGGTATTCTCACTGCCGGTCAAGCAGACTCACAAAACCGATCTATTGATGGCTAAAGGTGTATTGGCCACAGTGAGAGGAGTAGCGGGTAGTACTAAGCAGGATGATGAGTTTGATGAGTTAAAATCAGATGGTAGTGGATAACTGAGTATATTTACAAATCTTATTACTATGCCGAAGCATCAAACACATGCAATAAAAATATCAATAACTTACCTTTTATTAGCCATCCTGTTTTTTATCTAAATTCTCCAACAATAGTACACAATACAGTATTTCACAAATACTGCTCAAATACTAATTAGTCAAATGGCTAACTCCTGACTTAACGGTCAACACTAAAAATATTTTTTAACCTACCCTCAATCAACGCCAATTTTTTTTCTTGAGGTGTTCCTTTAAAAGTGAGCTAGTAAGTAACAAGTGGGTTAACCACGGGTTATAATTGGTTAACCATATAAATACATGGTTAAATGTTTTTACCGGGTTAAAAAGTTTCTCGATAACAATTACATTCTGTGAAACTGAAATAATTCCGAAGCTAGACGTAAGCTGGGTAACTCCACCCCTATATTAGGGATGTTCCAAGGATTCGCAAGAAGCGTTTCGCTTCCACATTTATATGGCGAACGGCTATGGTCAATGGCTATGGAGTAAAATTCCTTGCCCGTAGACCCTGAACGGAACTTGGGCCATTTCAAAGCGAGAGTGAATCGGCATTTGAAATAAATAAATAAAGCTTTTACTTTTATTACTTTTATTATTGTCGACTTGTTTTATATTTGAAGCTATCAGCGCAAAAGTGGTGTAACCCACATTCATTTTCTTGTTACAACATTGCTTTAAATGATGCTAAAGTACATAATTATTTTATATTTGGGTGCAATTTTCATGTATATGAAATAATATAATATAATTATATATTCTTTTTATAAATGAAAATGGCATCGAAATATTAAATAATTATATGTATTTTAGTAATATTAAAAGAAATATTGTAAAATAAATGATGATACCCACCCATAGATGTATATATCTACGGTTACACCGCTTTTGCGTTGATAGTTACGAAAATATGTACTCGTAATAATATAATATAAAAATAAATGTGTATAATATAAAAATAATATAATATAAAAAAAATAACCATACAAGAATATTTTTTTATGAAACCAAGTGACGGAACGAACATTTCGTGCGCCTGGTGATAAGCGACACACCTGTGCACAGCTGAGCTTTAAATCGCAAATATCTGAAGGGCACTTGCAATCACCCATCACCCCGAGACATAAATTGACTTGATGACTTGATGACATTCACAGTCCCATGTGCCTGTAATTTCACCAGCATCCTTATACTTCGAAATCGGAACGCAGTAATGCTCACGTTACTGTTTGTACTCTTTCACAAACTGTACTGCTACTAAAGGTTAGAAGTAATGTAAATGGTCAAGAAACTACTGAAAAGTCGTACCATATTCACCGCAATATGCCTTGCGCAATCACAAGAAATAGAAATAGTTAAGGTGGCAGTAACTCCTTGGCCACTTATAGTTGATTGTGCCGTATACGTTATATTATTACTCATTCAATTGTGATAAGTCTCTTGACTTACCGAGCCCACGTCCGCAAACGTTTCAGAAGTAATAGGGGTTAAAGTATGAAATTGCCGATTTGTTCTGAAAATCTAAATTGTTTAGGAATGAAACTATTTTTCCGGATTTAAATCGCGTATATTTGTTTTTTCA
>NW_020654810.1:16759860-16796748 GCF_003589595.1 Hyposmocoma kahamanoa
TCTAAATTCCAACACATGGACTTAAAGTTATTTACCTCTCACCTACAGAATTACTTAGCGGAAAACTCGATATATAAGTGAAAATAAGAATTATTAAATATTATATAATGAAAAACAAGACGAAATATGGGCGTTTTTTCACTGAAGTAAAAAAGACAGGGGTTTTAGTATACCACAGTATATTGTATGAGCGTAGGGAGCCGGTAGGAGCCAGATTTGGTGACTAGAAAATGTTAGGCAATTTTACAAAACAAACTGACTTGCAATGATGACATGTCATGTGGAAGTTGTATGCTGGATGAATACAATAATACAAAAACGTTGATAATTAGTACGTTATTAATTTTTGAACCTGAATTAACCATTTCTTTGAGCAAGTTCATGAAAGTCATGTCAAATGGACCCTTCGCCACTGCCTCACAAATATGTGTGAATAGATGAAAATATTTAATCAGATCTTTGACACAAAAAGTGTTTTATTTTTCCAATGGTCATGGACTTTTTTAAAATTAGATTAAAGTTGGGCAATTTCGGTCGAAAGTAACCTTTGACTACTCAAACAAAAAATATTTATCTACATAATTATTGAGTTTTATTATTGTCGATGAAAAAATTTACATAATGACACATTTAACTACGCGATTTGTCGTACATTATTTATGTAATAGAAATCCGTTGGTATATTTTATTCTTATTATTGTTGACATTAAAGTGACAACGTTAACTAATTTTGTTTATTAAAACTGATATGTTATAGTTCAACTGTTTATCTTTCATCTACCATATTCCTCGTTAGTGAGGTGAAAAGTTGTGTGAAGTTGTTTTGCGTTGCCGCACTAGCTCCCTTCACTTGCACAGGTTTCAATTCAAGCCCTCGAGTCAAACAACAAGTTTGCAGCGTTGCATGACAAATAACTACATATTTTTCCATCATATCGGGAAGAATGCGTTATATTTTTCTAAGTGATACAGAACTTGTAGCTTTATATATGTAATGTCGACAGGATCAGTCTTCAGTGATAAAGCGTAATTATTATATTGAATAAATATTTAACATCAGTGCAGCAGCACTAAATCAAGTAAATCGTTTCTAAAAACTTTAATACAAATTTTATATATACATTATAGTAGCAGTAGAGCTCCTTGTGAAAGAGTTCGTCCAGGATAGTGCTGCCACCTTACTTATTTCTGCCGCCAAGCAGTATTGTTAGCATTACTGCGTTCCGGTTTAGAAGAGTAACGGTGCTGGTGAAATTACAAGCACATGGGGCTTGTCAACTTTATGTCTCAGGATGACGGGCGCAGTAGCAGTGCCCCACAGATCTTCGCGATTTAAAGCTCTGAGTGGCACTGGAACTGTTATGGACAGGCGTGTCAGCTTACCATTAGGCGCACGACTTGTTCGTCCCATCACTTAACATTATAAAAAAAAATACGCACTACGGCACAAAAAAAAGTAAAATTTTGGTGTACTATTTAAGCACTATTTAGTACTGGCCATGAATTGGTTAACCAACATAAAAGAAAAGATGTAAACTTTGATCTATCAAAGCTTTGAGTCGATTAACTACATATATGTACCTGCGCTTTCATTGATCATCTTTTGGGCAAAGTTGCAGACAATGTCGGAACGAGATCGACTGTGCCTCGCCGTACCGGGCACGGGCAGGAAGTCGCCTGTCAGGGAGACACAGTAAGCATTACTTCGACATATAATTTGTTAATCTTGTTAGTACACATACGATTGCGTGCTTGTTGGGATGTGCAAAGGACATAAGTCAACAACTGGGTTAAAAAAGACCTCACCATCAATGTATTAGACACGAATAATTTTTTACAACGTGCCAAACAACCGCATCAATTATCTGTAGGGCTGGCACGTCAGGGCGCCACTAGCGAGAGCGACATAAGAGCTTATACACACGGCGTATTTTATACGCGCCGAGGACGCGCCGAAACGCGCGCCCTCTGCGCGCATATGCGCTGTAGTCGCGCGTGTGTATCGGGCATTATGGTAAAAGATAGTTTAAATTTTAGTTTTGTTTGTTAATTTCAATTAGTTTTTTTTTTTAATGAAGCAACTACATGAAATTCTAAGCGCAAACTCCAGTGGAGTATATAAGCTTTTTGTTTGCAACGCAATGTTTGCGCGCGTTTGAATCGATTCACTGCAGCGCATCTGCGGCGCGTATACGCGCAGATGACGCGCGTTTACGACGCCGAAGGGCAAAGTCTTAATTACGTATCAATCAAGATTAATCTGGAGAGGAACGGGTCAGATCGTATTGGTTAGGCTGGCTACTGCGCATTCACTCCCGACCGCCATCGCACTACTGCCCGAGGATACGGGGACTTTGGCTGCTGAGTTTCCCCCTGGCCCGGTTCGCCTCTCCTTAGTGAACCTGCACTTCCCAGACTCCTCCGGGAAGTCCATACTAATACCGGGCTTAGTGCGCAGGACGCACTTAGTGCTTGTTTATTATTACGGGTGTACCAATTAGAATGCTCAGCGCTACTTGTAGAGACTACAAATAGTACCACTTATAAATTTTTCTTACGAATTGTGGTCAACAGCACACTCAACGTTACACCTTGAAACTTTGATTGTTATCATAAGTGACTTAGAGTCAAATTTAAATGGCGAGGGTGCTGTTACAAAAAGGATTTTTCAAATTAAGAAGTGGACCAAATGTAAATCATGTTGAACAAGAAAAATAATTACTAGATAATTCATACTCGGTTTGAATTTAAATACTCGTAGATACTTCACATATACAGTGTGTTATTTTTAACTGGGATAATGCAGGGAAATCGGACACGGCGGCGAAACATTTTATTGAATTTGACCAACTCCTGCTGGTGCTGAATTATCCTTACAAGAAACTAAGTTTTATTATCACTGATGCAAAGATCGAACTACTTGTCTGGACTCGAACCAGAATCTGTTGCCACACCGGGGCCACCGCACTTACTAACTGACCCCGACGTGGCAACAGACGCTAGTCCGAATCCAGTCAGATCGAAGAAACTAAGCCTGTTATTACTATTAATACGAAAAAAGAACAACGCAAAAATTCGAACCAGCGTCTGTTGCCCCACCGGGGTCGGTTAGTAAAAGCCGTGGCCCCCAGTGTGCTAATAGACGCTGGTTCGAGTCCAGTCAATTAGAAGGAATTTTTCTTTGCATTGTTCGATTTTTGTATCAATAATCATAACAAAGTAGCATTTTCACAAATATATATATCATGGTAATAAAGACATCATGATATTTAATGAAATGAATACTACAAGGACATACGTCGGTCAGAATTTAAAAAATTCAACAAACAACTCAAACTTGACAAAAAAATAATATGCCAAATATTTATTTTTACAAAAAAATACCTAATGGTTCTTACGACAGTTCCCCTGTATCTCCTATGGTTTCGGATTTCCCCATACTTTTCCACTTAAATAAAACACACTGTAGTAGTCATTGACCTACCAATAAACGGACGTCGTGTTCGCGCTAAAAATTGTCCGCTCCTATAGGGCATTAAAATCGTATACAGAGCGTCAATCGCGCAACAGTCTTCGTTTGTTCGACTGACAACGTGGTTGTCAATCATGCAGTACCATATAATAATAACTTGTAAAAATTACTGCAGTGAAGTGTAAAAACAGGATTTTGTATCATATTTTCACTAAAGAAATATGTTGTGTTATCACAGTTCTCATTTAAAAGTGATATTTTGTACAGTTTTATAGTATTTCATTTATATATAAATGAATCGTAAATATAAATTACAAAAGCAAACAAAATAATCAAATAGCTAACTGTCCTTTTTCTACACATTGAATGCGCAAAAGATGAAAGGAGACTCATTGCGTCAATTTCAAGAAGCTTATATGTATATAAACATCTTGGTCATTTTCAATTGTTCGAACCACAAGCGATTGAAATATTTAGAGCAAAGAAACTACAGTCGCTTTGATTTTAATCTTATTTTTTAAATGCTTTTTTTTTAAAACGTTAGCACTAAGTAACAAAATGTTGTTGTACTCGTTTTACGACTTAGGATTACCTATCAGAAGTCAGTAAATACATTTACCCAGAAATAACGGTAGCTCGAATTTTTATAATGTCAAATGTATTGTTTTAGGAAGATTACAAGATAAAAGCTAATTTTGTCTTTGTGAAAAGCATCAAAATTACTCAAAAGCGTATATCTCCTTATTATTTATTTCTTTAAGTGAATTTGTACAAAAGTCGACACAATAATATATATTAAATTTAATTAATATTTACGATAAAGGCTACTCCATTACTGTTGTGTTTAAGTAATTTTCAGTCGAAGCTAAATATGGTGCATTTTGTTAAGTTTCCAGTAAAAGCTGAATATGGTGTTTTTGGGCCATTAAATTGCTGCAAGCAAAATTAGGCAGTACTGCAATGACGTTACAGTTTAAATTAAATGTTTAAGTTTTTTATATTTCGTTACATGTCACTACGTTTGTATAGGTTAACTTCGGACATTTTTTTCGTGGTTTTTATATTAGACCGGACGTCCATTTGTTGATAGGTCAATGGCAGTAGTGTTCACTTTCATAAAACTTCGACTAGTTGTTACTGTTTCAAAAATCTACATTGTTAAGGATTGAATACCACAGGTTTTGCATTTAGGTAGTGTGTGGTTCTTGTTAGTACATGGTTGTCTTCGGAACGTGCGAGGAAAGGTGGACGACTTGCTAGGGAACTCGTAACGGTATTTGGACTTCATAAACAGCTTCGGTAATAGAAGACACGATTTCATTATTTTCTTGCATTTATCTGGGGATTTTAGGATTTTATATCGCTTCACAAAAAATTGTATAGCTTAGCCATGGTTTTGTCTACGTGCGGGAGAATAACGCAATTGACCAATCATGACCCAGCAAACTCTGGCAAGGTGATTGGTCAATCAGGTTTCAGTTCTTTGCAGGAATGTCTTATCATTGGTTGAATTAGTTTCACTGCACACAGAAGGAGGCTCCTTGTAAACTAAATGAAGGTCACATACCAAACAAAATAACGGTTTCTTTTCGTAATAATAAAGTACAATTTTTAATTGGAGTTTTACAAGACTTACCACTGTACTTTTTCTCAGATTTCTCTTCTTTTTTTAAGTCACTGTAACCAAAAATTTGTTTAAATTAAACTAGACCCAATTAACATAGAAAATTAACATAATTTGTGGTTGTCATAAGTCGAAATTACCTGTTGCTTCTGTCTGAACATTCTTGCTCACTGTCCATCATGAAGTCTGCTTGCCACGTAGGATCGTCCTGTAAAAAAAAGTGTTTCCGTTCTACTACAATTATTTTCGGTATGTTTTACCTTCACCTGATTTTTTTTTTGTTTATTATTCTCTCTACGTATTATTATCATCGTCGACCACGATATTATTGTCATAAAATTATAATACCTTCTACAGTACAATAACGAAAATAACGATGTAACAAATTTTCAAAAAGATTTTGCTTCTCGATTTCTGATTAAGGGAGCAGCAAGTATGTAGAAAAGAGTAACTGAAACTTTGCTTTTGTGGCAGTCACAATGGTATTTACATAGCTGCTTATTTACTTAGGTATCTAGTGGTATTTACATAATCTCGCAAGTCTACACATTCTACGTTCTTAGTCATTGTTCAATGCAGAACATAAAAGTTCAAAATCACATTTATATAGTAATATTATTTTGCATAAAATGGTAAATATTTTAAGTGTCAATATGGCAACACCGGTAATTTCTATTGTGGTCAACACCGGCGGCCATTTCTCTCTCTTCCAGAATAATTCTATGTGTAATGGCAATTTTTACTAAACTAATAAAAAAATAATTGTTTAAAGTTTCTTAGGCTTTTATTTAACAGTTATCAATTTACAGTATTTTGTTTGATATATATTAAAGATTTTAAATATAATGTTTCCTTTTCGTCTTAGAGAAACCCGAAAATTTGTACTGTAAGGGCACGTTCCCACTATGTCGTGACGACAGATTGTCGTGCAGTTTACAGTGTCGTGGCTTGTATATTTAAATGAAATTGAACAATTTCATATAGCACGACACGATTAACTGTCGTTCACGATTTCTTATCGTTACAACGACAAACTGTCGTCACAGTGGGAACAGCTAGAACGACAGTCGTCAGACGATAAAAAAACCTCACGATAAAAACGTGACGACAGATTGTCGCAGCTCCTATTGTCGTCACGTTTTATTTATCGCTGTCCGCACGTATTCTGCTCCCTACCCTCCCGTCTCGTATCCCGCGCCCTCTGCTCGCTTTGCAGTAGCGTTGGGTCGTAGCCAGAGATGGTCAAGCGGCCGGGTTTTAACCCACAGCTTTGGTAACGCCGTGTTTGAATCGGGTTAAAACCCGAAATCGGGGGCAGAAACTATTACCGTCTAAATATTTGTGGTGAATTGAGTTTTGTTCAAATTTAATTATACATAAGATTACAAAATATTTGTTGCTTTATTATCAGGACAGTTCTATTTACCTTTCTATTGAATAGATTCGCTTGAAAAGTGCATCAATAAATTGATACAAAAAATCGTTAGATCGTATGCACTTGAATCGATCTTTATTGAGAATCCACAGGATTGACAGGTGGTGAGTATTATGTGGAGATGCCTCTTCTTCGTATAATAAAAATATAGAAATTTGTTGCAAGTTCTTGTATATTATGTTGTCAGTGTTGGAATTATATCAAATTCTGTGCTCTTCGTTTCTGTCCACGATTTTGGACAGAAATGGGTTAAAACTCGGCGCTTCGGGTAAAACCCTGGTGAAAATACGGGCGGGTTGATTGGATTTTAACCCACTGCCCATCTCTGGTCGTAGCAGGTTTTGACAATACCGAAAAGAAAGCAACTTCGTATACCGTGTGACATAACCCTAATGGAATTCTTTTTAGTAGCATCCAATGCTGCGACTGCAGTGCATCAAAGGATTCTGTCGTGCAAACGACAAGGAGGCTGTCGTGAAACGATAAATTGCCGTCACGATCTAGTGGGAACAGCTAGTCACGACAGCCGTTCAACGATAAAAATCGTCTACGACAGATAGTCGTGATATGGGAACAGGCTAGACACGACAGTCGTCCAACGATAATAAAATGTGATGACATAGTGGGAACGCGCCCTAACACCATAACCCAACAAATTAATATTTTAACACGAAACTATTTAATAACCTCGCCTTGCCGCTAGATGACGTTGGGATCAAAATATTATCCGTGGTGATATTTCATATCATCGGAGTCTTATTTTAATAAATTTTCAATTTTCTATTTATCGAAATATTTTTTTGTTACAGAAACGAAAGTAAAGCTATACCCTTGCAATATGGTCGCTTCTTGTTTGGAGAACTAAATTAAAAAACCACAATTCGTCGTGGTTCAGAAATTAACCGCTAGATAGAAGCACATTGATTAAAATTTATCGAAATTGAAGTAATTTAAATTTATTGAAATTTAATTTAATATCAAAACGTCGTAACTTGTAATAATAGGTATTGATGGTATTGAACTTTTAATATGCCAACAGGGTAAAGTTTAAATTATATTAACAATCCAGATTTAGTTATTACTTTTTAAATTTGAAACTACGACCAATCAATATCAAGATTTTGTAATGTTTGATATTAAGAATGTGTGAGTTTTGGCGTCATCGGTTCTGATAGTAATCGAGGCCTAAGGCACTTCCATCGTTTTTTTTCTTCCGTGTAATCGACGTTCCTTATCATGATCACCGGCCGCCACTTCCACCTCGTGAGACGGTGAGATGACATCGAGGATAAGTGCGATTACGCGATCTTACACCTACGTGGACAAACGCCTAAATTGCATTTGGAAAGTCAGGTGTCTTTCTTCACCCTCCCTCGCTTCGTACACCTTTTACAGTGCGTTTTCTGAATGATACGCAAATTTGAACTGTTCGTTGTCCTGACCACAAAAGCAAAATTTTTGCAGGGAAATAAAGTGGTTTCATATATTTTTATATTAAAACCAATTAGAAAATGATAATGATAACAAACACCTGTGACAAAAATCGTGTCACAGGTTGTAATATAAGAGATTATTTTACCTCCAATGCATCGCAGACGCATTTCTGCAAATCATCGAAGCAAATGACGGGGTTGCTTGTGAACTCTTCGCCTTCAGTAGTGATCTTCCTCACGAGGTCGGCGTGGCAGTTCTCCGCTATACCGAGAATCACAGGCTTATTCGGTGCTAGGTACATGTCGCATAGTTCCAAGGCCGACGAACGAAGGGTGTCTAGGTCTGCTTTTGAGGTGTTGGGTGAGTCTGTAAAAAGTGTATATTATTTAACATTTTCGAGTAATAAACTAAAAGGCTTGCGAGAAATTTCTGTCTTGTCCTGAATTATCTGAGAGCTTTAAGAGTTTATATAGCTTTATAATGAATAGTGGGAGACCACTTTCCTAGCAAACTTTTAAAAGTACCAAGTGCCTGTACCTGTACCATTCAAATCCGGAACGCAATAATGCTCATTGCTCACATTACTGCTCGGCGGCAGAAATATGTAAGGTGTGAGTACGTCTCTGGATGAACTCTTTCACAAGTAGCTCTACTGCTACTAGTATGTTATTATTTTATTCTGCTATTAGTATCATACACACAATACATACACACACACACACACTTATGTTAAATTACGATCGTTGCTTCGTATTTCGTGGTAAATTTCCTGAGGCGACGTCAGGTATGCAACTTCATTCGCATCATGCGTATTTTAATTTGATCGAATGTGGTATTTAACAGTTGTTGTTTCAGACGGATGTCAGACAGAACGAGAGCACAGGGCCTGTTATTTTGTTCGTACAACGGTATTGTATCATTTCTGCCGCCAAGTAATGTGAGCTTTATTGCTTTCCGATTTTCAAGCACTTGTCTTCTTTATATGTCAAGGCGAAGGCGCAATGGCACTGCCCCTCAGATCTTTGCGATGCGTATCGCTTACCACCGAGCGCACTTATAATCATAAAAAACACAGTCGTCTCTCTCGTAGCACTTACCAGCTCCATTCAAATCGATTTCAAGCAAATATTGCGCATTTGATCTCCAGGCTGCTGTTGCTCTTAGGAATTTTAAAGTTCGGGACACTTCATCTGATATTTTCTCAGTGTTGGTACTAGTTGACAGCCCTGTTATTTAAAAATAACATTTAAAAAACCGTTTTCTGGTTATCAGGCTTCTTAGCTTTGTAGTTTAAAAATTTATGTTGAGACAGATAGATAAAAACGTTTATTGTCTTGCATCACACACACAACAATATAACACAGTGAATTGATTAAGAGACACACAGAAATCAAAATTAAAGAAAATAAAAACAAGCAGCAATAAATAAAAAATAAACATAATACTAATGATCAATAGCTTGTGTGTGCTAAAACAAGCCAAATAGCAATACAAAATCTGCCCAAAAACAAAGCACTGATTTTCAGCCACCACCTTCGAGGGTAGCGCGTTGCGGTGCATCAAAAGCAAAAACATTGTGAAGTGAATGTAGTGTGCATATCTTAGTATCACGTGAGTATTATAAAATATAAAAAAATAGTAACTATAAAAAAATGTTTCCAACTACCTTCCTGTGGGCCTAGAGTCGCTCTCCTCGCTTGAAGGATTCGTGACAAATATTGTAATGACGACAGTTTTTGTCGATCCGACAGTTCCCATTCGCCCGCGCTGTCTTTGGAGTGCTGTTGATGTAATTTCAGTTTATTATTACTAAGAAAACAACTTAAACAATTAATACCTAAAATGTCAGCTTTGCAATTGAACTGAGAAAATCCAATTATCCAATTATCTCCGCTTTGCTCCATTATGAGAGGAATCAATGTATTTTTCAAAATTGCGAATCGGATATTTTTAGTGATAAATATCACAGCTTTGGTATGTCGTTCAAAAATATTTTACTAGTGAAGTTGACTGTCTTTAGCTCGGTGCTTTGTTTACCTGATTTTCTCTGTTTTTTGCTATTCGTAGATATGAAATTGTTAAATGCAAATTCGATTGAAATTTTAGTAAAGAAAGTCTACACATTTATGGACAGCCTGGTCACTCTCGTGCTTCCAAAGAAAATATCTTTTTGTGTAATGCTGTGCATACCTTTAATTTAAATGCATGCATAGTACTAGCTTAAAATGGTTTGTTTTTATATTTAACGTATCTGTATGTATTTACTTGGTAAACCTTATTAAATATTACAAAAATATATAAAACAAAATGTAGCCGGGAGTAGCTATAGTAAAAACACGGAGTAGTAATAGTAACTATATTCAAATGAGGTAATGAACAACAGGTGTCGCAATTTGCTATTGTTTATTTTTGTTCAGCAATTTCTCCTAGACAACCGTAGGATAGAAAATTAGAAGATGCAAAGGGATTGGAACCAAAGAATATTTTATAATAAGAATATTAAAAACATACATACATATCGAACACTAATAAAGTATACATACCAGCAGCGAGGCGTGAAAATTGTCTTTAAAACCGGAGCAAAACAAAGAACACTTGCCTTAACAAACTTATCAAGATACTAGTACACTTTGTTTCGCTAGTTACTTATTCTACACTTAAAATTAAGCATTACTTTAAAATATTTATGATATTATGATATATTACTGATATTCGATGCTACGTGGAAAATTTTAGGCAAGCCGGTGGGAATCGAGTTCTATGGACAGGTCGTCACTGATACATACGTAATTGCAAACTATGTGCGTAAATTAGTTGCGCAAACAGTTGACGTGAATCGCTTGAATGGGGTTTATTCGATGTAAAACGGGGACAATTCGGTGTTAATGACTTACCAACTTCTGTATATCCTTTTGAACTAATTCTAACGTCGCATCAAGTTCCTCTGCGTCCACGCAACATCTGATGACAGTTAGGAACAACTCGGACGGCAGAGTAGAGTCGCGACAACACTATTAATAAATAAAATTGCAAGTAAATTACTTTGACCTCCCCGCACACCCCGTGAGAGTAAAATCTTGCAAAATGGCCGAGCTTGCATTGAAGTTTTTTCACACAGTTAGTTATTTTTCCCACTCTCCCTCTGCATAAAATTAATAAAATAAAAAAACACAAGCGCAACTTAAGTCACAAACAGCACTACTAAAAATATACCTAAATCTATAAAATTAACTGCATGAAAAAAAAATTCAGCCCAAACGCAGCTGTTTGCACAATTTCACTTTCACCATGTTCGCGGAGTAGTAAATAAAAATATATTTTTATTGACATGTATTTCCACGAAGTAACGCCAGAATGTATTTATTAACCGTTAATAAATTTAAACGTAAAAATTGACTTGTTATATCGTAGGGATTTTAACCAAAAGCAATTATTTAAATTACGACGTGGTGCAAGTTAAGTATCCAACAATTTTTTGTCAAAATTGCAAGTTCATGTGGTAAATGGGACCAGGGTTAAGTAGTATTTTGTTTCTTTACATACATAAATTATTGTATCACTTGTTTCTCTATAAGGCCTATTTATTTTCAACGCATACATTCAACATAGCCCCGCACTAGGGAAACCCTGTGTCGCGGGTGCCATGGACACACATAGAAAACCACTAATTACACCGAAACTCACGAGAGAAATAAATGTAGGCCATACAAATATTTCTCCCGGCCCGGGAATCGAACCTGGGACCTCTGCGTGGCAGTAACTGTTCGGCCACGGTTATGGTCCTTATATATTAATACTCAAAAAGAAACAACATTGTTATCAAAAAATCCACTTACAATCCTAATAATTGCTCTATTAACATTATCAGGGTCGCTCAATAAAGCCAACAAGGGTCGTAATACAACTGAAGACAACAGCTCTATGAGTAAAATTTTTTCAGCATGACACTTCCATACTTCCTCTGGCGCGACTAAGTACAGTACAGCTTCGGACACTTCGCAGAGAAGAGCTGGAATAATAATGAATAAAATGTCTTTATTGAAGCAATCCTACTTTAAGATACTGTACTAATTTTACCAAATTTTATATCTATTTTGTATACTACATGGAGAGGTTTATAAATAACTATTTGTGTTTATAATTATCTTACATGGATTATCTTTAGTAGCAGTAGCAGTAGAGCTCCTTTTGAAAGAGTTCGTCCAGGGAACTACTGCCACCTTCCCTATTTCTGCCACAAGCAGAAATGTGCGCATTACTGCGTTTCCGTTTTGAAGGGTAAGGGGTGCTGGTGACATTACAGGTACACGGGACTTGTCAACTCATTGGCTCAGTGTGACGGGCGCAGTAGCAGTGCCTTACAGATCTTTGTGATTTAATGCTTTGCGTGGCACTGCAACTGTTATGGAAGGACTTAGGCGTACTTACCACCAGGCGTATTAGTTGCTCGTCCCGTTACTTGGCGATATATGATTGTGAGAATGCTGTTGATTTTCCATTTATTAAAGCAATATATGAAGAAGAAGGAAGTCAAGTCAATTTGTCCCACTGGGATCAACACACAGATCTATGAATCTATCCATTAAGTGAGTAAATGTAACCATTAATTTCATTCATCATCAAAACAATTCATACAGAACTGTCTCATATTGTTATTTATTAACCGTTTTGTGCACGTCGTTGGCCGTAAAATGAAATATTCGCACAATGACAGTACAGGGTATCCCGATTGTTACATGGATCTTGAAAACCCAACTACAGACTGTACAGTGCGAATTCCAAGCGCTTTCTTTATAGTTGCCGCCTATTTCTAAATGGAGAAGTTTCAACAACATACTAACAAAATTAAAAGATTAGATTACGAAGAAGCACTACGGCATAGAGGAAAGTAGTGACATTTTGGTGTGCAGTATAATTACAGTACTATGCATGAAAGGGTTAAGAAGGTAACTGTAAGAAGTGAAACTCAAACATGTCCATAGCAATGTCATCATAATCATCATCATCATATCAATGTGTACTGCTTGCATCCAGCGGATTCCCGCAATCTTCACCAGATCATCAGGCCACCTCGTGTTTGGTTGGCATAGGAATGTAGTCTTTAGCAATGATTTCATAATAATCAATTTAAGATACCTCAGTCTTATTGTTGGTTAGTAACAAGGCCGTCTGTACAACTTGTTTATTACAATATATTCGCAATATTGTTCTATATCAATGCATTACAATTTAAAATGTCACAGTAGCTGTTAAATCATTCACTCTCTCTTAAAAAATTTCTACAACGGTTCAATCACTGGAGTCATACATGCAATATTGTAGTAATTCAACTTACCATATTCCTTCTCTGGATCCTCACAAAAAATATCACGACATATTTGTTTATTCTCTATGGAACACTCCAAATCAAAAAACAAATCTTTCAACGATTTTCCTTCCAAATTTTCTGAGCTGCCATAAAATTTTGATTTCCCATAAGATTGTGTATCTGAAAGAAAGTAAAAGGTGTTAGTTTCTTGTAGTTTTAACCATCATAGTCATTCAGACTTTATGGATCTTGACTCTTTTAACAATTTTCTTTAAGTAAATATTATTTAAAAAAAGAGCCTCTTAAACTGTCCACATTATTGTGGCTAAAATGACACCACCCATATTTTAATTTAGTTCATATTAATCAGAAGAACACACACATCTACAGCCATTTAATTCTGTTCATTTTGCGTCTGAGTACGCATACTAACAATGTTGTAAAAAAACAAATTTTCGAATAGAATGATGGGGAAATAAGACTAGGGAAAGTCATAATGGGGAAACGAATAACTTGTCAATGTGTTAAAATAGTGTAACATTAAATTGTGTAATAATATCGTAACGCATTTTCGGACCAATGAAACAAAATCTGTACAATAAAAGTCGAAAGGTTTTCGAAGAAACAGAGTAAGTATTAATAAACAAAAGATCAATTGTTGGTAGCAGCGATGAAAGGCAGCACAGGCCCTAAATAAACCATTTTAATAATAATTACATAACAAATTATTTTCGACGCTAAAAGTCGTCTCCACATTCGAAAAAATCAATGTATGTCAATGATTTTTCAGTTGTTATCAAGTTATTTATTTAAAATAACACATTATAATAAAACTTTATTACATTAAAATATCATTAGAATTATTTAAAATAAGGTTGATATACAGATATTTTGAGCATTGTATATAATATACACTGACCAATTCATTTGTGTAAATATTATTATTATTGATTAGTTTAAATGTTTGGATTGCTATGATTAAGAGTTGTAAAAGGATTTACCTGGTGGCCATGACAAATCTGTATCACTTTTGTTTCTTCTATGTGTCTTCTTTTCCTCCTGCCGCTTTGGGCTAGACCTAGATGTACCATTGGCTACATCCTTAGCGCTTACTAAATGTATATGTTTCAACCTAACTCTAGACTGCTTGAAAAGTTTGAGATGCATTGTCAATTCTTCAGGAAATCTTGTTGAAAAAAGATATATCCAATCTACACTTTTAATTCTGTAAAATAATGCAATTATAATAATAATTGAAGCAACAGAAAATACTTTGAGTAATTTCGTGTTTATTTATTTTTTTACTTTTACACCAGATAATACAACAGTATTCTAGAAGTTATAATACTATTTTGTTTTATATCATGTTATCATTTGACACTGTATTTTAAATTGGAATATAGTGATATTGATAATATGAAATAAGCAATTCTACTCTATTTGCCTATAAGCTTAGTTAAATAGAGTGAGAATGTTTTAGTTGAATTGCCGAAGTCTCTTTTCATAAAAATAATAATAATAAATAGAAAGTTGAAGGTAAAATATTTTAAAATAAAATAAATCTCAAACTATGGGTTCTGGTACATCTTTCTTTACACGTAAGATTTAAATTCAACTTTACACTACTTAAAATAAATTTTACATATTCTTTAAATTTATGTTAATTTTTTAGAATGGATTAAGTTTTCAAATTAGACGTTTGTAGAAGCGCTGCAGTGGCGCTGCAATTGTGCTTATTAATATTGTATGAAAGTGGTACGCGCGTGTCACGACAGTGGCGCCATAACTGCGCTTCTAAAAATCGTATTAGTTGCAGCGCCACAGTACTGCCACTGCAGTGCTTCTATAAGTGTCTAATTTGAAGGCACCCTAATTGTTCTTAGTTCATCAATGAACTATCTTTGATGCTTCCAATGTAACCTACTTTGCAAGCAGCTTTTAATCCTTCCTAGTCTGTGGTCTCCACAACAGGATGTCGTAACATGAAAGTCTCACCTATTAGCTATATTAGCACCAGCTGCCAGCACCACTTGTTTAACAGCATGTGTTGCAAACTCTTCATCACTGGTAAGTATCTCATACCAATTAGTGACATAATCACTGATGATTATTGTTATAATTTCATTAAGAAATGAATCAACTGTTTCACTACCCGTGATTCTGCTGTCAAATTTGTGTAGTTTTTGTTCTTTTTGGAATAATTCTAATATCTGAAATGTTAAAAATATGCTGCTTTTATATATGTATAAAATATGCTCATTTGGCGTTATACTGACACAATTGTGCTTCTTGCAATTTTACGGAGTTTTGAAATGATTTTAAAATTAAATACTTTTTTAGATTATGGTTTGGCTACAAGGTCAAGTCAAACACAAGGTCTGAGCAAATATGCCCCAGCTTCAAGAGATTAAACTGTTATGTTTCCTTACAGACTCGTCCCTAAAGATTTGGTAAAAAAATTAAAAAAATTTTATGAATTTCAAAATTTTTTCAAAGTCTGTTAAAAACAAAGCTGCGCATTACCTCTAGGATGCGACAGTGCCAAAGTCCTTAGGGACACCATGTGCCTCTAGGACGCATGATGGATTAAGATAAATGCCATCATGAAATTCTACAGTCCTTTTTAAAAACACAAACACATTTTGACTCAAAGTTGTAATTAGTGGTAATCACAATAGATGAGTCAGTGATAAAGCGCTAGCTCAGCCACAGAATAAACTACAACAGGCTTTCCTTACATACATTAAGGTGCATATTGTCCTTTAGCAAACAACACCACTTTAAGTCATAAATTAGCGGTTTTTCCTTTTGAACATCACTCAATTAAGTCAAAATAAACCATGAATATCTATAAAAATTACCAACCAACATGGATACAAATATTGTTCATCTATAAATTATAGCTATGAATTATGTCTATAAATTTAATTACAGCACCTATTACTAACACTAGCTTTAAAAATCTTGTATGCAATAATATAAGCAGTTTTTCCACTCTCCTTTAAGATTACTCGAAATTATTTAGTGGTGTTGTTTGTTAAGGGATGATATGCAAAATTATGCTAATTGTAACAATCGCTGTGAATTTCAACTGTGGAAATGGGCCTGTACTACTAAAGGGCCATTTCCAATTATAACATAATCATGTACATGTACATGATTATGGTATAATAAGAAAAGAAATATCACTCTAATTGAAGTGAATCTTCTATGCTATAATGTATAACTTTATAAAGTTGCTGGTACACTAGCATACTCAACATATCCTTACCTTGGGAGATTGCACAGAAAAGTTTGATTCCTGCAAAGGGTCATTCAGTGTGTCTAAATCAACAGGAAATATATTTTTGCTGTCAAAATTCAAATACAGCAACGTTGCAACTCTGCAAAGGAAAATTCGAATTTTTAAATCTTAAAACATTGAAGAAGAAATGGGCGTATTATTATTATTATGATAAATGCATAGCTTACCCTAAGAGAAACGATACCAAAAATGTAAAAATTGTTAAGTATGTCCCGAAGCCACATAACCCTAATACAATAATCGAAATAAGGCCAAACCACTTTAATACTTTCATCGCTGTATATCCTCTTTGTGTTTATGAACTTTCGCGCAAAACTACAATTTACACTAAATAAATAATAACAAAAAAACGTAGAAAGATGTTAACACTTGACAATCTTGACATTTGATCAACCAACGTCAAATCAAATTCTTACTTTTTTTTAATGATTTGGCGTACTAGAATAAAGAGTTAAAAATTCATAAAATCGTAAAACTAAAATGATAAGTTGTCATTTATGATCATTTATTTATGTCATTATGACCTTATGATAACAGTAAAGTTGTCGGACACAAATCGGTGACCGCTAAGAAAACGGTCGTCTACTTTACGCCTAAACACGGCAACATTGCAGTCTGCCATGACATAATCCTCACCCCATATTCTTCCCCGCCGCGTAACTTACAATTATTACTGTATACCGAGCAGAACAACCGTGAATACGTTCATTCATAATCATCAGCCTATCGCTATCCATTGCTGGACATAGACCTCTCCCAATGTGTGCGCCATTTCGTCCGGCCCTCAGCTTGTAGCAACCACGTGTTGCCAGCAGACTTTCGTAGATCGTCTGTCCATCTGGCTAAAGGGCGTTACGGTAAAGGGTCTTACGATACGTTTACCGAGCCGAGGTCTCCTCTCAAGAACTCGTTTACCCCAGGTCATCGGTTCTTCGACGAATATGGCCAGCCCATTGCCATTGCAGCTTGCTTAGCTTGCAGCTATGGCAATAACCTTATTTCGTATCTTATCGTTCAGAGAAACTTTGAGCATAGCTCGCTGAGTAATTTTAACTGGTGGACTAGCCGTATCGTGAGTGTCCCCGTCTCGGTTCTGTGTTATAACGGGTAGAACGCACTAATAGAAAATCTTTGTTTCCAAACTTTATGGCATGGATGGCGAGAAGATTTGAGGAATTTTTTCAAACGCTGCCCAAACAAATTGAATAAACCGTGAATACAGTTCCGTATAAACGTTCTCATACATAGCTATAGATTTGAAGTAGCTGCTATTACATTACATTACAGATGAACTGGCAAAGGTCCTAGGGAGGCCTTCATTGGTCCTAAGCCCTTTGTAGGGATAGCACACAGCCGGGCAAAGCTCACTCTGCTGAACGAGAGCACATACGTCGACCTGAGACGTGCTGCTGTAGACTAAAGGTCTTGAGCATTCAAAAGCCCTGATATCTAGCTACCTACAGTGCCAAACACTGTAGGGAAGCAGTCTCTTGACAGGAATGGCATGAGAACGCTGACTAGAGCCGTAACAGGGCTTGAACTAGCACATATCGTACACATGAGCTTATTCAAGCCACAATGCGCTGAATCTACATTCTCTGTTATCTGCCACGAGGCGGATGAAACTCCTGTGCATCTTCTTTGGCATCTCCTCACTCAGTGCTGCCCCCTAATAGGCGTACGAAGTTCCATTCTGGGTAGGCACAGTCACACCCAGAAGATAAAAAAACTGTCATAGCCAGGAAAATCCGTCATATCTTTAAAGCTGTTGGCCTTGGCTCCGAACTGTGATTAGCGGTGATCACAATAGATCAGTCAATGGCCGCAGTGATGAGAGACCGCATAAGTCCCAATTGAAGCCACTCTAACAATAATAATACTACATTACTGGGTAGACTGATAATAAAACTAAAAAAAATCATAACAGCGTTTTAATTTATTGGAATACAACACAATCACATGAATTGTTAAGTTTAAATAGCATTCAGACTACTTAAATAATAATAATACTAGCTATAAGTATTATAATTTATTGTCCAACATGTCAAATAAATACATTTGATCAGTAGATGGATATTCGTTTTTTTAACATCATCCCTCCACTTCAACTTAGTTCTATCTAATATGGAATATTAACCAATTTAAATGCGCTTTCTATTAGATTTCGATTATATATTTATATTCTTTTGATTAGATACGATTCCATATGCAAATAAATCTTTTTGTTACCTGTATAAATAAATAAATAAACTAAAAAAAACAAATAAAGTCCTACGGGATATTTCTGCTTAAATAATTTCGATTAATGATACAATAAAAGTGATAATGCATATTAAATAGAGAATTATTATTCGATACCTACATAAGTGCGTCAACAATACGTATTAGCTTATGGTGCATAAAAATACATTTTAACATTAATTTTCCAATTCCGTTGTTTTATTTATTATTGTTACACTATCTAATATGGCAATTATACCATTTTATACTAACGTTTTAAAGATTGCTTTACGAAATGACAAAAATAAATATTTCTCTGACCTGAGACTATACTAACATCGTTCTACACAGTCTGTTCGTGGTATATAAATTGATGAAGCGCCACAGCGGCTAGTTTCCCGCCGCGTAATTTCAACTTTTCATAGGGTGAGGCCAGACGAGCGTTGTAAGTTGTGTCGTGTTTTTTGTCTCGTAGTTTACGTTCGGCTGAATTTCGGTTGGGGCGCCAGATGAACGTATTTTATTCAGTTGATCTTAAGCGTTAGTGTTTATGTCATGTTGTGTAATGGATCCATTAAAAATAGTTTACGTAGCATTAGATGATGTTAGATAAACAAAAAGAAGCTGGAGGCATCGCCTCAATTCGGAAAGATTAAAATGAGGCTTCATAATTGTTTCCATCACCCACCTCTTCCCTGCATAAGCACGTCACGTATTGCCACCGAAATACGGTCATAATTGTGCGGTGAGTCGGCAGACGACTCATATTGCGCTGTCCTGAGGCTCAAACCGCATTTTCTTATAAAACTGAATGCAGCTTAAATTAAGCGACTCAAAAAAAAAACAACTTAAAAGATTGCGCTCGTTTGGTCTCACGCTTACAATCAGATATTCACTCTAACAAATGACTGCGCCAAAAATTAAGCGGCGCTTGGAACGTCATTTAAAACACAGGACCAAAAATCAAAACAAAACGCAGTTTTCTCTTCTTAAGGCGTCTTACTAATATTTATCAAATTTTCACTCTGCTCTATTCACCACACTGAACTCAATGGAGACTCTTTAAGACTAGCTTTATCAGATTTATCTAAATTTGTTCATATACACGGTGTAGTCGTTAAGGTGCCTAGGCGATTATTCCGTACATATGTATAAGAGATATCAAAAATCTTTAAAGGGATATCGAAAGTACGTTACGTTAGGTAAATGAAATGATTAAATTAAAAGTATCCAAAATTCTAACGTTAAACGCTTCGATAAATTTAATATGACATTCATAAAGAGGCTTTAGTTTAGTACAGCTTTGAATACAAAATTTTGTACTTACTTAAAAATAACCACGGATTTTTGTACTGCATGTACGCAGCTGTTCATAAAGTTTTTGTTTCACCATGGTTTTAAACTTCGTGAATGGCAAATTTTGAATATCAATCGGAATCTTATTACAGAAGCGTACACATTGCCCCTTTGTTTTTATTCAGTTAAAAGATAGTTTTATTACTTTATTTATAGCAGTTTCATTACCTGTTAAAGTAGGTAAATTATCTAAAATATATCGGATATCATACTAAAAGTATGAGAGCGTTTAAAGTTAATATTTTGGAAAGTGTTATTTAAAAAAGTTATTGATGATGTTTAACTTATTAGATAACGCACTTTTTATATCAATTTCAAGATGTTTGATAACTCTTGTATTTATGAAATAATCGCCTGGGCACAATTAATGATTACATCCTATGTTATATGTTAAGTTTATTCATATTTCATCATCAATCCTGTGGAAAATACTAACAATCTCGCAGGTCTATATTACTCACATTTTAGACAAAAACTTTTGTTCCATGACTTTAAATAATTCGTAAAATTGTACTTTATTTTTTTTTTATATAAAACTAAGTGGCGGGGCGAACAAGTCGTGCGCCTGGTGGTAGGCGACAATAACGCACATTTTTTCTAATTTGTTTCTGATCTGGGTGTTCTGGATAGTGCCTCGGAGTGAATTCCATTGCTCTGGTACTCATAGTACAGAGAATTCCCTAGTTTATGACAGATAATAGTGTAGTTGATAAAAACAACTACTTTTTGTTGGTATTTAAACGCAATGAAACGTCAGCTGAAAATAAGCCTAAAAGATTTCAGTATGTCGACTAACAGCTCACAGACCAGATATTTTTTTTTAGTTTTTATGGTAGTAAGTGATGGGACGAACAAGTCAAATCAAATCAAATCATTTATTTCTTTGTGATACACAGGTCGTATATCACAAGTAAGTAAGTCGTGCGCCTGTTGGTAAGGAACACGCCTGTCCATAACAGTTACAGTGTCACTCGAAAGTTTTAAATCGTAAAGATCTGAGGCGTACTGCCACTGCGCCCATCACCCTGAGACATAAGTTGAAAACTCCCATGTGCCTGCAATTTCGCCAGCACCCTTACCCTTTTAAACCTGAAACGCAGTAATTTACATTACTGCTTGGCGGCAGAAACGGGTAACGGGTAAACGGGGTTTATATAAAATAGATCGCTGTAAACGGTGATGACTCTCTGCGGTATCAAAGGACGCCTGCACGTTTGGACTTACTGTTTTACTACCAGATACAGATCTAATCAGACAGAATCTATCAGATAGCACAAGAAAAACTATAAAGTTTATTTTTGGTAAATTTATAGATTTATAACAAGTCATAGAACTAAAGTTACAGGTAACACAGTCCTGCGAAATTGTAAGTATTCTATAAATAACCTTGTATATTTTTTATAATTTTATCAATGTACATTTGCAGTTTAAACTGTAGTTGTTCTAATTCCAGTTAAATGTTTCACCAGCACCCTTACTCTTTTAAACCAGAACGCAGCAATGCTCACATTACTGCTTGGCAAGTAAATGTTTTTTCTCCTGTATATCATTGTTACTACATTGTTATTACTGATTGACTACACATTTACGCATTTTAGATGTCACAGGTAACACGAATTCCGTTATAAAATAATTTATTACAGTTAATTTATAACTATAATGAACTTATATTAATGTATAAATACATCCCTAAATACTTTAAAATAAAATCGAAGCGTTATTGCTCCTGGTTACATATATCTACTGTCATCAGATCTATCTGATAGTACATAACTATAACTTTTTCTTATAATTAAAAGATACCGAATTCAAAAGTTCAAAACTAATCATATGAAACCCAACACAAGGTAGCTGCTCTACACTGTTGAGGAGATCTCTAGTCTGGCTGCAATTTCCATCACCTGATTAGCTCTAGGTCACCATAACATTTCATTCTCATTCGAATTATATATTATATACGCCAAGATTTATTGAAATCACATCATTAGAGGTGTCTTTCCAAAATGTCTGAGTATTCGCGTCACATGCACAAAAATTACAGTCGAATTGGAATCCTCCTCATTTTTTTAAGTCGGTTAGAAATAAATACTTATAAGTTGAACTATCTTCAGAAAGCTTTTGCTGTACAACCAAACCAGGGTATATTACATACAATAAGGACTCTTGTACAAATTTCCATTTAGATACGTTACGGAACACGTATTTGGTACTCAGTCGTTATTTATAAAGTCGCAAATCGTCGCTTCACTTTCTCAAACTTGCCCCTTAAAGCACAAAGTTACTGACATGCAAAAAATGGATTGTATTATACAAATTTTGCAGGCTGATTTCACATCACATATCCTTCATATTCACACACTGGTATTTAAACATTCGTAATACCCTAAAGTAATGCATCCAAAAAAAGAAATTTAAAATAAATAAATAGTTTTGTGATCTCCTGCATAATCACTCTTCGCATAGGGCGCACTATAAGTTTCCGGAACTGGCCACTTACATAAACAATATTTAAAAAGTAATTACACCGTTGAAAATTGAACTCTTTGGCTGTACAATACAGTTTGTTTCATCTGACTGTCACTAGTTTTTACATTGTGAAGCCATTTTAGAAATTGGTTGTCTACATCACCATGGATTTAACTCGTGAAAATTTTCGTAATATGATTTTCTATGATTTTCAAGTGTAATTTAACAGCTCACCGAAGCTTCGTCGGCTTCAAACTATTTATAGTGTGAATCTCAGTGACGAATTTCGTGATGGTCGCCTGTCCACTGCTGTGAACAACAAAAACATCGATGCTGTGCGCCGTATGATCAAAACAGACAGGCATGTACATACCATGAAATTCGGGCATCTTTAGGCATAGGCATGAGTCAAATACTACACAAACATTTGGGTGTGAAAAAGCTGTGCTCTCAGTCCCAGATCCCACACAATTTGACTGTGGCTCAAAAAACGGATCGCGTCACTTAGTGCAATGCCATACTTACCAGATTCAACGAAGGGGGCGTCGAATATGGTGTGGAACATAGTAACTGATGACGAAACATGGATTTATAGTCACGATCCCAAAACAAAGCAGCAATCTAGCATATGGGTCTTTCGATATGAGCCGAAACCAACCAAAGTTGCGCGCGTGCAAAGCGCCTTTAAGCGGATGATTGCTTCTTTTTTTTTTAATAAAACTGGTCACGTGGCTACCGTTGCTTTGGAGACTCGTTGTACCGTGAATAGTGATTGCGACACGACCATTTGTTTGCCGGATGAATTTTTGAAGGTGAACGTTGACTTTATGAGCCATCCCGCGTACAGTCCCGACCTGGCACCTTGTGACTTTTATTTATTTCCAAAAATTAAGAACCAGTTACGCGGTCAACGATTTTCATCACCTGAAGAGGCTGTCGAATAGTATGAAAAATATGTTTCAGAGATAGTCACGGAGGAGTGGCATAAATGTTTTCAAAATTGGTTCATTCTTATGAAAAAGTGCATTAACGCTAACGGAGAGTATTTTAAGAAACAATAAATTCATTTCTGACCATTTAGTATTTTTTCATTCCGGAAACTTCTAGTGCGCCCCACAATAGGATAATAAGATAGGAGTTTGAGACAGTAAGGCATCGAAGTACATCTTCAAGCAATACGAACGTATCGATTCAAAAATGTATCACTTGTACATGAGTCATACGCTAAAATATTAACAATGACATAACGTTCAAATTTAATTTATTTTACAGTTCTTTGTGTACTCAGCGTATGGTTTACATAATGCTGTTTTTATTTACAGAGGTTATTCTTACTAATACATTGGTTGAAATTGGTTGAAATAAAACTGGGGAAATTATGTAACTTAAATCACACCGAATATAGCTGTAAGCACCACAATAGAATAAAAATTAAATTGAACTAGGCTCTCTATTGCTGTTTATAGTCTAAGAGTTGAGACAAACTTTTCCATGGCACGAACTCAGATAAAAAAAAAATTAAAAGTAATTTTAGGATTATAAACGTGTTTTGTTTTTCTCTGTCTTCCTGTCTTCTAAAGCATTTAATGGGGCCATTTTTAAAAAGAATTCAAATAGCAACTTTTGGAAATTTCGACTTCTATTTATTTACAATTTAAATTACACAAGTAATAAGAGCAAGCATGTCCCGGCATTGGTATCATACAAAAATAAATGTTTTTTTTAATCCGCCAAAAGACTGGCAGTCCGAGATCGTTTGGAGAATAATATGGCTTTTCAAAAATCTAACATTGTATTTTAAGCTCATGTACTCCCGTCAATAAATTTCAAATAAATGAGGCAGTTATTATTCATCAGTAGCCATCCAAATAAGCAGAGCAAGTAATACATATGGAGTGGATAATACCTTCCTCTAAAATCCTGGGATTAGACAACATCACATACGCTGCTCTGATCCCAAAATAACTAAAGCACTTGTGTAATGGAATTCGGAAACAACGACGGTGCCACAAACACCCAGATCCGACACAATAGAAAAGTTAGTTTCTACATTGATCCGACCGCGGATCGAACCCGGAACCTCGGAGATGGCGACACCGTGAATACCGATATGCAAACCACTCGACCACAGTCAATTTAAAAGAAAATGCATAAATAAAAACCAAATAGTTATATTTTTACTTACAATTACAAAACGATTACATTATCGTAGTAAGTAATTGCCTATAAAAACAAAATACAATAATTCTGAGATGTGAGAGGGACGTATTACGAACTCTATGTATGTTACCTACTTGTAAGTTAATTTTGAACTAAAAATCTTCTGCCTATTCCAACCTCTGTTCATTAGTGACAAACTCAGGTATCAGTTTCTTATGTATATATTTATTTAAGCCGCCATAAAATTTACATAGCTTGCTTTGGACAGTGGTATCAAAAGACGAAAAGTAAACTTGAAGTATATTTTACGTTTTTATCTCAACTCTTATACCAACATCCCCTTAATATTTACCTAAATAAGTTAATATATTACATTACAACATACTCAACAAGAATATCAACAATGGACTCGATAATTACAAATAATATAAATACGCATACGTACAAGGTACATATTTCGTTATGTTAAATACGTAGATAACAGGTTAATTTAATACCATCGAGGCAGATCTTGATCCCACTGTGAAGTCTTTGTATTGAGAGAACACGCAGAGCTAGAAAATAAACAGATATTTAGATTATCATTATATCACTAAACGACGTTATTTTTAATCTGTCGAACTAGATTATGTAAAGGTTTCTTGAAAAACATGACAATGCTACTATGAAAGTAGAGTAAGTAAAAACTTCTAGTTCTTTTACTTTTGATCTCGCTAAGACCTAGCAAACTTACACTTAATGAAATTACAGGCACGAGGGACTTGTCAACTTATGTCTCAGCGTGAGGAACAGTGCCCCTAAGATCTTTGCGATTTAAAGCTCTGAGTGGCACTGCAACTGTTAAGGATAGGCGTGTCGCTTACCACCAGGCGCATGACTTGTTCGTCTTGTCACTAGGTATTATAAAAAAAAGTACAATATATATTTAACTTCGTTATGATGGAGGTACAAATTCTTTAAGAATAATACTACTAAAATACTAAATAGTACAATTTCGGAACATTTTTTTGGTACCAAATATGTTAGAATTCGTTAAGATGCACACAGCACTCTGAAATATCAACATATTTTGTCTTATTTCTCAGAAACTAACCAGCAGATCGAGCTGGAGTTTCCTTTACTTCAGAGTACTATTAAGGTACAAATTTTTGGAATAAGAAGTTTTTATAGTTATTACATAAATACTGGTAATCCGAGGTACACCCGCCGTATTGACTGTCAATTTCAAAACCTTTGAAATTGCTATAACTTCGTTCTGATGGAGGTATAAATTTTTAAAATAGAGGTACTAAATAGTACAAATTATGTACATTTTTTAGATACCAACCCTTGTCAGGATCCGTTAAGGTACACTCTTACAAGTTACTGGTAGATTCGAAGTGAAACAATGGATGACACCCGTCAATTGTTTCGAATTCAGGCTGACCAATGCAGATGTCACAGTAATGCAATGACAAAAAAGATATGGCAGAATAGTTTTCAAAGAAATTAAATGACATTTCGTCTCTATTTCTGATTATATACTCGATGGCAACGATGGAGCTCTCGCGACGTGATTTTCGTGTCATGATTTATTATGACAAAAAAGGTTTAAATCAGAAAAATGTTTTTTTTAACTTTTAGCCACAACTTTAGGATACTGCTTGTTCACGAACTACAGTTTTCAATTGGTTTACTGAATTTAAAAGAGGACGGGGAAGCTTTGAAGATGAGGCGAAGTCAGATCGGCCGCCAACCGCAGTGGCTTAAGAAAACGTTCAAGCTATCTAAAAAGTAATTCGTAAAACTGACGAACCACATATGCAGAGCTTGAGCCAGAACTGGGCATTGTATCAGCAGCGTTGCAAACAATTATTCACGGACACCTGTCTCTCCATAAGTGTTGTTCGAGATGGGTTCCGCACAAACTTAACGATGAGCAGAAAGAACGTCGCGTGGTATGGTGCAAATTTATGATAGATAAATTCGACGCTGGTGAGAAAAAAAACGTTTATGATATACTGTTAGATGACGAAACATGGTTATATAACTATGATCCTGAAACAAAGCGACAGTCCACTGTATGGTGCTTTGAAGATGAGCCGACGCCAACGAAACGTACACGAAGCGCACAGAAACAAATGGTCGCCTCATTTCTCTGCATGACGGGACACATTGCTACTGTAGTGCTACAGGATCAAAGGACAGTTAACTCCGAATGATATTTAACAGTTTGTGCCCCAAAAATGTTGTCAGCTTAGTTGACAAGCAGCCAAAGTCAGGAATCCCGCACCTCCTCTGGTATCACGACAACGCCGCTCCACACTTCTACTAGAACACTTGACTATTTTCGTTCAAAAAATGTATCTATCCTGCCTCATCGGCCTTCCACCTTCTGATTTTTACCTCTTTCCAAAAATTAAAAGGCAAGCGATTTGAAAGCAAAGAATGTGCCTTGGCTGCTTACAATTTGGAGATTTTTGAGATGTCTAAAGAAGAGTGGTCATCGATATTTTCCAAGTGGTTTAGACGAATGGAAAAGTGTACATGTATTTAAGGTGAATACTTTGACAAAATCAATACCTGTAATAAAGAATAACTTTTTGAAAATCTAATTTCTTTTGGCATGACTCTCGTATAGAATCATCCACTGGGAGATTACAAAGGCAACAAATTTTAATTGCATAATCCTTATTGCAGTAATAAACCATGTCGTCATTGATCTCTATATGAATACTTCACAATTAACGAAATGTTATCAAGAACTAATATGGTCCTCATATTAAGATAACAAAAAAGATAACATGATACTATTGAACCGCTAATAGTCTATATACACTGATATTTATTATTTATACTGAATTCACCTGCACCAGTCAGTCATTTAGGAGACTTCGCACAGTCACAACTTTTAACATACGAAGTCTCCTAAATCTTCGCATGTTAAAAGTTATTATCGTCACAACATTATACAGGGTAGTGGTGGGTCATAGAAAAAATTCCATTTTTACAAAATCATACTTTTCAGAAAAAAAAAATATTTTTGAATATTTTCCACATTTGACAGTGACACTTGTCAAAAGTTGAAGATACTGAATGAAGTAATCTGTGAATGAACTGTATTTATGAGAATTTGTGAAAATAAGCCAAGCATGGTTTAGAAAATTACATTTAGCAATGTTTATACAATTTTACTTTATAATTCATCACAAGATATATCTAAACGCATAACATAACACGAGTCTTCGAATTGTATTTTTCCAGTTTTTCAGAAATATTTCCTGAAAAATTTCTACTATTCGAAATTTTTCAGCAAATTACCCAACGCTATACATATTCGGTATTCTTGGATTCTATACCTATATTTTTAATGAAAAACTTAAAAATATGTGTGGATTCATATAACATCACCATGCATGAATAGTAGAAGTAAAGAAAAGCATAGTTAAATTCTTGATTTACTTCTAGATATTGATACAGAATCATGCATCATTAATCATGGCAGAAATGATTCATGGATTCTTATCAGTCAGCTGGAAGCACATCAAGTACGTCACGATACTCTTGGCATGTTTGTGTCTCAAGTGGTTTCTGTTTGTGAGCTTTGAATTAACCTGATTTCAAAACGGTTTAAGAATGTATTTTAATAGGTCATCATTTCCTGCTTACTTAGCAATCAATAGCGTGGTGGAAGCAAATGTACAAAATGTATTTTTATAAGCTTATTGCTACAAGTAAATTAGTCGTAGAACAGTAGAACAGCCCTGAATAATTATCAATAATTACAGGTTTCTTAACACAGTATAGTTTCTTTTTATTTTCCTGTTTCTTTTTGACCCATTTTTGTAGGTTTTACTTGTGACCATGGACCATGTAACAATTCAGAAATATCAGGAAAATAATAAAAAATCGTCTCATGGTAACAAACCTGTGACTACTGATAGTCATTTAGTGAATAAACATGGAAGTCTTACAATCTATAAAGCGGCCCTAAACTAAACAAAAATATGTGCATTTTGTTTACCTATGATAACACATTTTGTGTTTGAGTAGAAATATAATCTTTCAAAACACCATGAAAAAGACAAAAGTGTTAAGTCTATTAATAAGTTACCTTGTCTTTTAGTTGCTGGCACATATGCAGGGCGGCTGACAACATAAACAACACATCACTCAACCAAGGTACAGCACAATCAGCCTGGCACGAGTCGATCCTCATCATGCCATGGACTGAACTTAGCTGGTATGCCACGAATATCAACTTGTGGGACTGGATGTAGAATGATATTGCTAAATCTTCAGGCAGATTTGGTGACAGTGCTTTCTGAAACATAATTTTACAATTGTAACCAACAGCCTGCTGCAAGATAAACTGTAACCTGGACTAAGTAAAGCTTCAAGGGGACTACTAGAATGAAGGAGGTAAGGTGGTAAGTAGGAATTTGCCATAGGATTTTATAATGTGAAATAAGTACACCAACTGCGTTCTTTTGATTTGTATCAGCTTACAAAAACTAGTGGGGTCAATTTGCAATTAATGGGCGAAAGCAAATTGCATTTCATGCAAGATACTAAATTAACAACACTTAACATATTGACTCTTACCATATTCCTACTTTTCATAAGTTCATCTATTGCTTTTTTTTTAGGCAATACTAAAGCAGTTCGAGCTCGTTGCAATGATCCAATCAGGCACTGAATTATGTGCAAAACCTCCTCTGATGATCTGCAAATTGAAATTTTATTATTATTTGAATTAATTCTAATTTTGTAGTATTCTTTAAACTCGTTTTGTTTTTTCTTAGAGAAGATTCATGTTGTACACTGTGTCATATATGAACATTATCTAGTAGTATTATAGTATACAAATCAGAGAACAGCCAGAAATATCAGGAATGGTGATGGACTAGTTACAGACTAAGTGGGCAAAGAATGAAAATTAGACATCAAAACAAAAATACCTGAATACATAATGTTTATCCACATTGTCAATGTAACCAATAGCCTGCTGCAGGTGGTTCGCTGCATCTTGGATCTGCTGAAGCTTCCATGGGCCATCTTGATTGATAGAGGTACGGCAAATAGTATGCATTTGCCTTAACACTTTGAAACTTATGTCCTGAAGAAGCCACATTTACATAATTCTAATATGTTAAATTACCTTAATTCTTCACTTGTCCCAGAGAGACACTAATTTTTTTTAGATGATGGATGAGAACACACATGCACATTAGAGACATAGTACACTAGGTCCCTAATGTGCTCTCTGATGCTATAGTACCAAAATCTTTAAGGACACCATGGTCTCTAAGATAAGTGACTGATTAAACTAATAAAATATGGCCTCAATAAATTTAACAGTCCATGTATGTAAGTAAATAAACGCAAACCTACTTATGTAACTTACTTGCTATTGTAGTTATTCTATTTCCGTGCATACTATGAAATACAATAGCAATTTGATGACATTTCCTATCAATTCTATTTATCAAACCAATTTAGTGAAGTAAGAAGCATGACTTTCAACTACAATAACCTTAAGAATTTATTTTCTATTTTAAGTCCTTTTATACTTACAGCATGTGTAATACTATCGCCTGTAAGTGTAACTATGCACTTCAGCTGTTCAGGCTGCGACGTCAGGATAAATTTGTCTTGTTTTTGCCCTTCATTGCCATATAAAGGCACGGGAAATCTGTGAGCACACTCCTACAGACAATTTATTTCTATTATTAGTGTAAACTTTTTTGTAGCAACATAGTGAAAAAAAATACTAACATACATTCGTTATTACATAGCATTTTATAATCGGATTTTAATCTAAGACTCTGCCCACACCATGGAATAAAACAATTCTATGTTACTGTATGAAAACTAAGTACTTGGTAAAAAATCCTTAAACGTTATTTTAATGGCATATTTATTAATTGTTTTATTACAACCGTAGCCATTTAAACAGTGTGACTGCTCTTTAGCGGAAGATCGAATGCACGTCCTCGGAATAGATAAAAACAATATTAGACATGGAAATTGCTTACGACCAACACAGAATGCAACTGGTGTAAAATAGCGTGAACCTCTTCACGTAATACCCATTCAAACTCCTCTTTCTGAAACAATTGACGCGATATGAATAACAATATAAAATAATCGACGACCTCCAGTAAAACAACGTCTCACAAAACAATCGTTATAACAATTCAATAATCTTGAATAAATACACACCAAATTAGCAGCTTCCTCTTTTTCGTTGTCGCTCATTTCAAAGGAGTTTTAGGCAAATAGAACAATTATTTGTAATTTTTTTTCAATCAGCGTCCGTTCACATGAAGTAATTTCACGAATTTGACGTGAATTTGACATTCGATTTGACGATTTTGACATTTCGAAGATTTTTTTTAAATTTATTTCATGACCATGGATATAAGGTACTCAGTCAAAATATTAGAGAACGTGTGAACCACAGACATATAATTTCAGCCTTTCCCAAAGTGGGCGATAACGCGCCCTTGTGGGCGCTGCAGGCCTAAAGGGGGGCGGTAAGAGACCCAAAATAAAAATGGGGGCGTTGTGTAGAGGCTTAGGGGGAGATTTGTAATTTCATCTAGGAAGACACCGACTGAGCAATCGACTCTCGACTACAACTTGTAAACATTAAGAGATTGCTCAAACTAACTCGGTTCGATATTTCTCTCCGTGTAGTTTATATATCTGTCCTGTTTTATTGAATAAATAAAATAAAAATCATGTCAATCGGTAGCTCCGTTTCGAAATGAAAGTAGACACAAACAAACAAATAAAGAGGCAACAGATACAGTTTCGCATTTTAATAGTTATTAGTATTCCTAGATAGGTAATTTTCGTAGATAATAGACCGCGGGCAATCATGTTTTAACAAGTTTTTGTTAAATAACCCGATTTATGCATTCCTGTATCAATCGGCTGGTTCATAGAATACTTGTTCTTACTTGTTGAGTACGATTGAGCGTCGAATGAGATAAACGGGTTTATGCATGTTTGTCTTATTCCTGTCGGTGCGTGCTGCTTATGCACTCCTATATAAACAACATAATATTTATTTTATTTTCATTTGCGGTTTCGCGCGTAATAGATAATCAGTACTTAAATTCAACACTTACTTACATATTTCTCAAAACAAAAAAAGTCAGAAGTAAAAAAGAAGAGACGGCAATACTATGTGGAACATATTAAATTCGTATTCATTGAAAATCCCACAAACTCATCGTCGCCTTTGTGCCTTCTATGTCTAAAAACATTTTCAAATAAAGCAATGAAGCCTTCAAGACAGCAAGATCATTTGAATAAAATGCGTCCAGATAAGAAAGACAAGAATGTAGCATATTTTCAAGACCTAGAGAAGAAGCATAATACTCAGCCAAGTGTAGCAAAACTCTTTTCGGCGGTTGCTAAGCAAGATGACGACGGACTTTGAGCTTCGTACCTCTTATATATGTATATAATATCTCTTTGTTAATTGCTCAAAAAGGCAAACCACACAACATCGGAGAAGAGTTAATTTTGCCAGCAATAAAGGAAGTAATAACTAGTGTGCTTCATAAACCGGGCGCAGACATTATCCGAAAAATTCCTTTGAGTAATAATTCTGTGTAAAGACGAATTGATGAAATGACTGAAAATATTGAAGAATCGTTGTGCAATCGTCTGAGGACTAGTCAATTCTCAATTCAGCTCGATGAGTCCACTTTACCAACTAATGAAGCATTGTTGCTGTCTTACGTGAGGTTTATTAAAGATGAGCAAATATGCGAAGAACTATTGTTTACTAGAAATTTAGAGACCGACACAAAAGGCGAAACCATATTCAATACATTAGAAAAGTCTTGTGATGAGAAAGAGATTCCCTTGAAAAATATTATATCAGTTGCTACGGATGGCGCTCCGACTATGACAGGGTGCCATAAAGGCTTAATAGCGTACTTAAAAAATAAATTTCAGATGTCCTTGCTGTACATTGCATTATTCATAGACAACATTTAGAGATGTATACGTTAGGCAGCACTGTTCTCGATTCTGATCTATTTTGAAAACAAAGGGACGAAAATTATTATGACCTTAGCAATACTATAAAAATATTCTAACAAAAGGGTTTTTGTTATAACGTTTAGTAACGTTTCGTTTTTTTTTCAGTTTTGTAGCATCTATTATCAGTAGTATCTGTAATTTCAATAATTTTTGCAGCACGTTGCCTCGAATGTCCGAATATATTGAGCAAATAATTACATATATCGCCGCATATGTAGTACGAGTAATACAAAAAATATATAAAGCAAAGAATTAACCGTGCGCTATCTTTACAAAAACCTGGAGATGGTCATACGTATGAGTTCGTTGCTTTCGAGGACGAAGGTAATCTAGTTTATCCATCGAGTATATAACCAGAAATAGAGACGAATTAAGGGGCATATATTCCTGGTAACACATTAGAGCGATACAGCTCTTATAAATATCAACTCTCGTTTGCACTGAAATATAGACAGGCCAATTATTGACCTGTGTGTACGTCTCCGTACATTCCAAAAAATATTCTGCATTTATTGTAATAAAGATAATATCTCTAACAATGCCGTGCTGTTCAATTCGGTGGTGTGGGAAAAACAGCAAAACATCTAATTACAAAACAAACGGAATCACATTTCATAGGTAATTAAATATTAAATATGTAATTTTGCAATTGTCGTCCACTATAGCAAAGCTCAAGTTAACCGGTCGATTTCAAGTGAAATAGTTGACGACACCCACTGACGACGCCCGTCAATTGTTTCGAACTCGGGCTGGCCAATCGGAGCGCAGTTGTCACAGTAATGATATGGCCGAATAGTTTTCAAACAAATTAAATGACATTTCGCCTCTATTTCAGGTTATATACTCGGTGAGTTTATCCCAGAGTAGCCGTTCTAGCACTTCAATCAATCTATTTAGAGCGAGCGGAAGGAGGTTTCCATCACTAAATAGTTCTTGTGACATCATAGTGGGTACAAAAATGTGGCATGCTTGGTTTTCATACAAATTGCTGTACTTGCGAGTGTCATGAGATGAGACGAAAGCTTTTTTTTTTCATAAAGCAACTTTATCTACCCAGACTGGGAAATAATTTTGCCACTATCGATCACAAATAATAATTATAAAAATGTATATATTAGAATATTAGACTCTTACACTATTTAACACATTTTAATAAACATGGGCTATATTCTGGGAGCATATTGATTACTGGGGTATTCGCGACAAACAACGTGGTGTCGGCGCCATGGTTTTCACACTTATTTCGCGATAAAAACCAGTTGATTGAATTTAGAAACACCCATTATCACGAGATAATTATTGTTCTTGCCAAGTGACGTTTACAACATGAGACAAAACGTGAGCGTCGAGAATCGTCTCCCTCTACAGTCGAGAATATTTTTTATTCTCTACCGACCATGGTGCTCAAATCGTGACATGACAACGATAAGAACATTCCACTTGCTAGTCTAATGGAAGTTTTCCACCGGCGAGGCGAGACGAGACGAGGCGATGCGAGAAGAGAAATCTCGCCGGCTTATTTCCACCAAAAATTGCCATCAATAGCTCGCGCAAGTCATCGCGATCTCGCGCTATTATTGTGGATGGTGAAGATTCAGTACTGTTTAGTTCATCTAGCGATAAATACGCGACTGGAGTACAGTACATGTCCCGAAAATTATTAAATATGTTAACAGAAGAAGAATCAGATGAAACCATCTTTTTTAAATCGGAAATCGTACTTATACCACAATCTCGCGATTGTATTAATAGCTATTGCTCGCGTGAGACCTTGCGGGCACTCGCGAGAAATCGTGTTTCCGTTGCAGAATATAATATTCTATTTGGGCAGCAATACGGTTCAATATTACATCAACAAATATTTCAATTTTCGCCTCGCCCATCCTCATCAATCCAGACCATTTCCACCGAAGATGGGCTAGGCGAGAATTGAAATTTTGTCATACAAATTTCAATCCTCGTCTCCCGTCGCCTCACCGGTAAAAAACCACCTTAATAAAGCTAGTCCATCGAGTATACAATGGGCTAGTCAAGGTCAAGAGCACGTCAAACTTCAAACTAAGTTATAAATGCAACTCTATGAAGCTTACGATAAAAACGGTTCGAAGTGTCAAGCTTGATGTGTTCTTGTCTGTTTGATATTCAAATTCTATTAAACAAAATTACGGAAGGAATTTTACTGGAAAATATTTTAATTTCATACATACGAAAAAACAAATATCAATTCACAATGATTCCACCTGTTATGGCAAAATTTTACGATGGTCTTGAAAAACTTTGTAGAGCTAGAGGAATACTTGCAGGGTAAGTAAAATGTTCACTCACACCACAAAGCAATTGGGTACATATAGCGAACACACACATCTCAATCTCATTAAGTACCAAACTGCTGCGCTTTGCTGATGGTATACAGTATGTTTTTTTAAACTGGGACAACATGGGGAAATACGAAACTATAGAGGAGCTAAGTAGAGGATGCAGGGAAACTGTCATATTGCTGTCGTATGAAACATTAGTCTTTTTTTGTGAAAACAATTTTGGCATACATGAAAATGAACAAAAATGATTATTATAATATTTTTTACTGCTAATAGTGCTAAGCGACTCAATTTCTTGTAAGACATAATCAATTCATTGTAAAGTTGGGACAGCTGAAATTAGTCAAATTTAACAATATGTTTTTCATACACAATAAATAAAATTGACATTTTTTCCTGACGCTGATAGACTGCAATACGACCCTAAGTGTCGTATTCCAGAACTCTACTCAATGCTCAAGTCAGGATCTAAGTATGATTTCAAGCACTGGAAATACGACCGTAATGACAGGGACTTGAGTATGATTTCGAGTGCTTTAAACAATGCTCAAGTCAGGACTTGAGTATGATTTAAAGCACTGAAAATCATACTCAAGTCCTTGCCATTATGGTCGTATTTCCAGTGCTTGAAATCATACTCAAGTCTGCTCAAGTCCTGACTTGAGCATTGAGTAGAGTTCTGGAACACGGTCCTTAGTTTCATGTAAGGATCATTTTATTGTATTATAAGAAAAAATAGAGCCGGCAGAAGTTGGTCAAAATTAATAAAAATTTCTTTTTCATACAAAATTAATAACATTTTATTCCATTTGACCAACTGTAGTTACATGAAATTGTCCCTTTAGGAAACTGAGTATTCCTACAAGAAACTGTGTTCATTTTGTATGAAAAAATATTTTCTTAAATTTGACCATCACGATTCTCTCTTCCAGTATGTACTATATGTAATATGTAATGATCCTTACATTAAACTGAGTCGATAAACCCTAAAAAAAATTAATTAATTTTATCTATTTTTGTTCGAGCATTTTTTATGGACGACACAACACAATTGACCAAAAAATTTACCTATGCGAAAATTGTCTTCACAAAAAAGATTTTGATTTCTAAGTCACGTTCCCTGTACCTCCTACGGTTTCGAGGTTAAAAAAAGTACTGTAACTACTCCAAGCAATCCTTGTATCATATATTTTTCGATTGCCCGCATTTTTCAATCGCTAGAATAATCCTCATCGATACCGTTCTTGAACTATACAAAACCCCTGAAAACGTCCCGCTTTCTTCAAGAATGTTATCCAATTTTATATTATTTCGTAAGAAGCACTATCGAAGACATTTAATTCTTGTAAGAAAGAGATTACTCTCTTGTGTATTGGTGCCTTTGCCTTTTCCAATGGAAAAAACAATACCAAACAAAGTACTGAATACCCCGCGTTGGTATGCGCTATACAGTTTCAAGACAATGTCATTCGTCTTATTCAGTACGATGCATTTTTAAATGATATTAGGAACAAAATGAATAGATTGCCTACTATTTTGGTATTTTTATAATACGTATTAAAGTATGTATGAATGTACATGTCACGAATGACGTATGACATACATGAACCGTGTTAGTCCGATAATGGAGAAATATAAATGAAATATTTTGTTACGAAATTTTAATTTTTGAGGTGCATCGAGTACATAATGTACTCGATGTTGTGATGTTACAAAGATCTGAAAATATTATTTACATAAATTGTGAT
>NW_020654810.1:16797148-16835760 GCF_003589595.1 Hyposmocoma kahamanoa
TTTCTTTGCAAAGAGGTTTCTGACATTGATTACATTCCATTCGATCAGTTGGTGAGCAAATAACTATTTTAAGTAACTAATTTTATTAGTAGTGTATTTATCCAAAAAATGTAAATGTGTGTAGTATACTCATTTGAGTGTTCACTTTTAAGTTGCTCCAGCGAACGTCATTGCCATAGCAAATGTACGTAATTGTGGTAGTAAGTAACTTAATTATACCCACGTGTTTCAGAAAATCTGGAAGACACATGAAATTTCCCTACACGTTTACGGCCAAAATTGCTCAATTTCCTATATTTTTCTATATGAAAAACAATCCTATTTGGATGTATTATCCGTGTGGATGTTTGCTGGGTTGGTATTTATTTTCTTACATTCACGCCGTAGTCAACTCTGATGCGAACAAGAGATCTTGGGCGGAGCAGCAGATGAAAGCCGCTGCAAAAGAACATCATTAATTGATTTACTACATAAATAAATACTGAAATGTTGTAGATTAAATAAAGGTGTTAACGTTTGAATTAAATTTATTAGGTTAAATTCAAGGTGAAATCTAATTAAATTATTAAATGCAGTGTTATGGGCTTTTTCAATTTTATGAGAAACTTATCGAAATATAAAGATAAACCAAGTCCTTTTCGAACATAACATCAGCATTCAAATACCATCATCACACAAACACGCATTTTTTGAAGTTGTTGAAGTGGGAAAAATTGTTTTGCTAGATCCAGGTATTGACTGTTAAATAACAAAAACTTACGGATATTTAGTAAAGAATGTGTTATTTTGTTACACGATAGGATGTACTTTACCCGATAATACTTATAACATCCTGAACACAGTTTTAGGGTCGTATTGTAGAACTTTACTCAATGCTCAAGTCAGGACTTGACTATGATTCAAAGCACTAGAAATCATACTCAAGTCCTTGCCATTAAGGTTGTATTTCCAGTGCTTGAAATCATACTCAAGTCTGCTCAAATCCTGACTTGAGCATTGAGTAGAGTTCTGGAATACGACCCTCAGACTTTTATTATAAAAGTCTAAAACGTTTTATTATAAGAATAAAATAACTACACATAATTTTTATACGCAGATATTTCTCTTGAAGTACTACAGAGAACCTGTGCCTACTAAACCTCTATTGTTCTTAAATTCACGTTTATATCATAACTTGAAAATTGTCCAGCGATTTAACGATATGCCCCGAGCGGTCATATATGCGGGAGCTTTTACATATGAGTTGCTAACAAACTCAGAGCACACATTGGCTTTTTGAATTTTGGACTGTTCTTATCGTAAGCATCACTGCAAGCGTTAGCATACCTAGTAAATTTGTGGCATAGAGTTTGAATTTTAAGTCTGCTAACAGATTGACTGCATGTTTGCAGTTAATGCGTGAAGTCGTAATCAATTTCATGCAGTAGAGGTCTAGAGGCCTTTCCCTAAGGAAAAGTACATACAAAGTACTTAACATAACGTCATTAATTTCAACAACTCGACTGTATTTATTTGTTTTACTTTTTTGTTTCTCTTTTTAGTGATATATTATAATAATAATTATAAATAGTAAACGGAAGGACCCTGGGTCCAAACAAAAATAAAAAGTCTTGTGCTACTAACAGCGACTATGCCATTATATGTATAGGGACTTACGTTAATTTCCCAACTATATGGATAAATTATTATCTTTGGTAAACACTCAATGTTATCTGCCTGCCTAGCTCATTTCCAATAGGTATACTGTAACGTCTGTCCACGGTACTACGACTGTAGGTACTTATGATAATCTTTGACAAAATTCAACACTAAAACAAAACACTATCTTTATACATATAGGCATAAGAGTGCTCAGGAGGTCTACGACGAAATTTCGATCGAAGTTTGGCATGTTTCTTACCACAATTCCATGCGAAATTTTGTTTAATCGAAAATTGACGTTTAGTTTTTCGCTACCTTACTCTAATTCATGAATATCCGTAGAGGATGGAAAAACATAGTCTTAGTTGTTCAGAGTTATTATTTTAAAAGTTTACCACATTTGACTTCGTATCTTCGAATGAAGCGACTCATATAATAATGATCGAACTTCACTTCAAGAAGTTCGTTTAATCTTATACCTATTATATTTCGTCGCTTCATTCTTCAGATACAAACATTAACTAGGTAGATGTTCAGAGATGGCATTTTAAAGTGAAAAGTGTTTGTGGTAATAAAACATTTAAATAATAAGTGGAAAAGTTGTATATAATTATTATAACAACAAAGAAAAAATACTAACATAACATAATTGGGGCCTGTCACTGGTAATCTACATAATTCAAAATAATTTAATTATTTACATTACAGATTGATGGGGCAAAAGTTCCTTCGTCTGCTGCTGGACAGTTATAAAATTTGGCAAACGTCAGTGATGAGTTAGACCAACCTGCGGTCTTTCATATAGTGTCAATACAAACTCTAGCGGAGGCTGCCGCTGAGGTGGAGGCGTGACGTGTGCTGTGTGCACTAAATGCTGATATGTTTATGCCGCTCTCCGCTAGAGTCTGTTTGATCCACCTACTAATAGTTTGTGACGATGTTTGTTTAAATGATTTCCAGTTTGGTGGTCAGAAGGAGATTGTCTGTCCCTTCAGGTGGCAATTCAGCTGTTACAGAAAGATAATCATCAAGAGTTCTTGCTTGGCATATACTTGGGCTTTCTACGAAATAGGGTAAGAATAGTACTGGCTGCTCTCGATTAGCTGCCGAAGTTGTAATCATGTCAGATATTAGATCTTAATGCCTACTGATACCTTAATAAGTGAAAAAGTTTGTACTCGGTGGGAAGTACACAAAGCTAATAAAATTACAATTTTTTTTGCGACTTTATCTAGGTTTAAATCATTATTAGGATACCATTTGGACACGAGAGCTAATACCACTTTTAGATCCAAAGTGGTAGTATATTTTGGTCTGGATGGTTTTTGTCTGTCAATACCTTTTAAAATTCATGTAATTCGTTCGTCTAAGCCTACATTATTCCTGAGGAGTAACGATAGGGCAGACCGATGGCTATTAATGGCGCCATATGACGCTCCTTTATTGAAAAGTTCTACAAGAAAGTTATTATTGATGATACTGAAGCTTCAAAGGTATTTTACGTTATTTTATAGACAAAATTGCCACCGTAACTTATATGAAACGGAATACTGTTGCATTGTATATTCCGAGATGGAAGATAGCATTAGGTCTTAAGCTATGCTTGGGGTGTTTAATCTCGTAAAGGCTGTCCTGAGAGCGCTGCGGCCCCCAGAGTAAGGCTGCAGTGAAGCGAAAGATGTAACCTGTAACGTGAACGTAAAACGTCCCTATTAGGTTTAAAGATAATAATATCTGAAATTAGCATTCTAGTTAGTAGTGGAAACCAAGTCTGTCCAGACCAGTAGGGGAAAACTAGAATGCTAGTCGTTTTGTCATTAATGATTTGTCCTAAGCATATTAATATTAATGAAAACGGTGGAAATGCGTAGAAAAAGGTATACTGCCAATTAACTGCGAAAGCATCAACTGCCATAGCATCGAGATCCCGCTTCCACGAATTATACTGAATACACTTAGCATTAGTGCTAGGTGCGAAAAGGTCGATTTTGGATCGACCCAGAGTTTGAACTATCCATTGGAAAGCCCAATCCGAGAGTTTCGCACTCTGTGTCTATGTTCCGAAAACCATGCAATTTGGCATATACGGGATGAAGCGCGGGAGAAATAACTTGCGACTGGGATAGATGAAGTAGCCATAAGAAACACATCGATAACATTCTTGAACTATACAAAATAAATAAATAAATAATAAATAACGCACACACTCAACATAGCCCCGCACTAGGGAAACCCTGTGTCGCGGGTGCCATGGACACACACATAGACAACCACAAATTACACCCAAACTCACGAGAGAAATAATTGTAGGCCATACAACTATTTCTCCCGGCCCGGGAATCGAACCTGGGACCTCTGCGTGGCAGTCCGGCATGGTAACCGTTCGGCCACGGAGGCACGGAGCAGACAAAACCCCTGAGAATATCCCGCTTTCTTTATCAGATCTCCTGAAAAATCAAGAATGATATCTAATTTTATATTGTTTCGTAAGAAACACTATCGAAGACATTTAATTTTTGTAATGGAATACAGGAAAGAAATTACTCATTCTTGGCTGTATGGCGCATGAGTGCCTCTGCTTTTTCCAATGGAAAAAAGTACCAGAAATAAGGTGTAATGTCAGTGTCAATGTCAACTCTGTTTCTGACAGCTGTCAGATTCTATAAAATTGTAATTTGCGAATTGTGAACGACACAGTTGTTTGTTTTAATCGTTTAATTATTAAATGTTAAAAAATAATACAATAAAATGTATTTAAACTTATTTTCTCTGTAATAATAACAATTCGAATAAAGGCTAGAAAGTGTCAACATGTGGGTAAAGCCTGAAGAAGTGTTCCTTAAAACTGCCTTCTGGTAATTATTTTCTTCTAATCGTTTCTTATCTTTTGTATTGAGTTTTGTTTGTGGTTTTTCATTACGATGCTTTGTGGTGATTTTTAACCATAATATGTGCTACAGGGACAACGATGAAACGTCCCTGTATTTCGTGCTACAGAGACGTAAAGGTCACGGAAAGTCTAAAGGACTCTCGTCTCTTTTAGTGGGTACTTTGGATAGTGTTAGAGATACTAAGCCACCGCCTTACAGGATACTACATCAGACACCCAATTCGGAGGTGTATTATGGTGAGAGCCATCTCATTTTTATTTTAAACTTTTTTCAAACTGCGTTTGGAGTTTTATTGCTGTTATGAGTGTGTTGGTATTTCGCAGTAATTGCAACAGCTTTGACCGAAAATGAAATCCGTCAAGACTGGCAGTGGCTGTTTGAGAATGTGTGCCCGACTTTGCATTCATTTGACAAAGAGGAGGAGGTGACAGAATTTGTGTGCTGTAAGATAAACTCAGTCATTGCCACAAAACAAGATAACATTACTGAAGGTATCTCATTACATTGCTATGTATGTCCATTACGTATATCATGTTTTATTCAACCAAGTTCATAGAGTATTTCTTTCTATGTAATAAGTTTCACTGTTTTATTATTGCCAGAAATAAGCGTTACATAATATTAAATAAGAATTAATAATTAATGATAATAATAAATATATGTGTGCAATATTGGAATCTGCAGATTGTTGCTCAGATCTCACTTTTGTTTCTAAGGAAAATAAATTAACTGGCTTCAGAAATTAAGTAGATATTGTTGTGCAACTACACTTACACTTTTGTAAATAAAATTTGACTTACCTAAATAAATAAATCCTTGTTTTAGATGAAGACACAGTCACATATAAAAATGTTGACTATGAGTTCCATCAAAGATTTGGTATGCCAGACGATGAGAAACTGGTGTGTTACTACTCTTGCAGGTAAATTAAGGGAACAATTGTATTTTGTTAAATTGCAGAGAATGATAGATAGATAGATAGAAAATTCTTCATTGTTAGCACCACATACATAGAGAGATTACAGAACAAAAATTAAACACATTAGCATGGTAACAATGGGCGGTTCTTCTAGACAACCTTTGGAAGGAGAGAGACTAAATATGAATAAAAGCAGGGGTGCTAGATATAAACATTTACTATGGCTGTACAATATTAGTTTAAAGAAGATTTATATTGTCTTCCTTATTGGGAGTGAACTTTCATTACGGCAAGGGTAAATTTTCAAATTGCGTTTTCTCTATTTCACAATTTTGAGTCACAACAAATACATTTCCAAAATGTATTTCCAAAGTGACGGGTAGGACATCTTGACTCCTTTTTTCTTGAACTTTAAGTAATTTCTCCCTAACCATTGGTTAATTACACTTAAAATGAAAATATCATGAAGCCAGATATGCATTCAACTGTGACTATTTATTTACATAAATTTATGACATTATTTATACTCAAAACTTTTAATTGTCTAAGTGTGACAGGTGTGACATTCACGACACTCGCCTGTTTGAGTTGATGGCATCATTGCCAAGATCAAGACGAAACTATTAATATTTTGTTCAGCAAGTTTTTCATATGAGATAACTTGAATGTTAAAGTTCTATTTTATATATACACTTAATTAATAACTTTGATAAATTTTAAGGAAATTAAAATATTAAGTTATGATGGGTGGGACATGATTTTGTGAAGGGTGGGACGAGTTACAATTGAATACACCGAATGAATAAAATTACACTGTTCAATATGAGATCCATTGTTAGTAAGCAAATATTTTATAATTTTTGTCTTATTAACTATTTAATTAATTTAAGTAAAAATAATTCAAGAACCGATAAAGTAATCCTATTATTTTTCTTGAAACACTGTCTGTGAGGACATGAAATCAAAGTCACGCATGTAAAATGCGTTAATAAATTTGAAAAATCTTGTCGCGTCCTTGAAGATAATGTATCATATCAAAATATATCAAATTTTAGAAGTTTTGCTCGAATACATAGTTAAAACTAGTACATTTCAACATAAAAAAAAATAATTAAAGAACTCATAAAGTAATCCTATTATTTTTCTTGAAACACTGTCTATGAAGACATGAAATCAAAGTCACGCATGTAAAATGCGTTAATAAATTTGAAAAATCCTGCCGCGTCCTTGAAGATAATGTATCATATCAAAATATATCAAATTTTAGAAGTTTTGCTCGAATACATAGTTAAAACTAGTGGAGACAGACTTCATGAATTTCCTGATACTATAAATCATCAGGAAAAATGTTGTCACTTTTTAATTGTTTTTTTTTATGTGTTAATATGTCGTAATTAGAATTATAAAAAGTTTGCTTATAATTGATGAATCTACATATAAACAGTGTATTTGTTTTAATTCTGTGTATTTAAATGTAACTTGTCCCACCTATCACAAAATGGCGTCCCAATTGTCACAATTTAACACATCAAATTTTAAACTCTGAAATTAAAGTAACTGTTATACCTAGTAAACATCGTAAAAACTCGAATCCATGAAAATACAAACATTTATTCAAAGTAAAAACGTTTAGAAATGTGTCCCACCCATCGCTGTGATGGGTGGGACACACTTTCAAATCTTAATATTTACATTACCTACTATTTATGTGCACAATGCACAACAAAGCCAAAATAATGACCCTTAGCATAATTGTTACTTTTACAAAAGCAAATGCCAATAGATTGCATATTTATTGGTTAAAATAAAAAAAATATATGTTTAATTGTGACGGGTGGGACTTGAAATTAGTACTTATTGAAACTTTAATAACTCCTCACCATATATATTTCCATGCAATCACTTATCACTGTTTTAAAATTCGTAAATTGTATTTTCTTCGACAGTAATAACTTTTTAGAAAGACGCAGAAATAACCGCGAAAATTATTGCTAAAAAAAATGCTTCACTATAGACTACTGCACTGTGGCTGCGTTTATGAAGACAAAAAATTCAATCATTATTCAATTTTACATTATTATTTTTAATGATTAGATTTATTGGGCGTATTCTAGTCATAAAATTAAAATCAAATTGTGTAATTTATATTTTTGAACCGCAGTGTCATTTTCGCTAGAATGGCCCATTTATAGACGAACCATAAGCGCCCAGTTACACGAGAAGAAAGTTTTCGGGCAACCGCCTAGTTACCACGCCTTCATGTACATTAATGGCGAATCTGAATTCTATTTGTTATGCAACAACATTTAAATTCCTTTCAATAAAATTACCGCGCCGCGTAGACCAAATTTAAGCCAGCCCGCGTGCCCGGAACGCTCATTCAAATTGAAACGTAACTGCTAAACAATAAGAGCATATTTTGCCATGACAGTTTGACGCACGTGGTCGCTGCGCGGCGCGCGGCGGCGGCGCCGTGTGAATTCGTGTCGTATAAATGCGCCCTAATAATAATTTATATTTATGTTTAGTATTAATAATATAATTAATTTAATATTTAATATTTGTATTAAATGTATTTCGCACATGATACCAAATATTGTTGTGACTGAAAATTGTGGAATAGAGAAAACACAATTTGAAAAAAAATACTGTGAGCAACTCTGTGCCTTACAGTACCCTTACAGTAATGAAAGTTCACTCCCAATAAGGAAAACAATATAAATTTTCCTTAAACTAATATTGTACAGCCATATGATTACTTTATTTACATTTTTGTCATGCTACTAAATTGTGGTACTTTCAATAAAACTGATTGCTTTGTTCAGGTTATTGATGTAAGAAAAGTTGTTAAAGGAATCTTAGAATAACTGACCTATTTTAAAATTACCTTAACTATTGAACAGGAAATTTATTATCTTCTAAAACATGTAGGTTTTATATTTGTCTGCAATGTGCTACACTGGGTAGTACAAGGAGACAATGATATATCAAATGAAGTTCAGCACTGACAACGTTTGGACAAGGCAATGTTAAATTTTGTTATAAATATAACTACTGCTGCTTATTCTGCTTATTGGTGCATATAGAGTTTGTATATTATTTACTACATTTGTCTTTTTTCAGTTATTGGAAAAGCAAAATGCCACGTCAAGGATGGATGTACCTGTCAGTGCACTATATGTGTTTCTATTCATTCATATTTGGGCGCAAGACTTTGTTAAAAATCCGATGGGCTGATGTCACTGAATTGGCTAAAATCAACAGTTATTTGTTCCCTGATTCAATCAAAATTGTTACACGAGATGATGAACATTATTTCACACTGTTTTTAAGGAAAAATGAGACATTTGCTCTGATGCAGCAGTTGGCAAACATAGCTATGAGGCAGTAAGATTATTTTTAATTTTTATTTTGCAATCTAAGTTTTCGATACTCACAATAATAAATGCATATATTTTTTCGTACAGGAAATAAAGTTACTACATCATGATAAATATGGTGATATATAATAAAATTAGGTATTTTTTAATAATGTTTTCTTTTTATAGTCCACTTTCAAATTGTTTATTCTATAAAATATTGATAAATTTGTTTTTAAAACAGCAAATTTCGAAATGCTCTAAAAGAGCTTCAGAACCATGTATCTTTGAGTGTGGAGCAATTATTTTTAGTTAATAAATATGTTTCCTGATGCATTTTCACATACTATTGTTGGTATTTATTTTGAGTACTGGAGTCTAAAATGAAAAATATGTGAAATTATAATAAATATTGTAAATAGATCTAATTTTTTTTATGTGGGGGCCTAATCAAGGACAAACGAAAATCCATTGTTTATAATAAAATATAATCTTTTTAAATGTAGAGACATTGCCATATTATGTATACTATTAAATATTTTTGTTTGAACTGTGACATTCATTTTGTCAAGCTCAAATGTTCTCAATGCTAACTTTACAAGAGGTGATAGAGGCTAATTTACATTACAGTTATATTTATATATATTACGTTTATGTTGAAATTATACAAGTTTTTGTACGTTTTCCTGTAAATGGCCAATGTATTCTTAATACGTGATGCTTTTTTCGGAATCAATGTTGAATTGTTATGTGCTATTATTGTTTACAAACAATGGAGTATTATTTTTCATGCATTTCTTCACGTTTTAAGGTTAATAAATGACAAGTCAGCGTCTTTCAACATTGACAAAGACTTACTAACAAAACTCAGTAAAAATGTACCAAAGAAACCATCATTCCTTAAGAGAGATTTAGATGCCAGAAAACAATCGAATCTGTACACTTTGAAGTTCCGTCTACCACAGACTGAGAAACTGGATGGCTCAGAAGAATGCACGTTATGGACTCCATATAACAAGCGATATAATTGGGGGCGACTATATTTATCGCAGAATTTCATCTGTTTCGATAGTCGAGTAAGTAAATATTGTATTTAGAACATAAATTAGTAATTTATAACTATTCACGCTTTATAGTTTCCGTTAAAATGACGCTTATGTGTGCCAGATTTCAGAGGTGTAATTTTCATACGAGCTTCAATATGCGTCACTCATAAAGATAACATAGTTGTGGAAATATAGGAAGAATGTATATATACAGTGTTTATAAGTGATGTAACTTGTTTATTATTACACTTTATCTAGTAGGAGTTTTTATCAAGTTACGACTTATTATGTATTTGCTTACACAAATGTTGATACAACAGTATGTGTTACTGATAATTTACAATGCCTTGTGAGTCACATCATGATAATTCTTACAAAATATCTTCTCTTCCGATCTGGTTTAAATCTTATTTATATTTTTAGTCTGAAATCGATAATAGTACGGTACGTCGATGATTTTGGTGTATAGCAGAAGCAATATTTATCTGTTGTACTGTGTTTATTATATTATATTTGTATCTCATTTTATATTATCTAGACTATTGGATTGAGTCAAAGGGCAAAGTTGAAATTAGACATAACGACTTGCAGAGGTCATCACGTATTTAAACTCAAATAAAAAGAAACCATTAATAAAATCATCGAACGTGTAGCACGACTGTCGGGCGAAATTAAACCTTAGATTCGTCTGTAAACGAGTTTCTTCACTAATCAGGCCCTGTGCTCTCGTTCTTCGTTCGACATCCGTCCGAAGCAATTACTGTGAAATAAGTAATACTCGACAAAATTAAAAGACACTTGATGCGAATGAAGCGTTATACTTGACATTGTCAACAACAATGACAACGAGAGTAGACCCCATGATTTGACATTTGATAATTTCCGGTCTCATGTCAATATCAAATAAATCCTTGGTTTAGTATACACATTTGTCCACTCATCCGAAGAACAAAGTTCGATGTGATTATAAAGCGAAAAGAGTATAAATACATAATTTCGTTATCCAAACTAAGGCCTGTGTAAAGGTGTTTTGAGAATTTTTAAACATATATTGTTTCGTTTCGGAAATATAAAATCGAACAACAGTCGATCTGACATCCACAGCGAAGAACGAACGAAATGTACTATGTCCTGAGAACAATTAGTCTTGCACATAGATCTTTGTTCTACGGATGAGTCGATATGTGAGTCGATTTGTATGATTTCAATAAACTGACTATAATCGCTGCTCAGTATCTGAGCTAAAGTAGTCGAAAAACGCTCTTACGTCACTCTAACCCGGTTCATATAAACATAATTTTGTTAAAGGTACGCAACTTAGTTCGACTTATCATTCCACTAAGAAATGTACATCAAGTGGAGCGAGCGGATTCTACCGGAACAGGTAGCTCTGGAGACTCGGGAAGTATCCTCATCACCACCGCCCATCACACCAGTTTCCTATTCGGGAACATTTCCGATAGAGATTTCCTCGTCAACAAGATCTCAGAACTTCTTGCTAAACTACCTAAGTTAGTACAGTTATTGCCTACGAATGTTTACAATGTAGAAAAGTAACACGGGATTGTGTGTACTTACTGCATGTTGGACTCGTTAGCCATTCATTTAAGAATGCAAAATTTTTGGTATGTTGTACTTGGGATTCTTTCGAACGATTAATTTTATATTGTGTTTTCATTCTTTAACTTCAGATTTCAGTTTCTATGGGCATACTAACAGTCGCCGCAGGGGTACAAAAGGGAGCAATGCTAGGTCCACATTTGTATAAATTACTTAATGCGTGAATGATCAGTGATGTATACAGGGAAAAGCCGACGCGAGTGGCGGCGCAGGATGACGAGGACGTTGTATGGACAGCGCAGCCCCCTCTTATGACCTTGTTCAAGACACATCAAACCTACCCTATCAAACAAAGTCAAACGAAAAAAGTAAGACCTTCGATAGTCTGTTAAGTAGTAAAAGTCCTTGCTCGTTAAAAGTCTAATGCATTGGATGTTTTACAGGAGATACAATGGGAGGATCATATGTCGGAAGTAGGACGTGGAGTTAGCATGTACCAAACAACAGCGGGAAGCGAACTAGTAGTTAACGGCATTCCAGAATCCCTTCGTGGTGAACTGTGGAGCGTTTTCTCCGGCTCAATATTGCAGAAGGTCCAAAACAAAGGCTTATATGAAAAGCTGGTTAAGAAAGCGTTGTCATCTAAAAACCAAGCAAATGATGAGATAGAAAGGGATCTTCATCGATCGTTACCAGAGCATCCTGCATTCCAAGATGACGTTGGTAAGCATATAAATCACAGAACAATAAATACGGTAGAAGTGGTTAGTTAGCGTACCACGCGTGCCAACTGTAGGCGTAGTTCTTCCTACTAGAGCTTAGCCGCAATTTTCACTTTGTACGTTATAGCTGTGTTAATTCTTTCGTGCAAATTCGCTAAAATTGTAGAAAAATGCCTTGCCTAACCTTGTGTTGTTTTGGAGTACAAAAATGATAGCTGCACCAAAAATATTACCAATAAAAGGTAATATTTATAGTCCACGTATTTTAATAAATCTTAAATATTCTGTTTATCGAATAAAGTTTTTGTGCTGTAACAAATGAAAGTAAACATTATCCTAGTGCAATATAAAGTGAACATCTCGAATTTTCCATGCCAGTAGCAAACAAAAGCTTAGCGAAAAATGCTTCATGAGTGTTTTGTTAATTTTAAACTTAATTGATCGAAATAGAGTTCATTATGCAATATGTGCGTTAAAGAAGACATCTGTTGTCAAGAAGGCACTGCATTCTATTCGTTCAGATGTTAGTCGTTCATCGTAGCCACGGAAGCGGTAGTACTCGTAGTTCAGCTTAGTAATTCAAATTTATATTCCAGGCATTTCAGCTCTTCGCCGTGTACTGTGCGCCTACGCACTTAAAAACCCCACAATCGGGTATTGTCAAGCAATGAATATCGTGGCCTCCGTTCTGCTCATATACTGCCCTGAGGAACAAGCGTTTTGGCTACTTGCCACTATTTGCGAGACTTTGCTACCCGATTACTATGACACAAGAGTTGTTGGAGCTTTGGTGAGTTTCCTATTTTAATAATAATAACGGTAGAAGAGTTTGTTAAAAATAAATACGCTCGAGTATTATGCCGCTGGTCTTATATGGTTGCATATTTTAATTGCGATGAGAAATGCTGGAAGATTTTTGCCAAAGACGCACGGGACGTTGCAACAAGTAAAATTAATTAAACTTCATGCAGCTCATTCAGTCAAAATCAGTATGTATGGAAATATGTGAATAAATTATGTAAATCAACTTTGTCTATCCCGTAAGCCGCAATTGGTGATATGATTTCGACAACTCGACAATGTAGCATCTATTTTGCATATGGTAGTCCTTTTTTTTGCATAGGTAGTTCTCCTCCATGCACGCTCTACTGATGTTTGTGATACCTAAAGTAAAAAGGTGTTTCTTTTATGGACCATGACCCGTTAAAGCTGCACTTTCAATGGTTTTTAGACAAATTTAAATTAAAAACATACTTACGGTCTAGGAGGCAAGGTTGATTGTTATTAAATGTTCAGATACTTTTTAACACTTTGTGCGCACTGTTTGTATTGATGTTGAATATTTGGTTAGGCGAGTAATGCATAGAATAGACAGATAATCCTTCCACTAGATTATTATTATATATAACTTATTAAAACGAAATACTTAGTAGCCACGTTGAGGCAACAGGCGCTGGTTCGTGTCTAGTTAGGTCGCAGGAATGTTTCCTTGTGTTTGGGTGTTGCAAGTAAATAATAGTATCACTTGGAGCCTGACAGGGTATAGCAAATTGTGCTTAAATCTAGTTTGTGTTAATTATCTTGTAACATTAATTTCCACCATAAAAAGGTATGTTTGAATTAGGTACTAAATATAAATATAGGCTTATACATCGCACGTCTAATGCAAGAATGGCTTAAGTGGAGACATGTCAAAAATTTTAACTGCTCCATTACGTAAAGAAAAATATAACCCACATTCTCTCCAATTCTTGAAACTCTATCGACTAATATTGGAGAGGACGTGGGTTATAGTTTTCTGTATCTAATGGAGCAATTAATATTTTTGTAACCCCACTTATGCCATGAGGGGTGCGACGGTGATTTTATCTTTGTGTCCATAATAATAATAAACAAGTAGATCATGTACATCATGATATTCAATAAAAATAAAATAACGAAATATTTAACAATTTTTAGGTTGACCAAGGCGTACTAGAAGAGTTAACAGAACAGCACCTGCCAGAGCTTCACGCGAAACTCGACGAGCTAGGCATGATGAAGATGATCTCTCTTTCGTGGTTCCTTACATTGTTCATCAGTGTGATGCCTTACGAATGCGCTGTTAACGTCATGGACTGTTTCTTCTACGATGGCGCTAAAGTTATATTTCAGGTGTGTAAAATAAAACTAATGTTGAGTATGTTAAAAGTTTTATTTAGCATTAGCGTTTTAAACATATTTATAAAAATGTTAATAACATGTCTAAAGGTACGGTTTATTTATAGATTGTAATAATACTTAATTCATAATTCATTCAACTGTGAAAACGCAGGTTGTATAGAGGTTAACATGTACAAAATAAGTGTAGTTTCATAACTTCAAGCACTTCAATAGACTAAGGCTGTTTCCTAATTTTCGGTGCAGGTAGTGGTGCGGCATCGGTACGCTTGGTATACGAAGTATATTGGCGCGGTTTGGATTGGAGCGGGAAGGGTTAGGTTCGGTTTATGGTATACCGCGCCAATCAGGAAGCGCTCATTGAAATATAAGCGCCTTTAAGCTTTCGGTACTGCGTATACCGACCGTACCGTACATACCGCACCGCCACCACACCGACAAGTCAAGAACTGTCCTAAACCAGGTGTATTTAAAAAAAAATAATATCATACACACACACACATGGATTTAATAAGTCAATAATTTAAACGCGGTTATAGTCACTTTTTAATCAATACAAATATGATATGTTTCTTCATCTAGTTACAAAAACTCAGTAATATTCAGATGCATTTTAACTGTATTTGTAGCATTTATGTTTCTGTCATGAGAAGGAAAACCATACCGAAAAAGTATAAAAATTCATATTTTAATTTAAAAGATAATTTAATTTTAAAGCAATAATAAATTCAAATCATTACTAATACAAATTGATTTCGTCGTTTTGTTTAAGTGATATTTTATTCGAGTAAATATTTTACAGGGAACTGTACACGTTTTTACGATAAGATTCCAGAGCATATATTAAAATGATCATTTCGTAAGTTTAAAACTTACATTAAAAGTATTTTAATTGAAAAGTCATATTACAAAATTGAAGACTATGTGTTAAATAAAGATGTATTGAAAAACGACATGGCCCTAGATTCCACACAAATTTTATTCAAAGTGTATTTTAAATTTTATTCCAAAGAATTTAATTTTATTTGAAAATAGCCTAGAGTTTCTTGCTCGTTCTTCTCAGGGTTATTAGCACAGTGAATGAGCAGTAGCCGAAAACATGACGTTTTTAAGTGTAAATTTATTTTACCTATGGAATAAACGACTCATTTTAACTTTGAGTCCCTGAATTCCAGGTGACCCTAACGATCCTGGACATCAACCGCGACAAGCTGCTCAAGTGCACAGAGGATGGGCAAGCTATGCAGGTGTTTACCGAATACTTGGAAGGCATCTATAACGATGAAGCCATGGCTTTGTCTACGGAACCGCGGACTGCAAAAAGGGTAAGTTGTGGCATACGTGTCTTAATACTTTATTACACTTAGGTAGTAAATTCTTTTCTGTCAGCTTCGTCAGCGCTGTTGATAACAATAGACCTAGAGATAGAATAAACCTGATAACGATTATCTTGTTAAATATACCTTGATTTTGATATTTATAAAATTATTTGGAACAACAAAATGAAATGTCGTGTCATGTGACGTGTCCGAAGTGTCAAATATCAATATCAAACGTTTTTTTCATGCAGTTATTTTCCCACCCTCCTCCGCATCAAATAAATACACTAATAATTACAATTTTTTTATAAAAACACCGATTGGAAAGTGTTTTTAATTTTTAGTCATAAATTAAAGAGACTATACATGAGTGGTCAGGGAAAGCTGTACTATCACTAACAACCCTAGTTGCCTACCTAACAGCCTAGCCCTAACCATACGCTACGGAATATATACTTATATAAATAGTAGGGGAAGCCCGTCACCGTGCGACCTAAGGCAACAGACGGAAAGGGGGAAGGATAAGGGGGCTTTAGGAAATGGTTTTCTCACTGCCAGTCTCACAGACTCACAAGACTGATCAGATAAGCTAACGGCTAAAGGTGTCTTGGCCGCAGTGAGAGGATGCTGTAGTCAGGAGTGCTCCGTTGTCAATAAGACAGCGTTGATGTCTGAATTCAAAGAGAGTTTTATTTACAAAACTTAAGCTATTTATACAAAACGGTAATATAAGGAGAGGGTTTAGGCAGTACTCCACCACACTGACCAAATACGGATTGATGCCGATGACACTGAAGGGCTATGTAATCTTATTTAGTTTATTTATTTATTTATTGATAAATAAATATTATTTATTTATTGATCTTCCTGTGTTCAAGGTTTCGATAAAACGTTTTCCTTCACCGTACAAGCCCTCTAATGGGTCAGACAGGAAATCCCACATAGTAACCTAGCATTTTTCCAACTATCATAACACACACAACAATATAATACAATAAATGGATTAAAATATAAACACAGGGATTATAAATTAGATATGGAAAAAAAACAATAATAATAGCCAACAACGATCAACAGCTTGTATGTGTTGTAGCAAGACAAATAGGTGGTAGCTCAATGAGGAATTTTCATTGGAATATTACGGTTCGGTATGCAGTATCTTATTGACTGTGTGTGTTCTACCGTCTTGTACATCTAAAATTTTTACTTCGGTTCACAACGCGAACTAAGCTAACCGAGCTAACTAAACTAACTCAACGATCCGGCTAGCTATGTAAAATATCTATGTAAAATGTCGCCCTTCTACTGCCCTTCACCCCCGCACTTATCCATATTCACTACGTACTACGTATTTTCTTAGTTTAACTTAGCATGTAACTATGTGAGCTAAGGTATGTTAGCTGGCTTCGTTCGCGGTGTGGATTGCGCTATATTCGGTTCTATTGTTCCAGACAATAAAAATCCAAGACCTAATTTACAAGTCGTACCGGACGTTCGGGCAGAACGTCAGCAGTGAACACATCGAGCATTTACGGCTGAAGCATAGGTTACGCGTCGTACGACAGCTGGAGGACAGCCTCGAAAGGAATACATTGCGTGCGTTGCAGCAGGACCGCTTGCTCGACGCTACTGAGTTACAGGTACTCTATCCTTAATTGTATTTTAAAACCCTATGTAATAATATGTCATCCTGATATATGACGTGCCTGTTATAAAGTCTTTCATTCGGGTGCTGATCGAATAGTCTCGTGAAATTACAGGCACATGGGACTTGTCAATTTAATGTCTAAATGTGACCCGTTATGGACGGGCGTGTCGCGAGCTGATTTTTTCCCGCGATTTAGTAAAAGGCTTTGTTAATACAAGAAAGTGCAAATTGGTCCTGCATCTCACCTGATGGGAAGTGACGTTGAGTCGACGACGTAGCATGCACACCTAAATAATGCCTATTCACTTGTGGCAGACCACCAACTCTACCTGAAAAAGAACTTAAAACTAATTAGTACTTAATCTAACACTAAAACTAAATATTGTAATAATTACATAACTTATACTGTATACTCATACATATAAATACTTTATTTACATCTAACAAATAAAATAAATAGTAATAAAAACGAAGTAATTGTAATTAAAATTAAAACTAAATTGTTTAAAAATATTAATGTAAATTTCAACTTACCTCTCGATTCATGTTAACCCACGCTATTGTTTCGCGTAAGCCGGCTGGACACAATGTATTCCTGCGCATCGGCAGCCAGTCGCTCATAAGATCTTTGAAGTGAGTCCCGCGTCGCCGTTTGTTTGCCGTTGTACCTACCGGCTTCCGCTAATTGCGCTGTATTTAACAAATAGTGTCATAGACGTACGTTTACCAATAAACCGCTTAAATTGTGTAGTGTCGACTATTTATTGGTACCTGTCAACTGAAAACGCTACACACTCTTACTTGAAAAGGCCCAAGTTATAACGGTCGGAGAATAAGTCTGCAGGCAGGGAATTCCACTCCTTAGCCCTTAAGTTATTTGTTTCTATAAATACAATCGCCTCTTAACCCTGTCTAAAAATTCAATATATTGAGGTAATGCTGATTTCGGTGCTTGATGGTTCTAGGAACTACTAAGCATCATCCGCGAGGAGTTGCTATGGGCGAAACGAGTGCCTTGCGAGCGTCTAGAAGCTCCTTACGAAGCGTACCGGCTTGACTACACACAATTCAAGACGCTATATACAGCCTTATCGCCCTGGGCTAAGGGTGATTTTGCTGAGGCCATCGCCGCTAGAATGTTCAAGGTACTATATTTAAATGACAGTCTGTCTTTTTTGAAGATGGAGTGAAATGACAATTCGTTGCGCAAAAGTATTGCCTGGGTCCAGATTTTGATTGCCTCTCTCGATCGGAAACTGCGTCTTTTCCGAGTCGAGGCGTATAATATATAATATAAGCAGCTAGTGATTGAAGTCGATAAAATATTCTATCGACTATCGACTGAATGTTGGTCACGCTTATGCAATAAATGGTCGAACTTGTTTCATTTTAATCATCATCAGCCCATTATCCATCCAACTGCTGAGCATAGGTTCATTTGCGTTCCTAATTTTTGTAAGTTTATACATACATACATTGCATTTAAACTATGCCTAAAAATACAAAGAGGAGGAATGTTTTAAAGTTTTTCGTTTTAATTGAATATAGGTAATGAAATCCGCCAGTTCTTGTTAAAATGTATATGAATAAAAATTTATTTTGATACTAGTAAGCCCACTGACAAAATAAATATGAAAAAGGCAATAACGCAATTAGTAATTATTAGAACGTCGCAACATTCACAATTCTGTCATTTTTGGCAAAATTCTACCTTTCACAATCTGTCGATAAAATTGTCGACAACAACAACACGCTATTTAAAATTTATGGAAACTGACAACCCTGCAAATGTCGTTTTACTCCGTCTTCGAAAAAGACTATAGTAATGTAAATCAATTGTCGTCGACATTATATGAGATAAACTAAGTTATTAATTAAAGTTGTTTTCGATGTTGTAAAATGATTGCAGTTAATGGACAATGACGACGACGGCTACGTGAGCGCGCGCGGCCTGAGTCTCGCTCTTGGCTTGAGTGTGCGCGCCGACGCGCAGCGTAGACTGCGCGTCTTGTACTGTGCGCATGCGCCGCCCTTACTGTCACACCACGAGCTACGCCCCACCAACTTTACCGACACCGGAGAAGAGTTGGCCACAGATGCCTTTTCTTTCTTTGACAGGTACTGGCATTCCTTCATTAGGCCCACTCATGTATAAAAAAGCAATAGTAAAATTTAAATACTGTAATAATTTGCGACGTATAAAGGTTCAAGTAATATAACAGTGGATAATATCTAACGCGACCATTATATTTTGCGCCTGAACGCCTGTGAATTTATAATTGTTTTAAAGGTAAAACACATGTTTATGATAGTTACGAAATGTTTAATGATTTAAAAAAAATTGAAAGACTAAAAATGTTTAATGATCAAAAATTTAAAAAAGAACTAGTCTTGTGTGGTTTGGTGGGCAGGTTTTATTTTTTGGTCTCGACCATTTAAAAAAAAAACCTGTTTCGTCAAAGCGGACATTGTTAAATATATTCGGGACAGCGGGCCACAAAGCTTAAAACCAGGTCGTATGGTTACGTAAATTTTCCTCCCTCTCTAATCCCGGAATGATAGAAAATACAAGGCAAAAATCAAAATAAAATAGTAATTATCATATTTTTAGATAAACTACCGTAATAAAGTAGTATTAAAAAAATAGAACACAATACAATTGTTGGGACTCGTACCCAAAGTATGTAATGTAGAATGTTAGTAAGAATGTACGTTTGATGGGAATTATATGTTTCCCTGAGTACACCATTCGGTTGAGGTAGGTTGATGTAAAATTCGAAGTTCTATATACTAAAAAATATACGTAATTGTACATAAAATGTAAGCGCGACAATGCGTGCGATCAGCAACGTATTTAGGTTAACTTACGACATATCTAATATACTGCTTCTACAACAATACTTCCTTGAAGTTTGCTTATTCCTATTTTGGTCATAATGTACTGGAAAAGTGACATATTCCAATTTTTATTTTATTTGCAATATTTATTGTGTTTAATATCATTATGTTTTTACCACCACGACATTTATATATTATTTGTGAAAATGCTCCACTACTTTATAGTAACTATTGATAAAAAAAATCGAACAAACACAAAGAATTCCTCGCCAAACCGGGACGAACATGTCGTGAGCCTGGTGGTAACTGACACGCCTGTCCACAACAGTTGCAGGGCCACGCAGAGCTTTAAGCGCTACCTGTAATTTCAGTAGCACCCTTACCCTTCAAAACCGAAACGCGCTTGGATACACTAGGGAACAAAATGTCCCCCAACCCAATGCGCAACAGTGAATCTACGTGTCTTTGCAACGTCGCCCAGTGTCCCGCAATATGTCGCGCAGCATTTTGCGACGCATTTACGTGACGCCGAATATGTCGCGTGTCAGTGTCAATTGTTGCCGAGTGTAGTCGTGTGCGCAACGTGACCCCCAACATGTCTGTAGTGTGGGGAAACGAAACCGTGCTACTAGTTATTGAACTTTATTAAGGTGTGTCCAAACACGGCGTGCAAGGTGCGCGGCAGCTACGCGCGGCATTCGCGGGACACAAGTTTGTCGACAGGTAGCTCGCGGCTGCCGCGCGCGGCAGTCGTCCAATCATAGCGCGGCAAGCCGCGCGCTGCAGCCGCGCTCGAATGCCGCTTTATGTTTGGACACACCTTTAGAATCATGATTTGTTGTGGGACACGGCAGATTGTGTTATCGTAATAAAATAAAGAAAAATGATGCATGAGAGGATATTGCCCAGGCGCCAAATTGTCTAGGAACGTACAAAAGTGACAGTACTTCCCTGGACGAACTCTGTCACAAGGAGCTGTACTGCTACTTAAACTAAGCTGCGAAACGAGTCAGCAGACTTTGGGAATTTCTCTATGTGCTTGTTGCAGATCTTTGTTTTTGATTTTATTAGTTTTTTTTTGCCATAGCATCTGTGAGAAACCTATGAAAGATTTTCTTAATTTATAATTCTGTTTGATCTTCAGTATAGAGAACCCGTCTACGCCTGAACCGAGCACACCTGCGGTCAGTTCTGTAAGCGAAATGGGTGACGGCAACCCTCTGGATAAGTACAACGACAGTATCAACAGCCAAGGTTAGCAAAGCGGGGAAAAAACGATATGAAATAATCTAACGAAGTTTATTTTTAACATCCGACGTAAAGTAAAAGTTATGAGGTCGAAGCCCTGTCTGTGTATCTGTCGGTGGCATCGTAGCTCCCAAACAGATGGACTATTCTCAAAGCGTTTTTTTATTATTTCTTAGCTATGTTTGATGAACATCTCGATACCTCCAATGAACACTACGCCAACTTAATTTTTGGATCTGTTCTGTTTTTATTTTGTTTTTCTCGTTTTTTACTTTTTTTTACAAAATTAGTTTTTTTTCAAATTTTGTTTCTGTTTCTTTATTTTTTTTCACAAAATTCGGGGAGCAAATTGTTAGTAAATAAATATGGCTATTTACAAAAATAACAGAAAATGAACAAAAAAATTAAATTGGCGTAATGTTCATTGGAGGTTCTGTTCGGCTCTTTTTGCAATTATTTTAGCGATCAGTCATAAAATGAATATTTATTTTACTTTCACTTGTCCGATCGACTTGAAATTTGTTATACTATTGATATTCGATGACATTCCTATAATGTAATAAGTTTGACCTGATGCTGCAGTCAGGACAGTCTGCAGACTACCCAAGGCCGCAACTACTAACAGTACAATTGTCGTATTTGCGCCCATTTTATTTATTTTATACAATATTATATTAATATAATATACAATAATAAAATAAATGATACTAAAGTACTTTGTCTCGATGTGTTGTTGCCGAGAGTAATATTTGTATGTTCTGCATTTTTAAGTGTTATCTCTTGTTGTGTGTCAAGTAAGTCGCAACTACCTGTTTGGAATTAATCACAGGTTCGGGCACGTGGGAGTCGCAATCAGCAGAGTCCGTCCGCGCCTGCGCGCTGTGCGGTCTGCCGGCGTCGCTGCCGTCGACACCGGGCAGTGCGCCTGCGCCGCCGGCCGGAGCGCCGCCGCTCCCGCGCGACCACTTCCTGCAGCTGTTGGCCGTGCTTCACGACCTCACTCAGCATTCCCCGTCGCTCTATGAAGCTGTCGTCAGAGCTGGTCAGTGTACTGTTTATCTTCTATTACACGCACTATTCATACAATAGTGTGTTGATTAGAAAAAAAAACATTTTTTCCAAAGTCGGTGAAAAACGAACTCATCCGTGAAAGATTATTAAAATGTATGCATAGGTTAATGTTTATTACAGACATCTAAAAAAATCCTACTTGCCAAATATATTTTAAATAAAAGAGAAAACAAATCTGAGCAAAAAAATGAATCTGAAAACAATTTCATATTTTTGAGTGAGGACTGTTTTAATAATAAAAATATTTGTTTTATTTTGATTAAGTAGATATCTTTTTTTTTCATCTTCATAATAAATTGTATCAGATAAATAGTTAGTAAGACACTGAAACCCTTATTGGGTTTATAATATCTCGCGTCTGACAAGTGAATATAAAGGTTATAAGCAGTCTTTACGAAGTATAACTTAAGTTAACATAAACGATCTTATATAAATAGATAGTTAGGTTAAGCATAAATTATTTAATAATTGCATTTAAATTTAAAAACAAGATAGCGAGCGAGAAGGCACTGGTTTTGTTGCATTACGACGGTAGTCGCATTCGCTTTACCTTTACAATAAATAGGTTTCAAAGATGCAAAGGCGGTTGCTTTTATAAAACGATTCAATTTTTTTTAAGATTTTGTTTCTCACAATATTCGAACGATGGTTGTATTGACGTGTAGAGATTAAAATTTTACGTTCGGCAATACTATAAACTTGATTTTTACATATTTTGAGTTACAACACTACTGTAACAGCAGTGCGATATGTGTACCTTCTTTCTATTACTTGAGGTTATAGTCGTTTCCTTCGGTTTTATGAAAGGTTCGTAGAACAGGCGTTAATCGTTATTCTTTCATCATCAACTATGACCACGTCCTTTCAATGATTTTTCTTCACACTTGCTCGTAGATGGTATGATTGCATGGTGGCTAACTTGACTATAATGCCCCAAATAAAACCCAAGGGTCTTTTTTCTTTTCATTACAGCCATGGTCGATAAGGAGCTTATTTTAATTTGTAGCACGACATTCTTCCTCACATAGGTCACTTTTAAGTTCAAGCAAGGAGGTTACTTAAGTGAAAACTTGAAACATTCGCTTAGAATGTTATCTAAACAGAAATTTAATTGGAATTCAGCCACATACTACTTGTATACTTATTATGAAGAATTTATTTTTATTTTATTTTTATTTTAAACACTTTATTGTACCACAAAGTAACTTACAAATTTTCAGAAACAATTTAAATATTTGTGTACAAAGGCGAGCTTATCCCATAAAGAAATTTCTTCCAACTTACCTTTGAAAATCTGAGAGGAAAGTTGGTTTTTGGGGTGGCACTAAAAAATAGATAAGTAAAGAAATGAAATATACTATACTCAATAAATACACAGATAAATTTAATAAATCAAATGTACATACGAATATATATATATTAAGTAATGTTGATACATTAATATATACAAAATAAAACTATAAATAAATATATCAAATGTAAATAAATATTTCAAAAGCTGTTAGAGCTTTGTGGAGTCTGAACAATCCCAAAACTTCAAAAGAGAACCCTTGAAAACCCGAACCGAAGGCGACTGTCTGACCTCGACCGGGAGAAGGTTCCACATACGGGCAGCATTTACTGTGAACGAGTTCGAATATTTTTGGGAACTGTGTTGTGGAAGGACGAGGGACAAATTGGTGCCAGAACGCAGGCGGTCACCCATAGCCTGACGGTATTGAAAACGCTCACGTAGATAGCTAGGTGAAGTGGGATGGAACAGGATTTTATAGAGGAAGCATAAAATGTGAGCATTTCTACGTAAACGAATAGGCAACAACTTCAACTCATCCCTAAACTTGGAAATGTGGTCGTACTTTTTCAATCCAAACACAAATCTGATACATTGATTTTGCAGCCGCTCCAATTTATTAAGAAGGTCCTCCGAAAGATCAAGATAGGAGACGTCACCATAGTCCAGAATAGGAAAAAGAAGAGTGCGTATTAGCATAAATTTGGTAGATAGAGGAAGAAAGTACTGCATCCGCTTGAGGGAATGAAGTGATGCAAAGATTTTACGACTTACATCGGCGACATGCTCCGACCAAGAAAGTGTCTGATCCATTATGATGCCCAAATTTTTAACTGAAGTGGAAAAAGGAATAATGGTGTCATTCAAAACTAAATTAGGCATCACCATAGACTCAAACTTGGAGATGGAATGGCGACTGCCAATAATTATGGCTTGGGACTTTTGTGCATTTAAAAGAAGTCCGTAGTTCTTAACCCATACCGAAACCTTTTGTAGGTCGGAGTTCAATGTGCCGATAGCAGTAACTACATCTTCAAGACGGGCTGCAGTATAGATTGAAGGTCATCGGCATAGAGATGGAAAGAAGACGTGAGTGATGATGTAATTCCACCGATAAAGACCGAAAAAAGTATAGGTGATAAAACCCCACCCTGCGGAACGCCAGCCGTAAGGCTACACCAGTCCGAGTGCATGTCACCGGTCTTTACGAGCTGGGAACGATCAAATAAATACGAACGAAACCAGGATTCGGCTAAGGGAGGTAGATTTAAAGTTCTAAGCACAGCAAGAAGCAAATTAAAATCAACAGTACTGAAAGCACTGCTGAAATCCAATAAAGTGAGGACAGTAACTTTTTTATTTTCTATATTAAGACGAATGTCGTCAGTGATTTTCACCAGAGCAGAAACTGTGCTATGGCCCGCTCGAAAACCAGACTGCAGATGGTTGAAAATATCGTAACGTAGGAGGTGGTTAGTGAGTCGATTATGGACATAGTGCTCAAGGATTTTGGACAATACAGGAAGTATGGAGATAGGGCGGTAATGGGAGAAAGAAGAAGGATTTGATTTTTTAGGTAGAGGAATTACATGGGCTTGTTTCCATACAGTGGGAAACACACACTGGAAAGGGAAAAATTAAGGATATGAGCCAGGATAGGAGCTACTAGGTCCTGTATTGGAGTGATCATATCAAGACTCAAACCGTCATTACCAACAACCTTCGTGGTGACAGACTTAAGTATTTTCAACACATCTGCTGTCGTAACCTTTCCAAAATCAAAAGAGGCTGAAGCAAGACAAGGTGCATTGGCCAGGACAGATAAAGTTCGCGATTTTATGACAGAATCTAAACATACTGGGGAAGATGCAAAGTAGTCGTTCAGCGCGTTAAGATCGACATTGAAGGGTAAGACATGATCAGCTTTACCGATACCCAGTGACTTCAAATATTTCCACATCTTAGTATGCGGACAACTTTCGATAGTGGAGTGAATATGTTTACGCCTGGCGTTCCTACAGAGCTTGTTGCAGCGGTTACGTAACTCGATGTAGGACTCACTATTGATTTTGGTTGGATTCTTCCGCAATCTGATACGTGCTCTGTTGCGCCTCTCCATAACCTCCTTGATATCTGGCGTGAGCCAAGGGGCGGGGAAATGTATGACTCGGACAACTTGAAGTGGAGCATGCTTGTCAAAGATGGAAAGAATTTCTTATAATTGATTTTAATTATTTTCTGTACAAAAAAATAAGCAAATTTTTTATTTACAATCCACCATTGCTGTATGCGTGATTGCTTTTTACAACATTTTAGTTCGAGTTGATTATTGATGAGTTATCTATGGAAGAATTAAAAAAAAAAATCAAAAAGCCCGCCATTTGCCAAATCCATAATTGTTGTGTTGTGAACCATATTTATATTGTATTTATTGTCTCGCAAATGTGATGAAAAACATAGTGCGTATCACGGACAGTAAAAAATACAAAACTCGAGTTATTGAAGTCCTCAGCCTTTGGCTTTGGGGTTCTAATAGATCCTCGTTAGAAAGTTCTTACTTTCCGTCCTTAACACACAATGAATTATTAAAAGCGGTACCAGTAAGAAGCATCTTCAGCTGAAGTATATTGTGTTATTGTGTATAAATCTTCTTCTAAATATATCAAGGAATCAATGTAAAATGAAAATATTCTAATTGTAGGCACCGTGTTATTACAACTGGGCGAACTGCACCGGCGGCCTGAACTCGACCGGGAGATCTCACAGGACAGTCTGTTCCTGGCAGCTGCTGCAAGGCAGCCAGAGGTACGTGTTAAATTTCATACTATTATTACATTGTTTTGATAGTATTTGCACATGGTTGTTCTGTGAAGGCATCGAGTATATAACCAGAAATAGAGACGAAATAAGGGCCATATATTCCTGGTAACACATTAGCGATACAGCTCTTATAAATATCAACTCCCGTTTGCACTGAAATATAGACAGGCCAACTACTGACCTGTGTGTACGTCTCCGTATATTCCAAAAAATATTCTGTATTTATTGTAATAAACATAATATCTCTAATAGTGCCGTGCTGTTCTATTCGGTGGTGTGGGAAAAACAGCAATTGACCCATTGACGACACCCGTCGATTGTTTCGAACTCGGGCTAGCCAATCGGAGCAATGATATGGCAGAAGAGTTTTCAAACAAATAAAATGACATTTCGTCTCTATTTCTGGTTATATACTCGATGTGTGAAGGTAAGACTCACTTCAAATTGTAAAATTTATTAAAAAGAGTAATGCAATATAAACTTTGTCATGTACTAGGTAGGGTTACATTTCTTTTAACAAAAATTAGAACGAAGATGATTCAAGCAGCGCTGAGCTTCGCAGCACGTTATTTGCAATATAAAATAGAACACATTCTGTACTGAATAAATTATATATTTCAAAATAACAGAAAAGCAAAGCGGCGTCTTGTCTTCAGCAGCTTTATTCTTTTATTTTTTTCTATTGAAATAAATATTCACTAACTCTAAAGGTAGAAATGCAATATAGAACTTCGTTTCTCCTGAATAAAATACATAATACTACTTTGAATGCAAAACATTAAATCTGTGGTTCTAGTGAAAAGGGGTACAAGTCAAAAAAGCCAACTTTACAAGGAAACGCGACACTCAATATCATATTAAGCTTTAACTGTTTTTCGAGTCTCCTTGCAAAGTTGGCTTTTTTACTTGTACCCCTTTCCACTAGAGCTACAGAAATGTACTCCGCGCCAAAGACAGCAAAGCCACACCGCGACTGTTTGCCTTTCAAAGAAATACACCTTATACTCAAGAGCTAAGGTTACATTTTGCATTGACCGTGGCGGGACAGAATACCAACGGCACAGGATACGTTACGCCGCACGGCTTTACTTTTCTGGTATTTTGCATTCAAAGAAATTTATGTTTTATTTATTAAATTATAATGTTCTGTAATTATATTTTATTTTGCATATTCTTTTCAATTTTTGTTTAACGAATTATAACCTTAAAATAATAGAAAATAAAGTTTACATTGCATTGCTCATTTGACTGCTGCGATTTAAGGCAACCCTTAAAAAAATTTTTTACAATTCCTTTTGATGCGGGACTCATCCCGCAAAACGTCTCAACGTTTAATTCACCCTTCTTTTCGTTTTGCACCTACGCTTACCACAGCCTAATGGCTTGACCTACCGCCTCTCAAGCACAGGCGGCGGTGGGTTCGAATCAGGCCTCGTACATCTGAGTTTCTGAAAATGTATGTGCGAAATTTAATATGAAATTTACCACGAGCTTTTCGGTAAAGGAAAACATCATGGTGAAACCTGTACGTCGAAGAAGGTTTACAACCCTCGGAAAATGTGTGAAGTCTCCAACCCACATTGGGTCAGCGTGGCCTAAACCGTCGCCGAAAGGGAGACCCGTGCCCAGCAGTGCGACTTATGTTGGTTGACAAATGGGTTGATGATGATCATCCTTTGCACACGTACTTTGATTTTCTATTCAAAGGACTAACTAAGCCCAACGTCCTATGCGCATGTGTGGGGTCCGGCGGCTCTATAAGTACCTATACCCTACTCGTATACGCACTTCTGGAGCTGCCGGTTCGTATTAAAAGATTTGAAGTTTATATCACCTGTTTATGACGTCAGGTGGATCCAAATGGCAATACGACCGAACCTCAAGATGTGGCGAAACCAGCGTCGCCATCAAAGGGTTCGGAGACTGACGGCGTCTGGTCAATCACACTCCAGCAATTCTTAGCTACGATGCTTTCTGAAGCTCCGATTGAAGAGTTCTTCAATGAGAAATCATCTCTCTTGCCGCAATTGGAAGCGCTGAGGCAGCGCGACAGGTTACAATCAGTTTCATAGCTAATAGAGATGGCACAGCTCATCGGTTTTTAAAACAAGCGTTGTATACTTAGCTGAGGACGCAATAGGGTCACTGTGCTTATACTTATTTCTACCGGTCAAACAATTTCAATGTCAAAAGCAATATAGGCCACTGATTGAAGGGCTGGGTCGTTAATAAAATATCTATAGTTTGCCTTTTTTGAAGATGGAGTAAAATGACATTTGCATGGTTTCCAGTTGGCGTACATATTTTAAATAGTCATGTAGTACTTGCCGACACTTTTATCGATAGATTGTGAAAGTAGGTAAAATTTTGCTACGAGTGTCTGAATGTTACAACGTTCTGTGATAATTAATGGCGTTACTGTATTCTTTATTCTTGTTTTGACAGTTGGTCTATTAGTATCAAAAGAAATGTTTAGTCATACAAATTTTAATAACGACAAGCGGATTTGATTCTGTATATTAAATTAAAATGAAAACCTTTAAAATATGTCTCCTATTTGTAGTTTTAATACACGTAATTCTAAATTTTGTGTATGTATCAATGAATTTTCAAAAATCAACAATTCAAATGAACCCGTACCCAGCAGTTAGGTGTATAATAAGCGATGATGAATCAAATTAAACAATTTCGTCTATTTATTTCATAAACGTAACCAATGCAACGTTCAGTCAATAGTCGATTATAATATTTATCGATTGCAACAGTTTTGTGCAATGAACTGTCATTATACTCTCTCATACCTCTTCAAACAGACTATAATCACACCATTGTGACTCCGCTATGTTATTGAGTTATGCTCCTCCGCTGTCGCTGTGAAAGGATCTTTTAGGATAGGAAGAATCTTTTGTTTGGTATCTCTTACCAGCGACTTGCGCAGATTAATCGTGTAAGCAAGCCTTTATTCAGAAACGTATATTTCCAGAACTCTAGCTCAAGCTGTCGCTTGGTCAATGGTACTAACCCTACCATATACACAGTACTATGTAATCGTTAAGCAAGTAACAGATAATTCTTTCAGTCTTGTTGAATTGACCTTGGTATGGTACAGTGTAACAGACAAGTTGCGGTTACCAGAACCGCAAATTGACGTCGCGTCTATCGCGATTGACCTTATAATGCGTTTGTTTCTGCATGTATTACTAACCGATGAGTAATTTGAATTGCCAATTTGAACACTACATGGAAAGATGTAAGGTTACATTTTCAAGAATTTACGTATAGATGCAGCAATTATCTAAATAATCCTTCCTCGCTTAATAAGATTTTGTTGGCTTGTAAATATGTACTTCACTGTTAACAAAAAAATAAAAAAGCAATGTATAATGATTACGTAACTTCGTAAAATAAAGATTAAAAATTGTATTTATAGAACACAAGTATTTTTTTAAATAATTAGCACTGATGAAATGATATTTATTGTAATTCCTCAACTTGGTGAAGGTTTGGTTATCTTTTTAGTCACATCGTTTAAACACATCGATTGCGTCAAAATTGCACATAGTATATTATACTTATTTAACAAGCTTTTTACCCGTGCCTTCCATTGTGATGTTAGCAAGACTCTATATATCGAATCCAACAAATTTCAAAATATGTTCAGCCCTAGAGATGTACTTGAGTTACAGACACGTCTTAATTAATATGAAATTGTTAATGTTCGATCGAACGATTAAAATTATAGGTAGTTAGTTTGTTACGCCTATAGTGTATATTTTTTACGTCATACTGCCTTAAGTTCAATTTACATTGCCGCGGAACAGGTTTGAAGCGAATTCTTGTAACGAAACATAATGAACTTTATGACAATTTACAAACTATAGTTCACTTGACATAGCATGGGTACTGTCGCGTTTGAAATTTGAAGTTTCTAGAGATGTAAAATCTAATGAAAAAAATCGATTTAAATATCTTATCGAGATATTTTGTAAAGAAGAGAGAATCGATTTATAGATTATAGTTTAGAACACTTAGTAAACATAACAAAACGGATTCAATTATTATGTTATTAAGTGACTAAAAAACTACACAAGAAATTAAAAAATCTACAATAAACAAACAAAATACCAAGAACAACACGGTATAAAATCAACAGCAACGAAACGAAATTTGAACAAGGACTCCAAAACGTAAACGTATACACGCGTATTGGCGATTATAATTATACACAATAATCGACTTGATTTATCGATTCTATGGTCTATATCTTTGAATAAATCGTTACCTTAAGTATCATAATATCGAAATTGTCAAGTTTACAGGAGAGCGTTTTAAAGTTTTGAATTCCTGAAATGACCATAACACGTGACTAGCATTTCTATGCTAAAATAAATTGTAAAATGATAAAATAAATTTTGGTTGTTCATCTAACCGATATCTAGGATTTTATTATACTCTGTATGAGTAACGATCTTTGCCGAATAAAACTGAGAAATGCGTCACGAAAAGTCACGTCTTATGCGAATTTCAGTGAATTCAACACTTTAAATCGCTCCTCTATAAACTTGGCAATTTCGACATACGATACTGTACGTATGAGGGGTCGAAATATTCCGTTTTACGCGTCAATTAGTTGGGGTAATTTATTTTTATCTTTGTCATTTCATTTTCTATCTATAGTCTTTTTTGAAAAAAGTAAAATGACATTTGTAGGGTTGCCAGTTTCCATAAAATTTTAAATAGTTATGTAGTTGTAGTCGATAGTTTTATCGATGGATTATGAAAGAAGATAACATTTTGCCAAAAATGACTCAATTCTGAATGTTCCAACGTTCTAATGATTACTAATTGCGTTATTTCCTTCTTTATTCTTATTTTGACAGTTGACCTACTAGTATATTTTTATCATATAATTTTAACACAAATAGCCTGATTTGATTATCTATATTGAATTAAAGTGAAAATAAAGTGTCTCATCTTTGTATATTGTTTTTTCATAAACAGTTCTAAATGCATGGTATATTTAAGTATGAACTTACAAAAATTGATAATTCAAATGAACTTGTGCTCAGTAATTTCGTCGAGGATGATTCAAATGAAACAAGTTCGGATATTTATTCCATAAACGTGACCAATATTTGGTGGATAATCAATAGAATATTTATCGACTACACTGCCTACTCGCAAGTGGGCAACATTTTTGTGCAATGAACTGTCATTTTACTTCGTCTTCAAAAAACGGATTATACTTAATTTTACTTAAAATTACAACTACAGTAAATATTGTTTGTTTTTAATATATTATAACTAATTCACTATTTCTTTTCGAAACCCGGTTGAGAGATTAGTTAAAATAGTATGCATGCAAAGTAAAAATTCGAAATGTCACTATACCCATCCTATGTGAAATAGGAAATCCTCTGGAAGACGCGCGATCTGTTTTTTGGCTCGCATCTAGTTTGTACGTTACACAATTGACTCAAAGTTCATTATACTACAGTTAATAAAATTCACTTCTGTTCCGCGGCAATGTAAACTGAGTTTTAAAAGTAGGTTTATACGTGTGCAATAAAGTCGACGTTATTATTTTTGTATCGCAAAATTGTGTACAGAATGCCTTAAGTGAACGTGTTTTCTAGTGCATAAAATTGTCATAGTAAATGACAAAAGCGTGTATAATATGCGATAGGCTTGCATTCCACGATAAAATTATTATAACTTAGGTTTGAATACAATTTGTGAAATATACATAGCATTTATTATACGCGGAGCCATATTAGTTGTTAAGTCTTGTACGTAAGAAGTTAGTCTTCAGGTTTACATGGCTTCTGAAGGTGGATCTCGTAGCGTAGCTAGATGATCAAGGCCCAATAGTAAATTATACTTCACGTTCATTGTGGTGGCTATTAAATATGATCACCAATACAAATAATTCTTATTGGTCATGACATGCTAATATGACCACCATTAAACGGCCGTATAAAAATTACCTGGGCTCCGGGGCCCCGAGATACAACCCCGTTTGGTCACATTTGCCCCATTAATGCGACTAAACATTAACGGATCTGAGATTGAGGAGGGCTATCATAGTTGATTAGTAGTCCTTAGGGTTATATATTGCAACATTATCCTTCTTAGTCATTGGGTGGAACGTGCACAATCCCTTAAGTAAATTTCGGTAATATTTAAAAAAAATTACACCAAAATTCAAATTTCAAATGTTATATATAAATATGACCAATTGAAAGGTTTTATTTGCGGCAACATAGAAATAATAGACATACAGCCCTAAATACATTTTTGGGACTTAATTATTTTTTTATGAAATACTTGTACCATTTATAAGCTCAACTACCTTAAATTTTGACATTGCAGCAAATAGAAACTAGGATTGCTCATACAATATTAGTTGAGTAGAAAACACGAGTGTACAAATATTAATTTTATTGTACCATCGTCGGCTAAATTCGTCATTTTTTGAGTGGGCATTAAAAACAGAATTACTAGAAATAATTTTATATGACAATCTACGATTATACCATTGTTATTTTTGTAACTAAAAAAGAGTCTAGAAATTTTAAATGCCCGATATTGCGCTTGAAGAGTAAAAAAGGGATTTGGTCCAAAAATTTAGCTACGAGGTTTTCAAATTTAGCCATGATGTTTTGACTACCATGATATTCATTTATGTTTTTGTGAAATGATTCCACTGGTTTGTTATAATTATTAATACAAAGATTCAACACAAAGATCGACTCTCCATCTGTAGCTCAGTTGCTAGAGCCGTGATCCTAGTTTGGCATACAGACGCAGGTGTTAGGTCGATGGCATTTTTATTTGTGTTCGATTTTTGTATTCATAATTGTAGAAATATTTTCGTATGAAAATAAGGTCGTGAAATTTCACTTGTCAAGGAGATTGTAGTCCACTCTGTAACGACGCCAAAGAAACTCGAGTGGATATGTAATATATTTTCGTCACTATCATCACATCGTCATCGGACCAAAGGCATTTGTACCAAATGCCGCACAGAGCATAGGCAATATTCTTTTATGACCTGCATTGTTAGTTATGTAAAGAACCGGTGATGTAAAGAAGTAGGCACTTTGATGTCGAGTGTAATTACGCGGCGCCGCAGTTGCAGTCGCCCTTGCATTTGTTTACACACTTTCATACGCGCACCGCGGCCGAGGCGGCGAGAGCTGCCGCAATTGTCTACCAATGCACGATTTCAGTTGATCACGCCACACAGGCTGTAGTCGCGCCACAAGTGTTGCAGCATGACGCCGCAACTTTTGAGGCCTCGCGGCGGAAAAAATCGCCATGTGTAATCTGCCTTATGGTGCTGTTCCACCAGCGAACTAAGACGAGACGAGGTAAAATTTTGATTTTGGTTGAAATTTCCACCAAAAACGGCGATTAATAGGCATCGCGAGCACGTGGTTGATATTAACAGCCATAGTCCACGCTGAGATTGTGGATAGTGCCAATAAATTACTTGGTTGATAAACTTTAAAGAGTCGACTGCAGGGCACTATGCAATTATTTGCAGGATAACCATTTTTTTTTAATTTTTATCCCACAATCTCTGGATTGATACAACACGGTTCAATATTACATCTACAAAATATTTCGATTTCCGCCTCGCACATCATTATCAATTCAGACAATTTCTACCGAAGATGCGATAGTAGACAAATGTCCATCATCGTCTCGCCTCGCCTGTGGAAAAGCTCCATTATGGTATATTTAAGTAGGTATATAAATAATATTAAATTTACGAAAAAAAAATGTTTGTTTTGCTACAACAGCTAGGTTATTGGGTATCACAAATAACTTTATTAACATCTAACGTTAAGAGTACAAATAACATATTTGCGCTAAATAAGATTATCATTAATGAATTAGACCAACACGGAGCCTTATCTATAACGAAACGGCATAACAGACGGTAATAATTGAATGTTATATTTTTTCCGAGATATAACGTATATTTACAAACTCAAATGTATCTGTATGAAATACAAAGTAAGTAAGCAAATTACACTCGAAATCCTTACATTGATTAAACTGTAAGGCAGATTCCTCTGAGAAGAATGCGTAAGAACCTTGAGGAGTTGCTCTTTGTAAATAAACATTTGTACACATTTATAATATTTATTCTAATATCATAGATCGAGACAATCTGACAAAGAAAGAAACTGGTCACTACCATGGATTTTTGTTATCTAAGTATGCTGTATAATAAATAACCTGGAAAGTTTTAATGTCTCCATTGTATTAAACCAAATATCAACCAGAGCCTTATTTGTGTACATAAATTAAATCTTGATTTTATTTTTACGAACTGGAATCTATATCATATTCTAGCTATTTAACCATATTTTAATAAACACGTCATCTAAGTAAAAGTTTAAGCTTGAATTACGTAATCAAACATGGTGCTTCGCAATATGAAAGTGGATAACATTATGTACCTAGTTTATAATTGTATATCTTGTTTGTACAAATACACGTTTTTTTCTGAAACTGCTTTTTATTGTTTTTATTTTGATTTGGATCTGCTGTTTATTGTAGAACTCGGATATTAAGGGCGCCTTCAAACTAGACGCTTATAGAAGCACTACAGTGGCATCACTACTAATTTTCGTACAGTATATATTAGAAGCGCAGTTGCAGCGCCACTTTCGTGACACTCACACTCTTTTTGCAATCACAATTAGTGAACTAAAGACACAATGTCTGTCTGTGTGCCCCTGCAGCGCTTCTATATAAACGTCTAATTTGAAGACGCTCTAAATATTACTAGTTGCTTAAAAGTAACTAGACAGATACTGTTTTGATCCTGTATAATTTATTATTTCTGTCATCCTGACGAACCGCCAGTTATCAGCCATCAGACTAATGGAAAACACTTGAGATTGAGACATATCCACTTAAGAAGTCATTATTCCGCTGGTATTTGTAATTTTTTAAAGAGTAATCCAGGTATTTTTATGGCGCCTTCAAATTAAACGCCTATGGATATAGGTACCACTAATCTTATTAATTTTCATGCGATACTTAGAAGAGCATTCGCAGCGGCACTGGCGGGACACGGGCGTGCCACTTTTGCAGGCAGTCACAATTAGTGAAGTAAAACGTACACGCGATTGATGCGCCACTGCAGCTTTTATGAGCGTCTAATTTGAAGGAGCTTTTAGTGGTGGACGAAATCTACAGTTACACTCTCACCTAAATACCATAAGTTAATACACTCCCGGACACAAAAATATGCATTTTTATTCCAAATAGTAAAAGTATAACGGTCGAAGTAAGTTTTCCCCGGTTTTAAAAATTCAAACTTTCATCAAGGACATCGTTTCAAAATTGCATAATAGTTTTCCATTATCACCACTAGTGCTGTTTGACTAAACTACTGGTACTTTTTTCTCATATGTTCTGTTAATAAATAGGACAGTTTTCGTCACAGAACTACTGAGAATTTTCTCTCCCACTAGTTGCCTTGAACAGTTCTGTTGTCAGAACTACTAATATTTTTCTTCGCATTTGGTCTGTTGATAATTAATCAAACATTGTTTCAAGCTTACTTTATGGCATTTAATATTGAGAATGCACGGTAGCTCGAATTAAGTATCCGGGAGTCGGTATATTAACGTCGTCGCTTGAAAATACAACGATTCAGAAAAGGAAAATGTTTAAAAAGAACAATATAATTATTAATTCTTCTTTAATTACTTGCAATCACATCAATTTAAACCACTATTTGGAACTAATCTTCAACGTCCAGGCATAGTTGCTGGCCACCGTAGCTACATCTGGGAGAGCAATTTCAACCAATTCTCCCGTTAGCTGCCACTGCAAAACAGAAGAACCAATTCGTAAAAAGATGAGAACACCTATTTAAAAATCCAATCTCGATAGTTTGTGGACTCTATTTGCCAAGTTTTGTTGAAAGTGGGTAAAATCCAAGAAACCAGATTCATCTTCTAATTTGCCTTCCCTCAGAGAGGTTTCTTCAAATTTGAATGGGAACACCAGTGAGGTAGCCCCTTTCCAAGAAAGAAAGAACTATCGAAAATGTTCACAAATGTCGGAGTAGTCGCGTTACATACAAACATAAAAAAGCAGTCTAATTGAGACCTCCTTTTTTCAATTCGGTTAAAAATAGCATTTACAGTAGCAGGCTGTATTAATTCAAATCGGAATCGATCCAATCGGGTAGCCCATCCGAGTCTCGTAATCAGATGGGTTTCCGAGCGAGAAGTTGAACCTGATTCCTACTATATCTTTCTAATTTGTGAGTTAAATCAACTATTGTTCCGATTTGAAATGTCAAAAGTTTCCAATCGGCCAGTTGTGAATCGCAATTTTGCGCCTCGACTCGGAAGAGACGCAGTTTCCGATCGGGAGAGGCAATCAAAATCAAGCTGCTGGTCTGCAAGGTGATAGACAGCCCTTGGCTTTAATATTTCCGGTGTTGTATATAGCAAGCCTTTGACAATTTTTTTGCTTGGCTTGCTTTGGTTTAAGTATATTTACTATTAAATAAAGATCTTATAAAAATATACGATACACCTAAGCAGATTATCTTTAGAATGTGCTAATTCGTTACACGATAGGATGTACTTTACCCGATCATATAAAATCTAAAAAACAGGCTAAAATAAGTCTGAAACGAACTTAAAGAACAAAATGTCTAACTTTGCACATAATTTTTATATGGAGATATTTCTCTTAAGTACTACAGCTAGAGCACCTGCTAAATTTTGGATTTTAACTGAAGACCCTATTGTTATTAACTTCACATTTCGACTAATCTGTAGAAGAAAGATCTACGAGCTTTGTTCATATACTAGGTATGTTCTCAGAACATAGTACATTTCGTTCGTTCTTGTTCGCTGTGATGCCAGATCGACCGTTGTTCGATTTATATTTCCGAAACGAAATAAGATATACAAATTCTCAAAACACCTTTACATAAGCCTTAGTTTGAGTAACGAAATTATTCTCGTAACGTACTTAACTTATTCTCTTTTCGCTATATAATCACATCGGACTGTTCTTCGGATGAGTCGATTTATCCCAAAACTTGAAAATTACCCAGAGGTTTAACGACACACGGCGAGACTCGTCAGTCGCCATTGGGCGTTTGTCAACGTAGGATCTGTCAAACTTTCTCCGCATGTTCTTCTTTTATTCATATTAATTTTAGGCGCGCGGATTGCGGGACGCGAATAGGGCGGTCCCACACACCTCACCCCCTAAAATCTAGGCTCGCGTTAAAATAGATACCTCGTTTTAAACGACAGTTCCTAAATGGCAAGGTTCAATATACCGCCGTTTATAAAAAAGGTATTATCATATTATTGTATACCTTAATTAAATGTAAACTTAATTGACGAATTAAAGTAGATATCGCACTTGACACCTAACATAGTATTGTCGCAAAAGTTGCGTTATATTATATTTTATCTCAAAATTGCGTTATATAATTAATAATTTATCTCCAAAATTTAGTTATATTTGTATGTCATACGTATACGATTTAATTTCAAAGTGACAGGACAACAATGTGGCTTTGAAATTAAATAGGTAATATTAATATAACTTAAAGCAATTTTGAGATAATACCATGTTAGTTGTCATGTGCGACATGAAAAGCTTTTCAATTTACATAGCCTCGGAACGAAAGACTTTTATATCAATTGTGTAATGTAAAACTAGATACGAGCTAAAAAACAGGTCGCGCGTCTGGAGAATATTTCTCGTGGCGGGAATTCCTGCAGCTACCGTATCGTGTTAGTTCTAACATTACAAAAATTGACATGAAGTTCATTTTGCTATGTATATACAATTCCGCTACAAAAATCCACTTCCATGCATTCCATTCTGCGGCAGTGGACATTGAATCTTAGACAGAAAGAATAGATGAATTTCTTTTATCGATATTTCAAACAAATTTCGCGCGGCCACACAAAGACCAGGAAAACACGAAAAGTCGAACAATTACACTTCCGTTTACCAAAACATGCCTACACTCTTTTGTTAAAACCTGTAGGTCTAGCATGACAGGGCGCGA
>NW_020654810.1:16835860-16858472 GCF_003589595.1 Hyposmocoma kahamanoa
ATATATATAACATAGCTACTAGAAGGTTGTAAAGATGCTTACACGTAGATTCTTGAAGTCTACAGTATTAAGAAAGGTGATTTCATAAAAGCCCTTCTGCAAATGGTACACCAAATTGCTGACCTTCAAATTGTTGTTTGCAGGCCAATTCAAAAAAATTACATATACTGCTGTAACAACATCTGATTCTCGTGGTATATCCACGGGATTGATATAGTTGTATTCCTCTTTGGTACAAGTGTACCAAACATCTCTATTATAATGATCGTTTTGAATAAACCATGGTGAAGTATTGTATATTGCTTCGCCGTTAATTTCCACCCACTCGCCCAACTGATAAAGTCGTTCTTGGAATATAGGTTCTAGAATTCCATCTTTCATAGGTCCGACGTTGATTAGCACGTTCCCTTAAAAAAATACTGCGCTTTTTTGACGTCATTTATTTATAATGTAAAAAAAAATACTATAGCTGCCTCAATGGCCGAACGGTTACCATGCTGGTCTACCACGCAGAGGTCTCGGAGTCGTTTCCCGAGCAGAGATAAATATTTGTATGGCCTACATTTATTTATCTCTGATTTTGGGTGTAAGTTGTGTATGTCTATAATACAGGGTTTCCCCAGTGCGGGGCTATGTGTGCGTTCATATTATATTATTATGCAAATTATTATTGATAATAGGAAATGAAACCTTTTTTTCGGATCTAACTCGCGTATATTTGTTTTTTTTGAAACAAACCATCGTTTCGGGCCCTTTACATGCGTCACGTCCTCAACCAGTTATGTTATATGTATTTTTTGTAATTACTTTCATTTCCTTTAAGTAACAATCGCGCAAACCTAAGAACTCGATATTATTTATTAACCATTTCGCGCCCACCTTAGTCAGTGTTCTAACATGTACGTTGCACGATATTCTTTATTCAATCGAATAAAAGAAGGTATTTAACTATATCCGGTAACCTAAAATGTTACCGGATATAGTTAAATACCGTAGGAAATTTTTCATGATTGTCAAAAATTGGAGAAACTGAACAAATCAAAATCCAATCTTCCGAGCCCACATGAAGGACACATTGACATAAATAAAAATTAGAGAAATCATTGACTTAAACAAAATCGTATCTCACAACCAATCTGTGTTGAGGACAAATTAATGTCACTTATTTCTGCGGGACCACGAGTTTTTGAAATTTGACTAGTTAGTTACAAAGTCGCCATTTACTCGGTTCTAGTCGAAATCTAGTCGATCCGCCGTTTAAAACTGTTTCTAAATCTACATAGTTTTTTTGCGATTGGAATCGACCTGACTAGTCAAATTTCGAAAGCTCGAGTGTGGTTATGCTGGAATAAGGGACGCGAAAAATTGACATAAATAACTGTACCTATCTCATCACAATCTACATAACGTTGAAAACAAATTTATGACAATTTGTCCTCCAAAAAGGGTCTTCTAATAAGAGGTTCCAGTTTGATATGTAAAAAGAACAGAGTATTTTTGAGCGAAATCATTGGATGTTTATTTAATTGAACAGAGGAGGGTATGCCATTAATAATGGAAACTATACCAGTCAAATGGCCGCCACGGCTGCGCTTGCAGGACCATATTCTTCTCATGAAATTTTCCACCAATTCGCACATTTGCGGCTGTTTGTCCTCGATAACTTCACGAATTCCATCTATGAGTTCTTAAATCGATTCTGGGCCATTGCCATAGACCTTATCTTTCACGTAGCCCCAAAGAAAAAAGTCCAAAGGTCTTAATCACAAGATCTTGGAGGTCAGGAAACTTTTCACTCAAAAAAGCGATGGTATCGCTACTTGTGTGACACGTAGCGCCATCTTGTGAAAATAAACGCCCACATCAATATCTTCCAATGCCGGCCATGCAAAATCATTAATCATCGTTCGGTAGCGCTATCCATTCACCATAACTGTTACTACAGTTTCATTTGCGAATTGGTGATGGAAAACTTCATGAAAAGAATGGTTCTGCAAGCGCAGCCGTGGCGGCTATTTGACTGATATTGTATTCCATTATTAATGGCATACCTACCTCTTTACAATTAAATAAACATCGGATAATTTCGCTTAAAATACTCGTTTTTTTTTTACATATCAAAATGAAACCTCTTATTGGAAGACTCTTTACAATACAACGATATTCGTTATTCAATCGAATAAAAAAAGCTTTGAAAAATGTTCAAGAGTTCGCATAAATTGGAGTAATTGAATTAAGTAATCAAAATCGAATGTGAATGTGTCCACGTTGAGGACAAATTGACGTATATATAAAAATTAAATTCAACAAAAATCTTATACCACCGCGACTCACTGTCGTTACGACATTTTCCAATATTTCGTTGATACTCATAACATCACATAGCTTCATATTCCGTCTATAGCCCCAAGACTTCTTATCCAAAGAGAAAGCATTCTCCCATTTGTGCTCAAGCAGCTTCTCTGTTGAATATGTTAATTAAGTTACTTACTAGAGACACTCATATTATTAAACGTAAACTGACATCGTGGCTGAGTGGTTCCAATGCTAGTCTGCCACGCAGAGGTCCTGGGTTCGATTCCGTGGCCGGGAGAAATATTTGTATGGCGTATATTTATTTCTCTCGTGAGTTTGGGTGTAATTTGTGGTTGTCTATATGTGTGTTCATGGCACCCGCGACACAGGGTTTTCCTATTGCGGGTCTATGTTGAGTGTGTGCATAAAAAATAGGATAACTTAAAAAAATCAACATTTATAAACACAAACTTAAAGCTACTTTGCACGATTTAACCTTACCTGGCTTCGCGGAGTAGCAAATTAATTTACTCCATTTTTTATTAACATGCATTTCTGCGAATTTTTGTAGAGTAACGCCTAAATCTATTAATTAACTTGTCTATAAACCTTGTAAATTGTAATCAACTTACTAGGGTTCGAATTACTGCAGTTATAAACGTCTCCGTGTAGACAATTTGTGTTATTGCCCCATCTATCATTTACCACTATGTCATCCTTAACAGGACTCTCATTGTACAGCCAAGCTAAGAGTTCTGGAGATTTCCAGTAAGCATCACTTGCTTCCCAATCTCCATCAGACCAAAGTATGGAGGGTTTGTAGTCTTCGATTATCTGTTTGATATCTGGCCACATCTTATTGTCTGTGTATGCGCTTGTTTCGAAATGTGTCATCTTGTCATCTATGTATATTGGATTATACCACTCATACAAGGAGTAGTAAACGCCATACTTCATGCCGGCTCTCTTCACGGACTTGCCTAGGCTTTTGACAATATCCAACTTAGGACCTATATCCACCGCATTCCAACTGAATGAACGCTTGGACGGAAACAAACTAAAGCCATCGTGATGTTTAGAAGTGAGAATTACATACCTGAAACAGACTATGAGGATAACAAGCTGCACAAAGACAGGTTGCAGTTATTTATAATAGCTACAAAATGCAACAAACGTTTTAAATTTGGTAATACAAACTTTGCTCCAGCTTTAGCGAAATTCGCAGCCCATTCGTCTGGGTCAAATAACTCAGACGTAAGCCCAGGTGCAAATTCTTGATAAGTAAACCCATTGACGTAATTATTTTTCATAAATTCTTGTATTTCTTTATCACCTGCAATGTACAAAGGGTCTTTCGTCATGACGGTACAAAGCAGAGCGGTACAAATGTAACATGCCTACCTACTGTTCGTCCAAATATTACACACAATTAATTACCATTTTGCCAATAATGCCAAAACCATTCTGATTTTAAACCAGGCACAGAATATACACCCCAGTGCACTAAAATGCCAATTTTTGCGGCATCGTACCACTGAGGAAGCGGGCGGGTATCCAGATCGTTCCATATCGGCTTATAGTTTCTAGCCTTCAATGACTTGGAGGAATTTGGCGCGCTTATTATATTCAGACTTTCTTCATTAGAATCCCGTACTTTAGCGTAAACTACGCAGATGAAAACAGATAACAGTGATATTTTCAAATGTAACATCCTCATAATTCTGTGGAAAAAACAATTGCTTAGGCGAATCCAGATACAACAAATAAATAATTAAATTACTTCTTCGTAATGACTCAGAAGTCATGTTTATGTGTAATGACCGAATACCTTTTGGGGCGAGTATTTATTATGTATGTTACCTACTGTCCTTATCACAGGAAAATACTTAAAATTAACGAAGTACTTATTTAAGGAAAATAGTTTTACACAAGTGTCAAGTTGTATAAAAATGGAAAGTCAGATTTTGAAACAGAATAGAATGCTTAATTTCAGCCTACCTAAAATATATCAAAAAGAGTTTTTTATTGTTGAGATTAGGTAAGTTTGTTGACATCAAACTAGCTCGTAAGTTGGAGTAAGGTGACCAGTGAGGCGAGACGAGACGAGAATGACAATGTCTATTTTCACCAAAAATTGTCACTAAAAACTATTGCTGAGGTTATAGGATAGTAAAATAAAAATATTGAAATACCAGTAGAGTAAATTAGTTGGTTAAAAAATCCTGATAAGTAATTATAACAATAACTAGAGGAGATAAACACAAAAAACTCACACAATTCAACAAAAACATATTTTTCTGAATCTTAAATTCGCACATGACAAGTACCTATTATCTCAAAACGGCTTTAAGATAAATTAATATTACCTATTTAGTTTCAAAGCGACAGTGTTGTCCTGGCAGTTTTAAATTAAATCGTATATGAATGACACATCAATATAGCGAAATTTTGGAGATATAAATTATTAATATAACGGCAATTTTGAGATAAAATATAACGCAATTTTTGAGATAATACTATGGTTAGTTGTCAAGTGCGAATTATACGTACCCCACAATCTGGCGATTGATGTTAATAGGCATCGTGTGAATCGTGTTTCCGTTGCAGAGTCATAATTCTATGCAGGCAGCAACACCCAACAAATATCTCAATTCTCGTCTCGCACATCCTCAGCAATCCGAGCCACAGAATGTATGCTAGGAGATAATTTAAATTTTGCCATACAAATTTGAATTCATCGTTTCGTTTCGCCTTACCAGTGGAAAAGCACTTTTATGTGCGGCAAACTCTGTAATCTGCCAGCTCGATCACCGCAGCTGGCGCGTCGCCGTCTCGAGTATTTATTAAAACTAAATACTTGAGCTTCGAGGCGGAATACAGCCACATGATCACACGACATACAGTGTTACTTTTAAATGGGACAGTATGGGGAAATGCGAAACCATGGAAGATACAAGGAAACTGTCTTAGGAACCATCAAGTCTTTTTTGTGAAAACAATTTTGGCATTTTTTAAATTTTTATAAAATTGATATTCAATTATTTTTTGTGAAATTACTCCACTAGTTTGTTATAATTTTTTTTAATATATATAATAACGCACACACTCAACATAGCCCCGCACTAGGGAAACCCTGTGTCTCAGGTGCCATGGACACACACATAGACAACCACAAATTACACCCAAACTCACGCGAGAAATAAATGTAGGCCATACACATATTTCTCCCGGCCTGGGAATCGAACCCACAGAGGCAGTTCAAATATTAATACAAAGATCGAACACTCAGAAAAATTTCTTCGATCCGGCCGGATTCGAATCGACGTCTTCTAGCGTACCGTGCCAGACGCTATACCAACTAAGCCACGGAGCGGACCTCACGAATTTTTTTCCATGTGCTTGTTGTCGTGTCTTTGTATTTGGTTTTTTAATGACTTTTTAGTCGTAGCGCCATCCATGACAAATCTATTAAAGTTTTATCACCCAGTTAGATACCTTTACAGCCACCAGCCCTGGCGAGAGATCTCGCTATTCATTGTATTTTACATTTTTATTGAATTGATATTCAATTATTTTTTGTGAAATTACTCATAGTTTGTTACTAGTTTGCTATAATTATTAATACAAAGATCGAACATTCAGAAAAATTCCTTCGATCATAGATTTGTCATAGATGGCGCTACGACTAAAAAGTCGTTGAAAAATCAAATACAAAGACACGACAACAAGCACATAGAAAAAGGATTCGTGAGGTCCGCTGGTTCGTTCCGTGGTTTAGTCCGTATAGCGTCTGCCACGGTATGCTAGGAGACGTCTGTTCGAATCCGGCCGGATCGAAGGAATTTGTCTGAGTGTTCGATCTTTGTATTAATAATTATAACAAATTTTGGCATAGTCAATTTTTTGGTCAAGCGTGACTTGTCCATAAAATAAGTGATTATAATTTTTTGTAGTGCTGACTTTTTGAGTCCGTTTTATGTAAGGATCATTTCATTGTATGGGACGAAAAAAATCGGGACGGCAGAAGTTGGTCAAATTTCATAAAAATTAAATGTTTTTCATACAAAATGAATAAAATTGTCAGTTTTTTAATCCCGATAGACTCAGCTTCTTATAAGAATGATTTACAACTTCTGCTGTCCCAATTTTTTTCTTCTGATACAATGAAGTCATCCTTACTACTACATGAAACAATTTTTGAACCTACCTATATGTGAAATTTTATAATTGCTAATTAAGCATACAAAAATTGTCGATTAATTTTATTCGTCTCTACGAACCTTAAAGCATATAAGACTACGAACTACGGAATGCCAAAAAGGTCTGCGGAAGTCGGAGGATCTTACTAATTTCTCCATATGCTTGCTGCAGATCTTTGTTTTTGGTTTTAACGCCTTTTTGGTCATAGCGCCACATGTAAGAAAGCTTTTTAAAGTTTTTTCTTCAAGTTCTTAAATTCATAGTTGTATGAATATTAGTAAAAACATCATGTTCATATTGAAGAAAATAAATTTCTACAAATTTAATTCTATGACGACCACAGTCTACAAATTTTGATAATATGCCTATAACAATGTTGTACCTATGCCAAAGTAGGCAGACAATAAATAATAGGTATTCTATGTACACACATCAAAAGTGTGTACGAGTCAAGCACGTTTATTCCAATTACTGAATTGAAAAATAAATTAATGAATTTTTTTTAACACCGATAGATTTTTTGGTCAATTTTATAATTCGAATTTAAAACTGAAATCATCTAACAAAATCCATTGGTGTGAAAAAAAAAAATCATGAAAAAGCCAGATTTTCAGTATAATTATTATTATCGAAAACGTGCTTGATCCCTACACACATTCGATGTGTCTAGGGATCAAGATGACGGGTATACCTCTTACTTCAGAACACATGAGGTATTATTGGAAATGAAACTGTTTATTTTTTTGGGATCTAAATCACGTACATTTGTTTTTTTATACAAACCAAAGTTTCGTTCGTTCATTTTTTAGCATAAATTTAAATATGTGTTGAAACCACCCGAAAACTGATTTTGCAGATATACATATACTACGGGCGTGATTTTATAAAAAAAAAATCATTTTTGGCAGGTTAAGCCTGGGTGCTTAAGAAAAACTATTTTTTGTAGAACTAAAACAGAGAAGCTTTTCTAAATCCTTGTATTTCCCAATAATAATAATAAATGCAATCTGGTGAGTAATGTTCAATGTTACAACTTCGTACGAATCTTCAGGGTCCAGGCATGTTTGGTGGTCACATCGGCCTTATCAGGCAGGGTGATTTCAACCACACCTTTCGCGATTCGCCACTGAAAGTAATTTACAATAATAATTACATATAGTTTTTCAAATGCTCAGTAAAAACATTTAAAAATCAAAATTGGTACAAGCAACATATTTCTTCTACACTAAAGGGAACCATTAATTAACGAACATATTCGACATGTAAGTCAATACGTCAACCGACATGTTGAACAAGACGCCCGACACACACGACACAGCAAAGATATTAAATAAGTGAATAGTCCGCTCAATGTGAGAAATAAACACTTTTGCAAAGATAGATAAAGAATGAACTCACGTTTAAATTTTCGAAGCCTTTAGAACCCAGCATATCAACTTGGAAAATGCCTTTGTGCAAATAAGGAGCCAGATCTTTAACACTCAAAAGGTTACTATTGGGCCATTTTAAGAAAATAGCATAAACTGCTGTAATTATATCTGATTCACTCGGCAATGCCACGGGTTTCGAAGGGTTGTATTCTTTCTTTCTGCAGGTGTACCAAACGTCTGTATTGAGGCTGTCATTTTGGTACGACCAGGGCGAGGTGTCATAAATTGCTTCGCCATTTACGGTAAGCCATTCACCCAGTTGCAAGAGACGCTCTTGAAATATGGGTACGATGATTCCATCTTTCGTTGGTCCAACATCGATAAGTGCATTTCCTTATAAAAAAAAGATACTTTAGTAAAAAAAACTGGAGCTAAGTATTTTTTTTATCACACCAAGTGACGAGATGAAGAAGACGTGAGCCTGGTGGAAAGCGACGTGCCTGTCCATAACAGTTGTAGTGTAACTCAGAACTTTAAAACGCAAAGATCAGAGGAACACTGCTACTGACAAATCCCATGTGCCTATAATTTCACCAGCACCCTTACAAAATTGAATTAATTAAATTCTGCATGCTATCGAAAGTATGAAATTTTTACAAGTTTTCTCTTATATATTATTTCTGTATCCAAAAATAATAATAATAATAGATTCACACTAGTTTAGTACTAAAAATGTATTATTAGCAACATAAAATGTCTGCTCTGAGGAAAACTGCCCCTTACCTCCGCAGCTCACTGTGGATACAACTGTTTGTAGCAATTCGTTTATGGTCAAAATTTCCGATAATTTCATATTCCTTCTGAAACCCCATGACTTTTTGTCTATAGTGAAAGCATTTTCCCATTTGTGGTTCATCAAAACACCTGCACGAAAAATTAGTAATGTCAAGTGTTTATTAGGCAAGTAGATTATAATTACTTCTTAAATTTATGGAACTAGGGTCAAGATCAAAATCGAAATTCATGTAGTTTTATGTATCAAAAGTACATAAGCTCAGTACAGAGTACTAAAAAACCGACTTCAAAAGTTCGTAGAATGACATCTATTTGCCAAGTTTTATTGGTATTGGTTGCCGGAAAGTGCACGAAACTGAATTCATCCCCTAGTTCGCCACCCTTAGAGGTGGAATAATATAGTGGAATTTTCTTCAAATTTAAATAGGACCACTACCGAGTTACCCTCTTTCCAGAAAAAAATTAATCATCAAAATCGGTTTACACATTCATATAAAGAAATGTCGAATTGGGAACCTCCTCCTTTTTTAAAGTCGGTTCAAAAGAACTCTCTTTACGCGTTACTTCTTGTAATTTATCTCTAGCATGGAACACCTATTGCGCAAGTTATACTTGCTAAGAAAGTTTCTAGATTTACAACAAATACCTATTAAATATGATCATCATCAACAACCTATTTATACGTCCCACTGCTGAGGAGTTAAAATGCGGGTTGGGGACTACACATGTTTGTGAACATTCTTCGACGTGCTGGTTTCATCATGATGTTCACCAAAAAGCATATGGCAAATGTTAAATCAAATTTCAGTATAAGCCTGGCTTTGAACCCTTGGCCTCTACTTGAGAGGTGGTAGGTCAAACCATTAGGCTACCACTGCCTTTTATATAAATATGCTAATAGCAAAACTCCAAATGTTTCAGTTGTGTATTTCTGTTGTCATTTATTGGTAACTATCTGATTGAATTCATCTCTACGACATATATTCTGCAATATATTATATACCACAAAAAAATTCACATACCAGGATTATATCTATCTTTGCAATTGAAGAAGTCTCCATGATGACAGCCAATACCTCTGCCCCATCTATCATTGACTACAATCTCATCCTTAACAGGGCTTTCATTGTAGAACCAGGCTAAGAGTTCTGGTGACTTCCAGTAAGTGTCATTGGCTTCCCAATCTCCATCAGCCCAAAATAATGATGGTTTATAATCATTAATAATCTGCTTTATATCTGGCCACAGTTTGTTGTCTGTGTAATTTGTAGTGGTGAAATTTGCATTGCTGTCTTCTAAGTATATAGGATTAAACCACTCATATAAAGAATGGTAAACACCAAACTTCAATCCAGCTTCTTTTACAGCTTCAGAAAGATGTTTTACTATGTCTAATTTGGGTCCTACATCAACTGAGTTCCAACTGAATGAGCGCTTTGATGGAAATAATGTGTAGCCTTCATGATGCTTAGAAGTGAGAACAACATATCTGAAATATAGTCACAAATTACTGAAATAACTAGAAACTATGCTTATTGCAAATTCTTTTATAAAATTTGTAAACAAATGAATAGTGTGAACTTAAAACTGATGCAAAAATTATTTTTTAAATTATGATGTAACTATCTGCGATCATGCCGTGAGCAATAAACAGATCTGTGGTATAGTCGATTGTGGAATAAAAAGCCCGGTGATACTTTCTTCCATAATCATTACTTGACTGATTGTGTTTTCCTGATTTAACTTTCTAGTATCCTCGACTTTTCCAACTCAAGCCACCCTCACACTTTTCGTCAACTAAAGATCTTGCCAAAATGTTATATATATCTCCTGTTTGATAGTTGATAAAGGATCAATAAAAAGTCCCAAAAATTTTAAAACAACAAAAATGGCATTGGACAGGATGCATAATGAGAGAAAAAAATATATTATAAATGGACAAAAGATACTGTGGAATGGTACCCAAGAGAGGAAAAAAAGGAAGAAAGGGAGACCATACTTTAGATGGGGAAATAATTTTATTTATTGCTGGAGGATATGCATGGAGGCAAATAGCAAGAGATAAGAAGAAATGGAAATCTCTGAAAGAGGCCCATGTCTTAGGACAAATTGAAGTCATCAAAAGCATGTCATAATAATGTTTCTGTATTAGATAAGTTAGAAAGTTCATTCTTGATAATCAGCAATAAAGGTTAATAAATAAATAATTATAAATTACATATCTTAAAAGAAAGTAAAAGACTTTTAATTTGTAAAAGTATCTTAAACTAAATTGTATACAAACTTTGCTCCAGATTGGGCGAAAAGTTTTGCCCACTCTTTGGGGTCAAAAAATTCAGCTGTGAACATAGGTGCAAATTCCTGATATGTAAACCCAGGGTAACTCTTTTTCATAAAATCGTTTATTGCTTCATCATTGCCTGAAAAATAACATGAAATTACACTATTTAAGTACATGGAATAATTTATTTAACATTTTGCTATTAAAATTTATATCAAATATTTCAAAAATATCAAAAAAATATTTTAAAAAATTGCCTTCAAGTTTCAGGTGTTGCGACATTTAAAATTTGAATAATATATAAAATACTAAATAAACAAACTTTACCACTTTTCCAATCGGCCCAAAACCATTCACTTTTGAAACTTGGCACGGAGTATACTCCCCAATGAAGGAAAATGCCAATTTTAGCGGAATCATACCACTGAGGCAGAGGGCGGGTGTCCAAATCGTCCCAATCCGGGTTATAGGTTTTAGTGTACAAAAGCTTTGATTCATTTGGCATGGTAACGACATTTAAATCGTCAGTTAAAGGCTCTTGTTTCGCGTAGGTAACGCAAATTAAGATATATAATATTAAAACGTTCATCATTTTGTCTGAAAATTATAATTAAGTGCAGTTACAATGAAATCTTGGAGCATAAATTCAACACCACTTCGACACTTTCGATGACTGACAGTTGACACTGACAGTCTCTTTCAAAACAAAACCTTATTTTCCATCGTTTACGATAAAACCGCTAATTTGCATCCTTTTTTTCCCATCCTCTAAGTTTCCATTCTGTACGTAAGTAACCCCTAAGTAACCTACCTACAAAAATTGTTTGAATATGCCACTGTCAATGTCATTGTCAATGTGAGTGAAGAGAGTAGTGTTGGGTCATGGAAAAACCACGGCTCTAGCATAGATATCTCTGTGGACCGTCCCACATTGGGCAGTCCCATATCTTTCTACATGAGTTTTGTCTAGAGTGTCTCTTCCTATCAACCTATAACCTGCGTGCAAGTAAACCTGCACAGAGACCTCAGTCAGGTATCAGCAAGGTATCAAAAATCAAATTCTAAAACTTGAAGATACTGATCGAAAACAATCGATTTTTTTTACCGATATTTTCACATAGGTATGATTCTTTCACTGTTGTCCAATCATTATACTAACTTACTTTTAGCTATAAGTACATACAATTTTATTTTGTAATTCATGCTAAATAAACCAACTTTTATAAATATTCTCAAACATAAAATATAAAAAATCCCTGAAATAGAATCTTTACATTTATTTAATAAATTTGAAGTATCATGTCGAAATTAAATCTATATTAAATTCAATTTTAAGGACACATTTTTATTTTTTGTAGATTGAGAAATTAAGATTGTTGAAATTATTAATTAAATTAATTAAAAAATCACACTTATTTATTAGTTTCTTCCCTTTAAAACTACGGATACAATATGGAACAGAAAAAATCTTCTCGACCTGAAAGCTCCTTCTGAAGTAATGCAATTTTCATTTTTATTTTTTTCATTGTATCTAAAATTTTCGTGATCGCTAAATAATAATCACACGCAGGTATACCTAAATCCTATGAATCACAGTTACTCATAGTCATGGGCTTCTGTGTGACAAGGAAGAAGAATAAAATCTTCTGGATAAAAATAATGAAGTATCCAGATGTGTATACATTATCGAGCTTAGTAGTGTAAGTATCGAGCATTTTCTTACCTTCCTATAGCTGTTTCACATAAACACTTAAAGCGCCACATTAGCAACGTGTTGATGCGTTGTTGTTTAACAGGTTTTTGGTGTACACTAGTATAGATGTCGTAGGTTTTGAGCGGTTCGATATTATTCAGAAGCATAAATAGCAAATATCGTTTCTAATGCGGCACTAAAATGTTCGTTAAAAATGGCTCCCAAAACACCATTATTGTAATGCCATTTTCTTTTATATATTTATTTAGTTACCCCAAATACTCTTTACCTCCATTAGTGGCAATTTTATTGTGTACTGAGTTTAGGCTGTTAAAACGGGTCTATCTTTTTATACACAAAGGGAACTACTCTAAAAATTTTATTCGACAGTAAAATAAAAAAGTTATTGAAGGGACTGTTAGTTACTGAAATGTCCTTATTTAAAAGTGAGTACAGTGCTTTATATAGTGCTTATAGCGAATATACTGTTATAATAATAACTGTTGGAATAATATGAATATTATTATAAACATTAAATGGCATATTGTACTTCGTGTTTTATTATGTTTTATTAATTATACATACTTCTCAATGAATTGATGACATTGGTACTAAAAGAGAAACACATACCTCTGTAGATTTGCTATAAAAACGTCCAGTAAAACAATTTTCAAGTTTTTCCAATACTTTCCCTCGACAAAACTGCCAGATAGAATACTCCTTAAGTTTTTTTATTGCACAAAATGTGCTTATATATTCACTTTATTGGTACACATACCGTGCGGTACCCGATAAACTCCGATGTGGTTGCTTGCCTATAAACAACTGATAAGGTACGCATTTGTTTCACCAGGAACATAAATACACATGTAGTATGTACTTAGTAGCTACATTACTTACATTATTATATATATAAAGCTACAAGTTCTTACTCACTGATAGAAATAGAACGCATACTTCCCGATATGGTGGAAAAAAAATATTTATACCGTTGTACGCGGATAGGCTCCAAAGTAAAAAATCAAATATGAGAGGATCTGAATATGGAAAATATGAAAAAGTGATCAACGGCCTGCAAAAACTATAATACATGGGATTTTTGTGCATTTTTTTTCTTTCAAATTCAAATAAACAAGATGGCCGCCATACAAATTTCATAGCCTCCTATCACGGAAACTATTAGAGATAGGTAGGATGTGCTCGAAGGAATGTCATAGAGATTAATAGTGGTCAACTGCCTGGGTTAAAAAAAAACAAGATGGCGAATTCAAAATGGCGGCCGAAGAAAAACTTGCTTCGATTCGGCTGAAAATTGGTATGCGGGGTCTTTTGGAGTCCTTAACCATATTTTGGGGTCAAAAGTTTCTTTTCGCCATTTTTTAATATGGCTGTCATATAAGCGTTTTTTTCGTCAAAATTGGCTGCCGAAACGGACTTGCTCTGATTCGGCTGAAAATTGGCATGCGCTGGCCTCTAGAAGTGCCGTGATAATAATTTGTGGTCAAAATTGGTTTTTCGCCATTTTCAAATATGGCCGCCATAGAAGCGTTCGTTGGCGGCGGAAAAAAAATGCTCTGATCCCTTTGAAAATTGGCATGTGTGGGTCTCTAGGAATGCTTGATAATAATTTGTGATCAAAAATGGTTTTACGCCATTTTTTAATATGGCCGCCATTCAACAACTAATAAAAATTAGCTTTAATTCAACTGAAAATCGATATGTCGGGATGTCTATAGGTGTCTGATAATAATTTGCGGTCGAAATCTATTTTTCGGCTTTTATTCAATAGGGCTACCATACAAACTTTTTTGGCGGTAGATAAAAATTTCTTCTAATTCGACTGAAAATGGCATGGCTTCAATTACAATTTGGGGTAAAAATTATGTTTTTGACGTTTTTCGATATAGCCGTAATTTTTTATGTAAATGGCTATTGAAAAAATTTGCTTTGCTCGGACTGAAAATTGGCATGATAAGATTTCTTAAGATTTTTGATAATAATTAGTGGTCAAAATATATTTTTGCAATTTTTAAACATGGCCGCAATTAAAGAGCCATTTCAATTTTTTTAAAACAAAGCCACAATTTTTTTTAAAATAAAGCCGAGTCCGGAGGCCGATGTCTACGGAGGGCGAAACCCGAAGCGTCCGCACGCCATCAAATACGAGACGTAATAGATTACGAGTACAAGATCTCACAATTGTAAAAATGTAAAGCATGCTTCCCGTTGTAGTGGAAATGAGATACTTATTATAGCGTTGTTGTATCTAAACCGTCGCTATGTTAGATTTCATTTTCTTGAAAGCTATGCCAAAGAAAAGTATTTAGGGGGAAAAAATGTCAAACTACCGCCGAATTTCCTGTACTATGTAGGTACTATGAATACCAAATCAACGATAACCTAGAATACTCAGACCAAAACCAACTTAGAAATGTTCGATTCTTGAATGGGCATAAATCGGGAATCGATCTCCTCATCAAGCGCCCATAGTACTAACTGCCACCGAAGAGCATGAGCACTTCCCGTAAACTGAAACCGACCACGTGCCGCAGGCCGAGCGCGACAGGGCTCGTTTATACATATACTCAATACCAATGTTTTATTGCATACTGTAATGTCATACAAGCATTATGAGCCCTGTAAAATTTTTTTCTGTACGACATATAGTAATTATTTACATTAGGTTACATTTTAGTAGTAGTAGAGCACCTTGTGAAAGACTTCCGCCAAGGAACTATTACTACCTTGCCCTAATGTGAGCTTTACTGCGTTCCGATTTTGAAGGAAAGGTGCTGCACGTGGGACTTGTTAATTTATGCTTAAGGGGACTTCACGCGGTCCGTAGCCCGATTTGCGGCTAGCGCCGCGTATAGGTCCGAGGCCGCCCGGACTCGTCCGTTTTGCGAGCGAGCTCGTATAAATCGGCGCGTTTGACAACACGATGCGAACGCACCTTCAAAGTGACGGGCGCAGTGGCAGTGCCCCTCAAATCATTGCCATTTAAAGATCTTCTTGTAGCTTTATAAAAAAGGAAAAACGTATAAGTCCCTTTATTTTTTTCCATCCTCTCTAAGATAAGTCCACAGGATGATGTATTCGACAAAGTGTAAAAAACAATAGAGGTGACAGTTTCATATATCAAATTTAAAATATGTTTTTAAAAAAGAATGTCAGTGTTCTTATTACATAAGTAATAAACCGGAACACAGTAATGCGGACATTACTGTTTGGCGGCAGAAATAGGTAAGGTGGCAGTACCTACCTACTACCCTGGACGAACTCTTTCACAAGGAGCTCTACTACTATTATATACCTATATACTGGGCATGTAGAAGCATTCCAATCTAATCTGCAATTGTAAAATGTCTAACGAACTACACACATCAAAAGTGTCTAGGGATCAAGTACGTTTAAGAGTATTGCTGCAATTAGGGTTAATTATATTAACTTTTTTGTATCGCTATTGATACTTTTTAGTGAGTTTTAACATTTAAATAAGGAATATTGTTTAAAATTCGATAATAAGAAAAAAATCGATTGTCAAAAGTGTTTTGTATAAAAATGAGTTATAGCGTTTTGACAAAATCATTACAATATCTGCATCGGAACCGAAACAATTTACATTATTATGGAGAGACGACATCATTTAACCCGAGAAGTGATGATGCGAGCCGTCGGAATGTTGGAAGCTGGTTCCAGGCAACGTGCTGTGGCTTTCACTCTTAACACTACACAGAGCGTCATAAGTCGCCTCTGGACGCGCTATCGCATGACGGGCAGCGTGGCCGAGCGACATGGAGGACGATCTCGCATCATGACTCGCAGACAGGACCGGTATATCCAAAATACTGCTCGACGGAATCGTACCATGACCGCCATGATGTTGGTTACGAGGCTCCACGGCTCCTCAGGCTTGCTAATAAGCGATCAAACAATCCGAAATCGTTTACGTGAAGTGGGTCTGCGATCCCGAAGGCCGCTCAGAGTTCCACCTATTGCACCCTGCAATCGCAGGACCCGTTTACGATGGGCTCGCGAACACAGAAACTGGGAGGAAGAAGACTGGCGCTATTAGTGCTTTTCGGATGAATCCCGCTTCGGTATGAGACCGGATACAATACGTACTCGAGTTTGGAGAATATCTGGACGTCATGAACGTTTGAGATATTGTCAGGAAGTTCATCCATATGGTGGGGGAACAATAATGATATGGGCCGGTATTTGGATCGGCGGAAGAACCGATCTCATTTGGATCAGGGGTAACCTCAATGCTCAAGTTTACGCAGAGAGGATTGTTTCAGATGTTATCATCCCTTTGCGAGGCCAGTTGGGTGATTCATTTCAACTAATGCATGACAACGCACGTCCACACACGGCTAGAGTCGTAACACGCATTCTTGCCGAAGCTCGTATTAACATTCTGCCGTGGCCTGCTCAATCGCCAGACCTCAATCCAATTGAGCACGCATGGGATATGCTTCAAAGAAGAGCTGTGCCGAGTATGCATACCGTACATACTCTACAACCATATTTTGACTTGTTACAAAACAAATGGGCGGCCATTCCTCAAAGTGATTTTGATGAACTCATCTTAAGCATGCCAAATCGTGATTCGTGTTAATGGTGGAAATACAGATTATTAATTTTCTTATCTTTACAATAAAAATGAGCAAAATCATCATTTTCGCCATTTTTTTGTCATTTAATTGACGCCGTTAATTTGAGTTTTTTCCCACAATTTGCAAAAACATTTATTTTAGTTTATTTTTATTAAATATGGGGGTAAGCGGTTAAATAAAACATAAGCATTAAAGTAAGAAGTCGTCCTGGAAGACTGGATTTGGTAAATATTGCTTAAATAATTTATATTTCAAAAATATTCACTTGATCCCTAGACACTTTTGATGTGTGTACTTCGAGTACTACTACTAACGACTAGTTCTTTTTTTGTAACATTTCGATTCACTATTGACCAAAGTCTGTACTATAAAGTTACCGCTATAAATTTAAAGCTCTGAGTGACACTGTATAACTGACGTGTAGCTTACCATCAGGGGCACGACGTGTACGTCCCGCCACTTGATGTTATAAAAAAAAATAACAGTACGTAGGTATTAAAACTATTTTCAGGAGAACTAAAACAGACAAGATATCTCACCTTTGGTGTAATAAAACTGCATTAGATTAGCAAAATGATAACTTCAGGAGTTTCAAAGACTACAAAGCAAAATAAGTCGATAATTTTTTTCTTGAGAACACGAGAGTTATACATTTTTGCATTAATTATATCTACATAATTTTTCACTTCTCAAGCTCTTAAAGTTCGTATTTATGCTAGGTGTAAGCTGCATGAAATAGGATTTTATCTAGTATAGTAATATATATAATAATATAATAGGATTTGCTCTAGTGCATTAAAATCTTCGTGCTTAAGACTAAAGCAATCAGGCGCCAATAGCCACGCACACTAGGCCTTTCTAAACTAAAGTTTATTAATTTAATTCGTGTTACATTAAATCTTATATAATTAATAAAAGCAGGCAATAGTAATAGTAATAAGTTATAAGAAATAGATGTGCATAAAAAATAAAAGCTTGTACAATATAACTGAGCATTATATAGTCCGACCTGAGCTAAGTGTCATGTGTAGAAAAAAAATTGCAATTTGAAATTGTTTTACAATTCACGTTAAATAATGTCGTCAAGTGACGGGAAAATATACTCACACCTAACATTTTAATTGAGATGAATGGCAAAATGCAGATATTGCCGCCGAAATCTAAGCAAATTTAACTTAACGCGTATGAAAATTTTATGCGTTAGAGAATAAAAAATTAAGAAATTAAGAAAAAAAAAAAGTAAGTAAGTAAAATTAAGAAATTCTATCACAAATACGAAGTAATAAAGTAAATATGTCAGGAAAACCTTCACATTAAATATATCTGATTGGTCTAATTTTACTTTCAATTTTAATTAAATAAACATTTATTTGCAGTATTGTTGTTTACTTTCCTCACAATCGAAGTAAAAAGCAAAGTGTATAACTCGTGCATAAAACCCATGATACCCTTGACTTAACTTTTCACCCTCGGGTGGATATAATACACGTCTCGGGTATTTATTTATTCATTCATTTATTGCATTACATGGGTAATACACAAGTTCTTAAAATAAATATAAGTACAGCCATGTCATCCTGTAGGGCACCGCAATTAACGTTTAACTTAAATAGAAGTTCTAAAATTGAAATAAAAACGTACAATATGCAATTAAACATAATTAATCAAATCAGTATCAAAATCATACTATGTTAATAAAATAGAAATAATTACAGTAAAATTTATAAAAACTTACCATAACAATTTAACAATTTAAAAAATATAAAATAAAATAAAGATAAATAAAATGTCATAATCAAATCAATTTCAAAATCAAAATAATATTTCATTAATAAAATGGAAAGAACAAGAATAAAAATAATGAGTAATTATATGTCTAAGTAATAAAAAGCAAAATAAAATATTCTTTCTTAACAATTTTAAGCAATTTTTATAAATTCATATAATATTAATATTGTTTATTACGTATTTTACATCTTGTCTTTGCTCTCGAAGAACTCTTGCAACGTGTAAAAATGTTTTTGAACAAATATTTTGCAAGTTTTTAAACCTCAATTTTGATGGTTTTAGGAACGTTTTTAGAATTATATAATTTACGCACATGGCATAGGGGCAAGAACTATGCATTTTTAATTTTGAAGGTCAACTGGTATTCTTTGTCTAGGTCGCAGATTTGTTGGTTGTTGTTCGTCTGGAAAAAGATGTCTGTATTTTCTTAAGAATTTACTAGTTTCGAGGATGTAAATCGATGGCAGGGTAAGTATATTTAATTTAAAAAACATTGGTTTACAGCTTTCTGTCTGCTTAAGGTGGGCAAGTATTCTTATGCATTTCTTTTGATACTTATAAGCTTCACCTACGTCCGTGCTGTTGACCCACAATACCACTTCATATAGGAGCCACGCGTATACGCGTATACGCGTAGTATGCACATAGAGCTGTTTTCAGGTCTGTGGTCTTTTTTAGTTTTAATATAATTTTTAGTTTTAATAAGATAAAATAAGTGAAGCTGACCAATTTGGAGCATATTTTTTTAGTATGTACTTACTTGGGTATTCAAGGGTAAAATGGCGTTTTATGCACTTGTTGTACAATCTACTATATTTCATGTAGTTAGTGTTACTTTTATGACTTTGCTTTGGCAAAAGCAGTTTTGACGTAGGTATGATCACATTTGGCTCTATTATACTCGTAATACAAAGGGAACGATAGTTTTTAAGTATATTGCATAATGCATACAATGATGTATTAACTCAAGAAGTGATTTTTTTCAGAATCAATTAAAAACGAATTACACACTTCCTTTATTAAAATGTATATATACTTAGATTAAAGTTTATTACAGACGTCTAAATATTTTCTACTTAAAAATAAAAGGGAATAAATAATTTCACATTTTTAGTTTTTGTTTTGTTTGTTTTTTTATTGTGTCTTACAATATTCTAACGACGGTTTTTATTGACGTTTAGAGAATCAAATACGATCAGCTATAATATAATATTGAATCTCACATATTTTGAGTTACAACACTATAGTAATAGCAGTGCGATATATCCAATTACTATAATAAATGAAATCTTGTGAGTAAATCTCCACGTCATAACTTTGTATGAATCTTCAAGGTCCAGGCATGTTCGGTGCTCATATCGGCTTTGTCAGGGAGGGCGATTTCAACCATGTCTTTTCCGATCCACCACTGAAAGTAATTACGTAATTAATTACACAAATAGGTAGTTTTTCAAACGCTCTATAGAATAATCAGCAGATCATAAATTCGTTCAAACAAGGTATTTGTTTTATATACTGTAGGGACACATGTGCTGACGTTACGTTTTCAGCCCTCCGCGTGTGCGCAGTCAGTCATCGTCTGTCACGCGTCCGGTCCGAACGATTCGAGGAATATTCCTCGCCATAAGTAGTTCTGAGTAAATCTGTGTAAATCTTCTAAATGTTTTGTACCGTATACTATTTGGCAGTGAACAATAAAAGTGTGACAACTAAATTATAAAGGAGTTTTGACTTTGTCTGGAATCCCCGTAGTTAGCACATTAAATCCGGGTGATTAATAGGACAATCCACAATAGCTCCTAAAACACCAAAGGGATAGTTCACTAGCGAATATATCCGGCATGTAATGTTAATTAGTGCTCTTAAACTCAAAATATCAATTAACGGTTTTTTTAAAGAAGTATCGGCTAAAAACTTCTTTGCGAATAAGTTAACAAGGCGCCCGACACGACAGTCGAGGTATTCGATTATTCAGTTGAATCTTTTTCACAAACGGGAAAATCACTTTCGTAAAAATAAGATAGATACAAAATGAACTCACGTTTAAATCTTCGAGGACTTTAGAACCCAGCATATCTACTTGGTAAATGCCTTTCTTCGAATAAGGAACCAGATCTTTAACTATCAAAAGGTTGCTTTTGGGCCATTTTAAGAAAATAACATAAACTGCTGTGATTATATCTGATTCACTCGGCAATGCCACAGGTTTCGAAGGGTTGTATTCTTTCTTTCTGCACGTGTACCAAACGTCTGTATTGTGACTGTCTTTTTGGTACGTCCAGGGCGACGTGTCATAAATTGCTTCACCATTTACGTCAAGCCATTCACCCAGTTGCAAAAGACGCTCTTGAAATATGGGTACGATAGTTCCATCTTCCGTTGGTCCAACGTTAATAAATGCATTCCCTTAAATAAACAAAGATACTTTATATGGAAACGTCCAAGAATGTTTCTTAAAATACAATAAAATTTTTAAAAATGGCAGAGTTATAATTATTAATACAAAGATCGAACACTAAGAAAAAATTCCGTCGATTCGGCTGGATTTGAACTCTACTACGAACGTAAATAAATCGTGACAGACGCTATGCGATCTAAGCCACGGAACGAACTAGCGGACCTTACGAATTTTTCTATGTGCTTGTTGCAGGTCTTTGATTTTAATTTTTACGATTTTTTTGCCATCAGCGCCATCAGTGAGAAATTTTTTCTTCACTTAGCAAGGCAGTTAGCACAGCGTCTGGGACGGTTTGCTGGAAGACGTTGGTTCGAATCCAGCCGGATCGAAGGAATTTTTTCTTAGTGTTCTAATTACAACAAACTAGTGGAGTAATTTCACAAAAATTATTAAATATCATGGCGGTCAAACATCGTGACAATCAATTAACTTCAAAATGACAGAGATTTAAATCATTTGCTATCTGAATTAAATGGAATAAAAATATAATCAAATCACTGTCTATGCTACATTCAGTAAAATGTCTCCGGAAGATGAAATTTCCATTTTTTATCTAATATTTAATCTAGACAAATTCATTGGTAATATTATGCATGTGTCCAAAAAATCAAATAATATATTAAATATATACAGAACAGACTATATATACTAGCGATAAATGTGTCTTAAGTAAATAAGAATAAAATCTGCTTTAAGTACCTATTAATATACTTAAGAGTAATGGTAGCAACATTAATTTTCGACGACAAACTGCCCTTACCTCCGTGGCTCACTATGGAAACAACATTTTCTAGTAATTCGTTTATGCTTATAATTTCCGATATCTTCATATTTCGTCTAAAACCGTATGATTTTTTATCCAAAGTAATTGCACTCGCCCATTTATGGTCCATCCAATCTATACAAGAAGAAATATTAATCACGTCTTTATTTAGGTAAATAGATGACCTGACAAGATACTTTGGTGGTGATGGTGAAAAAACCAGTTCTTATAATTATGCAACTTAGCCGGGACCATAATATAAATTGTTGTCGTCCGCTGTACCGAATTTAAAAAAATAGTTTCACATATTTATCGTGCAGGCTCGACTTGAAAAGTTTTTGGAAAATTTA
>NW_020654810.1:16858482-16913837 GCF_003589595.1 Hyposmocoma kahamanoa
CCAAAGATATGCAGATTCTGAAGCTCCGAAACTTGGCACAGAATATAGACCCCAATGAATGAAAATGCCAATTTTCGCGCCATCGTACCACTGAGGCAGGGGGCGGGTGTCCAAATCGTCCCAATCCGGCTTATAGGTTTTATTGTACAAAAACTTTGGTTCACTCGTCATGGTCACATTTAATAAAGCTTCAATTATATGGTCTTGTTTTGCGTAGGTAAAGCAAACCAAGACAGATAATATTAACACCTTCATTATCCTGTGGAAAAGTTAAGTCTAATTAAAGCAGTTTTTGTGGAATGGAAACTAAGGTAGGACTTCAAAATACCGACGTCGAACAGCGGATTGGGGAAAACTCCTCTTCCATGAACTTTAAAGTTGGACAATACATTAAAATGTTTGTTTTTATAAATAATATATGAAACATATAACAGTTATTTTAAAATTGCAATTTCATTTTAATTCAAATACGTTATTATCAAAAGTTATTCAAGTACGCGATGCCATGACCTTCTTCTTTTTTTTCAACGTCGAGATTTTTTTTTTATATCAAATAACGGGACGAATAAGTCCTGCGACTGGTGGTAAACTACACGACAGTTGCAGTGCCACTCAGAGCTTTAACTCGCAAAGAACTGAGGGACACTGCTACGGCGCCTTTCACCAGCACCCGTACCTACCCTTCATAACCGAAACGCAGTAATGCTCACATTACTGCTTGGCGGCAGTAATAGGTAAGGTGGCAGTAATTCCCTGGACGAACTCTTTTACAAGGAGCTCCACTACTACTAAAAATTAAGCGTATCGAAATAATAATATATTTACTGTACTCCAATAAATCATACTGAAGCTTTTGTATTTCTTTCTTAAACTAAATATATAACTTGGAATAACTTGACTGGAAAGTTTAATGCATTTTCTATAACATTTCGTGCTCTAAAAATAGCCGTTTCAGTAGCTTCTGAACTGAAGAAGTACGAAAATCCTTCTGGCCGTGTACATATTATCGAGTTTAATGTTCCAAGTATTGAGCATTTGGAATATTCTTTGGGCTGTTTGATACGAATGGTGAAAGTTTCGAGGTTTTGATTTCATTTTCTACTTTGGATACCTCGATGAAATTTTAACGGTAATAAAAGAGATTAACGAAGGCGAAATATGGAACTTGAGAGAATCGGTTGGAATCGTATCGTATTAATTTTACAAGTGGAATATTGAAGATTATTTCATTTTAATTATGTATTTTAATTATCACACTTCAGTACCACACGAGAAAAAAAAATTTTACCTCATTTGCAGATCCAATAAAAAAATATTTTTTCCTGCACTTCCTGAGGAACTAAACCAAACTGCCAAAAGAAATAACTCCTTATGCTTTTTATTGCACAAAACGGGCTTATTTATTTACTTTATTGATACAGATATCATTACGTAGTTGGTAAATCCCGATGTGGTTATCTGTCCGCAAAGCACTGACAAAGCATTTATTCCATACTGGGTATAATTTTTTAAGATATCTGAGAGCAAAGATCTCAGCTGCCACTGCGTCCATCACCTTGAGACAGAGCTGGCATCTGTCCCATATTCCAGTAAATTTATCAGAACCCTTTCCTTTCAAACTCGGAACGCCATAACGCTCACTACCTGAATACTTTCCTGGACGAGCTTTTCACACTGAGCTTAGTGTTACTAAAAACTGCTACTAAATCTACATGATTTGAGTACAATACAAATAATATATCGAGTTGTTAGGTTTTCGAGATTGTTACACATTGGAAATAAAACATTTTTTTCGGATCTAAATCGCGTATATTTTTTTCTTGAAGCAAACTAACGTTACGAACGCTTGACAGGTCCCATAGTCACGTCAGATTGGGATGGTAAAGTCATCAATTATCTACATAATTTCCAATATAGATAATATGTAATTTCATTCAAACACCAAGCCGATCTTTGCCTTCGGTAAGTCCAAGACTCCGATAAAGGTGGCGATCCAGCGATAATCGTCGGACAGAACAGTCAGGCGTTTTGTAAGGGAAATTAGATGACACAAGGCTTAAAATTATTCGAGACAATATTCATGCCTTACGATTGTTCACTATTAAGTAATTATCTCATTCCTGAAATACTCCTAATCCCGTGATTAATCACGATACGATGATGTTATGAATTACGAATTTACATTTTGATAGTTTTAACTTGAAATATCCGTGTTTTCCTTACAAACTGGGTTACAAAATGGACGGTTACTCGGTTTTTTCGGTTACAGCGTTCCGGTTTTGAAGGATGTGGGTGTTGGTGAAACTACAGACACGTGGGACTCGTCAGCTTTATGTCTTAGGGTGAGTAGCGCAGTGGCAGTTAGCGATTTAAAGCTTTAAGTGACACTGCAATTGTTATGGCGCCTAGCTATCACCTGTCGCTTACCACCAGGCGCACAACTTATTCATCACTTTGTATCACAAATAAAATAATAAATAAATAATCAGTTTGCATGCCCGATTCGGAAATGTGCAAGGATAGCTAGGACGATATCATGGTCAACATCATTGAAGGCGTTACAAAAATAGATGATTATTAATACTGTTAACCGTGAATTCTTTATACCCTCCCTAATGTCTTTTGTCACTTTCGTACTGTGACCAGGCCAAAATCCATGTTGGTATCTACTGGTCGAAGACGTTGTTTCTAAAAGAGAAAGATGATAAGTTGGCGATAAACAACTGCTTCAAGAATTATCTAAAGGAAGGTTAGTTAGGTATAGGGATTGGCCAAAAGTGTTTGAAGGTTGTGGGGTATGAACACACTTCTCCGGTAGACTGGTTGAAAATGCCAAACGACATTTTTTTTATAATATCATGTGATGGGACGAACAAGTCGTGCGCCTGATGGTAAGCTACACGCCTGTCCATAACTGTTGCTGCGCCACTCAGAGCTTTAAATCTCAAAGATCTGAGGGGCACTGCCACTGCGCCCGTCACCCTGACACATAAAGTTGACAAGGCCCATGTGCCAGTAATTTCACCAGCACCCCTTACCCTTCTGAACCGGAACGCAGTAATGCTCCTAGTGGTAGAAATAGGTAAGATGGCTGTACTTCCTTGGGCGAACTCTTTCACAAGGAGCTGTACTGCTATTAAAATCGTTAATAGCAGTAGAAACCTTAGTATCAGGCTCATAACTTAGACGTGGTACCTATCATAAAAAAGTTGTCTCTATTGAGATACGATAAACAGTGAGTATATTTTATTATTATAGTCTATCGAGTACCCAATGGTTTTGTTGCGTACAATAGAAACGTTTATGAGGTAGGTACAAATTCTGAAGCCAATTAATGTTTAATATTTGTATATACAATTAATATAATAACAATCATATTATAAATGAAATCATTCCTAACTGCACTTTCCTTTAGATGAGATGGAGGACAAAAGCTTAATTTTTCATTACATTATAAACGAGGAGTATAGCATAAAATAGTAGTTTAAACTGTAACAACAAGGTAATAGAGGACAATAAAACATAAAGTGAAAAAGAGCAATTTATGTTGTGCACTGAAAGATTATATATTCATAAGATTTGCAAATCATAACATCGTCCAATCATTTGATTAGAGCCATTACTCTCTCACTGCTTATTGACTATTGGATGCTTTTGCTTGTTCGCTCGTCGCAATCGCAACAGCAGAATAGCAATATAATAACAGCAGTTTAGACAGAGGTTCGATAGTAAGTTATTCATAATAGCGTAAGAATAATGCGCTATGTGCTATTGTAATAATGACTATTTTTAATAAGAGCAGATCTTAGCCTGGCGATATAAACGCACGTTTAAGAAACACATCAGCGATTTATAAGCCATTGCATATCGATGCAAACACGCTTTTGCGTCGACGTAATCGCTTATGTTGAATCATTAAAAACTTGCGGCTGATTTTATGCAAACGCGCTGTTGAATCTATGCTTACGCAAATTTGAATCGACGAGCACACGCGTGTGCATCGCGATACAATGGCGGCCACAAGCGGGCGTATCTTCAACACCATAAAAAAGTTATAATAATTTATTTTTAAATATGACGGACCCATCGAGTATATGACCAGAAATAGAGACGAAATAAAGACCATATATTCCTGGTAACACATTGGCGATACAGCTCTTATAAATATCAACTCTCGTTTGCACTGAAATATATACTGGCCAACTACTCACCTGTGTGTACGTCTCCATATATTCCAAAACATATTATGTATTTATTGTAATAAAGATAATATCTCTAACAATGCCGTGCTGTTTTATTCGGTGGTGTGGGAAAAACAGCAAAACATCTAGTTACAAAACAAACGTAATCAAATTTCATCGGTAATTAAATATTAAATATGTAATTTTGCAATTTTCGTCCATTATAGCAAAGCTCAAGTTAACTGGTCAATTTGAAGTGACATAATTGACGACACCCGTCAATTGTTTCGAACTCGGGCTAGCCAATCGGAGCGCAGTTGTCACAGTAATGATATGGCAGAAGAGTTTTCAAACAAATTAAATGACATTTCGTCTCTATTTCTGGTTATATACTAGAAGGACGGACCCAATATTTAAAATCTACGGCGTTGCGGCTATGTCGCGTTTGCATCGCGATCGTATGACAGCGGCTGCGACTGTATGGCGTTTGCATCGCGTTCGTATCGATGATTAAGTCGCGCGTGTACGTAAAGGTAGACGATTAGCGACTGTATCGCTACCGCATCGCGACTGAATCACTGCAGACGTGCTACAAAAAGTCGTCTTGTATAACCTCTTTAAGAAGCGGAGCGTGGACACTTTCATTGTGACTATGTCATTCAGCGAATCTTGTAAGCATTCTTGAATGTTTATTTCATTTATTTGGATCATTTGCAGATAGCTTCAACACCCCGGTGCGCTTGTCTTTGTATTTGGTCGGGAGTTCGAATATAACAATTTCATCCAAAATTGCGTACTGCAAATAAAAAGAAGCTAATAAGTTATTTTTGCCAAATATGATATTTTAATAGCAGTAGAACTCCTTGCGAAAGTGTTCTACAAGAGACGCATTGCTACTGTACTTATATTTGCCGCCAAGCAGTATTGTACCCGTTCATGTGACGGTACCTACAACAGTTTACTGACCGGACCCAAATTTCAAAAGGCCATACTACAGCGCAGACTTTTCCTTAATTAAACACTTAAAAAATATTATATATACACACGTACATGTGAATATAATTAGATTGAAATAATTTAGTAATTACAAGATAAATTCTGAATCCAGACACCAACGCCGTTTCGTTATCAAGGGAATCATACTCTACAGCATTCTCTCATTGGGAACACCTTTAGCCGACTGTTAGTGAGAAAATTCATTCCTACGTACATTGCATGACGCGCACTTTTTCCGTTTCTTATTCGTCTGTTACCTTAAGTACCACGGTGATAGGTCTCTTGTACCTACTATCTATATTATTATTATATTATGTACTTTTTTAATTAAGTCTAGGCAGTTAATGACAAAATTATGGTTGTCTGTAGTGGGTTTACATATAGATATAGCTTTCCCTTACCGATTTCACAATTCGACAGCTAGTTATAATTACTAGACGCTACTACAAATAAAAAAAGATTATTAGTACATTTATTTAACTGCCGCAAAAGCACATTAAAAAAATACGGAAAACTTTTAAAATAAATAATAAATCATATTATAAAAAAAGAAATAAAATAAATATTTACAAAACAACATCACAAACAAAACAAAAATAAAATTATTTACAAAAACAAAGACACTAGCGCCCAGTTACACGAGGCGAAAGTTTTTGCGCGGCGGCTGCACAGCGATAGGCCAGTTAGCACAGCTTCATGTACATTAATGGCGAATCTACATTCTATATACTAGGCAACAAATGTCGCGTAGACCAAATTCAAGCCAGTCTCGCCGTTTAAGTTAAAACGTAAAAGCTAAACAAATAGAGCGTATTTTGCCATGACAGACGCACGCGGTCTATGTGCGGCGGCCGCACAGCGATAGCCACGTTAGCACACCTTCATGTACATTAATGGCGACTCTGCATTCTATTTACTAGGCAACAAATGTCGCGTAGATCAAATTCAAGCCAGTCTCGCCGTTTAAGTTAAAACGTAAAAGCTAAACAAATAGAGCGTATTTTGCCATGACAGACGCACGCGGTCGCTGTGCGGCGGCCGCACAGCGATAGCCCCGTTAGCACACCTTCATGTACATTAATGGCGAATCTGCATTCTATTTACTAGGCAACAAATGTCGCGTAAACCAAATTCAAGCCAGTCTCGTCTTTAAGTTAAAACGTAAAAGCTAAACAAATAGAGCGTATTTTGCCATGACAGACGCACGCGGTCGCTGTGCGGCGGCAGCGCGGCGTGGGGTAGCGCGATGAAATTCGTGTTGAATGAATGCGTCCTTAAAAGTATAAAGATATACTTTTGTGAGACACTATTATACAATAATACTTTAATTAGCTTTTTTTATTACTTTATCTTTCCTAAATTGTTCAACCTGTATGTGAACAAACTCATTCAAGAGCACAGTGACAAACGTGTCGATTGTTCGATTGCCGGGCTCTACGTAAATAATATCAGCTACGCAGAAGACATGGTGCTGTTGGGTCCCACAACGCTGGGTCGGTTAGACGGTCTTTCGGTCGGTTCTTTTTACGATGTTAAGAGACGACATAACAGACGAAACAAGTCGTGCACCTGGTGGTAAGCAACACGCCTGTCCATAGCATTTGCAGTGCCACTCAGAGCCTTAAATATGCTAGTAGCTACGGTTTAGTTAAGTTATATATAAAAGCGAATATAAATGACCTTTGATGTCAGCGGCCTGAAAATGGCCTATGCACGGAGAATTGACCTGAATGGGTTACTTTTAAGAGAGTAGATATTGTTAAATAAGTACGAGCAGGCAGATATTGTCGTCATTGCATATAAGATTCCAAAGACCAAGCAGATATTGAGTCAAGTAACATGTTACTTAGCTCTACAATACCCTCACGTTTCATTCACGAATATAATAATATCTGTGAAGACATATATATCTATAAGTATTATAGTTATAGTATACACATATATAAGTACGAGTAGGTCAAATAAAGCCTCTATGAATGTCATATTAAATGTAAGTGAGCGTTTAACGTTAAAATTTTGGATATTTCTAGTTTTATTTTTAATAAGATATTGATGTCGTTTTACTAATTAGGTAACGTACTTTCGACATCAGTTTAAGGGTTTTTTGTATCATTGTAACATATCTTACATTTACGGAATAATCGCCTGGGCACATTTAAAATTACACCCTGTATATGTGTCGTACTTTTAAAAGCTGTTAGAGCGATAGTCCGTTAGTTTAAAAACTATTAAGTTATGCAACTTACTTCTACGAATTCATAACGTGTAGGTAGCAAAATTTGAATAACGTTAAGGCTTTCATTCTTTATAAAAAACGTCAAATCTCTTAATCTCAATTTGTCATCGACGGGCCATTTCAAGAATATAGCATATACGGCTTTTATATGATCTGTGTCGTCTGGCAACGCTATGGGACTCAATGGGTGGTATTCAGTCTTTATGCAAGTGTACCAAACATCTACATTGAATGTGTCTCTATGGTAATACCACGGCGAGGACCCGTAAATTGCTTCGCCATACATTTCTAGCCATTTTCCTAAACGCAGAAGTCGCTCTTTGAATATGGACGGTATAGTTCCCTGCTTAGTCGGTCCAATGTTAATAAGAGCGTTACCTAAAACAAAAAAAATTAATATAATACGGTTATGATCAACTTTTTAAGGAAAGTGTGTCTTTAAATTTGAAGTAACTTTTTGTTTTTAAACATAATGTTTATGGTGATTAGTTTACTTCATAGATATAATTCTCAGGAAAGATTTTGCTGTATGCATAAAAAAGTTAGTATAATTATGTCTGTGACACTCACCGATAATGAACACCCAGTAACTGACACTAATAACAAACATGTATGTTAGAAAATTTTGTCCTAAATCTTATAAGAAATTAATTTTAAAAAGATGTCGAACAGTTGTGATTGTCGGCCATTGGTGCCATCACCTTACGTGTATTTAATTTATTGTATAAAATAAATTTACTTTTTTACAAAACTGAGTAAAGTTTTCTAAAAAAATAAATTAATTTGTTTTGCAAAACTTTACATTTAAACTCATTCAATGTAATTACGTTGAATAATTATTGTCCCAAAAATATTTTTTTTTTCCAACTAATGCCTATATTTACCTTTCCAAATAAATACTTTAATCTAATATGGCGACAAAATTAGGAAAGGGGGAAGGCAAGAATTTGTGGTAGTTCGAATTACCGCTATGACTTTTGAATATGTGGCTTTATTCTACCAAGTGTTCAAAATGTGAAATTCCAATCACGAATTCCACAAGTCCTCATATAATATACGGAGAAAAATACCTAAGTAGGCACGCCCGACAAACGTCCATTTTGAGAAACCATGTTCGTTGCATCTAAACAATACGGTCAACAAATCGGTTGATATATGTTTGATAATTAATCTTATCTCACCTGCACAGCTGACAGTGGAAACAACCGACTCCAGCAATTCGTGATCGCTTAAAATATCAGCACCTTTGTTCGTGTCTTTTCGATAACCCCAAGAATACTTATCTAAGGAAAAAGCATTTTCCCATTTATGATTTATGGACGAGTAGTCTCCTGGAATTAGGGATCAATATTACGATTCAATGTTTATGGAATCGATTCAATTGCATACGATCCATTGTTTTTTGGATCGATTCACTTCAATGCGATTTTTAAGCGAATCGATTCAAAATATAGGCGAATCGAATCGTCTAGCAAGATCGTATTTATAATTTAAACAAAAATCTCATCTTATTAATTATTTCGTCAAGTACAGGAACGGAAAATAAAGAGAAGGACAATGCTTTGGATATTAAGTTATGCGACAGTATAATTGAAAAGTTTAGTTAGATGTAAAGGATTGGCATCTGTGAAAAGCTACAAAAATATTTATGTATTATTATGGCAATTAAATCACGTAATAAAGGCATTGACAATAAAGGTGTTTTATTTATTATGAATTTTGACACGATTTTTTAAAACTCGATTCAAGAGCATACGATGCGATCTGTGGATCGATTCATATGCTCTTCTATTCTATGCTCTGAAGCATATAATCCAATACGAACCAAAAAAATCGATTCACAGCAAAAATCGTGCATAAAATATAATGAAATAAAATATAATGTTACTTATAATTATTAATACAAAGATCACTCAGAAAAAACACTCAGAAAAAATTCCTTCGATCCGGTCGGATTCAAACCGACGTCTTCTTGCATACCGTGTCAGACGCTATACCAACTAAGCCACGGAACGAACCAACGGACCTCACGAATTTTTCTATGTGCTTGCGTCGTGTCTTTGTACTTGGTCTTTCAACGACTTTTTAGTCGTAGCGCCATCTACGAGAAATCTATTACAGATTTATCACCCAGTTAGTACCTTTACAGCTACCAGTCCTGGCGAGAGATGTCGCTATTCACTGTATTAATTAAATTTTTATTGAATTGATATTCAATTATTTTTTGTGAAATTACTCCACTAGTTTGTTATAATTATTAATACAAAGATCGAACACTCAGAAAAAACACTCAGAAAAAATTCCTTCGATCCGGTCGGATTCGAACCGACGTCTTCTTGCATGCCGTGCCAGACGCTATACCAACTAAGCCACGGAACGAACCAACGGACCTCACGAATTTTTCTATGTGCTTGCGTCGTGTCTTTGTACTTGGTCTTTCAACGACTTTTTAGTCGTAGCGCCGTCTACGAGAAATCTATTACAGATTTATCACCCAGTTAGTACCTTTACAGCTACCAGTCCAGGCGAGAGATGTCGCTATTCACTGTATTAATTAAATTTTTATTGAATTGAAAATAAAAAAAATGTTGTAGTTGGTATAGCGTCTGGCACGGTATGCAAGAAGACGTCGGTTCGAATCCGACCGGATCGAAGGAATTTTTTCTGAGTGTTCGATCTTTGTGTTAATAATTATAACAAACTAGTGGAGTAATTTCACAAAAAATAATTGAATATCAATTCAATAAAAATTTAATTAATATAATGTTACTGTTGTAAACAATATCATGAGCCCTCGTTGGCTATTAGAAGAAAAAATTGAAATAATTTTAATCCGTCCGCCTCCTGGAGCCACATGGATGAAAACACAAGACGCAGTTGTGTCCACCATTTCAAAAAGTGAAATAAGTACTAACACACAATTTGTAACTTAAGTCGTACATACAAAACACTAAATAGGTAACGGATGAAATGTCTTACTGGGATTGAATCTGTCCGCACAATTATAGAAGTCTCCATGTTTACAGTTTGTGTCCGCGCCCCATCTATCATTGACTACAATTTCATGTTTAACAGGGCTTTCATTGTAGAGCCAGGCTAACAGTTCTGGTGACTTCCAGTAAGCATCACTTGCATCTGATTCTCCGTCGCTCCACAGCACTGACGGTTTGTAATTTTCAACCAAGTATTTAATGTCTGGCCAAACTATTTCATCGGTGTACTTGGTAGTTTTGTAACCACTTATTTTGTCATTCAAGAATAGTTTATTAAACCATTCGTATAAGGAGTAATAGACACCAAATTTCATGTTGTGTTTTCTTACTGCCTTTGAAAGAAGTTTCACGATGTCTTTTTTTGGTCCTTCGTCCACTGAATTCCAATAAGGACGTTTAGATGGAAACAAGGTAAATCCGTCGTGATGCTTGGTAGTGAGAACGACGTATCTAAAATTTACAATGTAATGCTTTACAAATTCGTTACAGCAACAAGTTGATGTAAATTCCTTTAAAGCTGTTATGAATTATGAACGTGTTAATAATTAGAGGTTGAAACAAACAAAGTATACCTGAACTACGAGAAAGTTAGCAAGTAGTTCTCGAAGTTCACGACATAATGGGAACGCGCCCTTATTATGCTATGCTACAGCATAGAATATGAATACGCATGCCCCTGTTTGAAGATTAGTAGATACAGTCTTGAATGAGACCTGCTGGATCATAACAGGTTGTCTTAGCCGACCTCGGTAAGATTGCGGTATCCACTTGCTGGCATAACTTTGTCAGACACTCTCGAAGCAAGAACGACGAACGATGACCTACAGATTTGATTTCGATCGGGGCTAGAACTAAGAATGTATGACAACGCGATTTAACAGTTTCGAACGTTTATTGTCCGTGGTCCAACTGCGTAGTCCGACTAGTTCGACCAGGGGCACAAAACTTTGCCCTTGGTCCAACTAGTTGGACTACGGGCAATATTGTATGGGCATTGGACCTACTCATCGGTTAGTACAGTCACCGTCAATATTAATAATGTTACTGGTTCTGAGCTAACTACAATTGTTGTCTAGGATGATCCCTGTGACAGTTCGTAAAAAATCGCAAGATATAATCTTGTAATAATGTGCACTGTTTAATGTATTTTCACTTAAAAGCGATACTTACAAAAATAATTCATAAAATATATTAAACAGTGCACATTATCACAAGATTATATCTTGCGATTTTTTATGAACTGTCACAGGGATCGTCCTAGAGAACAATTGTATCAGAATCAGTAACATTATTAATGTTGACGGTGACTGTACTAACTGATCAGTAGGTCCAATGCCATACAATATTGCCCATAGTCCAACTAGTTGCGACTATGCAGTTGGACCACGGGCAATAAGCCGTGACGTGACCCGTCTTGTCGTTGACGGACTTCGAGTAGTTCCATATGTCATCTGTAGTGGAAAAACGGCCGTAACTATGGATTTCGTGCTTCGAGAATACGGCCTCTGTAGCGGGATCTTGCGAAATAGCCAAGATGGCGATCCGAGACTCGACACCCTATTCGTGATCACTTCACAGTGCAGAGCTTTTTAATCACACTCCAGCTCAAATTGTGAACTCCAAATTATTCAACTGCCCGTAAATTGTGTTAATGATCATTATTTATTGTTTATCTAATGTAATTCGAGCAAGGATGTCATAAATATAAACAGGTGGCATGAAGAAAGTGTTCAAAACAGTTACTTGTATATGGCGCATGCCACTGCTTTTAGATAATAAAGCAGTATTGCGGAATACTACGATTGTGAACTGAACATAAAGCGACGTAATGTAACGTGTTTGACGTAAGAAGATGGGTGCTTTATTCAGGATAAAGTTTCTTCTGCTCTGCTTGTCGCTATATGCGTAGTTCAAAATCACGGTATACTGCTATACTGCGTTATTATATGTATAGAGGGAACGACATGACACATTGTTATTTATATGAAATAGCATATTTTTTTACATACTTTACGTAACATTTTTCACTTTAACATTTTACGCACTAGGAAAACCTTGTGTCGGGGGTGCCCTGGTAAGACAAATAAATGTAGGCCATACAAATATTTCTCGGCCCGGGAATCGAACCCTGGACCTCTGCGTTGTAGACCTGCATGGTAACCGTTCGGCCACAGAAGCAGTTAAATTGAAAATGTAATTAAATGAAAATGTAATAGATTGGTAGAATAAAATGGACTAGATAATTCGAAAACGCTTTGTTTTGCGAAACTCACTTATTTCAAGAGAACTGAAGTTGTGTAAATTTCTACAGGATTTGATAAATATAAATTGTTGGTAAATTTAATTTATGTAGAAGCAAAACACTGGTATAAAACGATTCTCTCTTTCTTATAATTGAAAAGAGAAGTACGCGTTATTTTGTAAAGTTTTAGTTCTGCTTTAAATTATTATTTTTTATAATACTAAGTGACGTGGTGAGCAAGTCGTGCGCCTATCGCGACACACCTATCCATAACAGTTGCGGTGCCTCTCAAAGCTATAAGTCGCAAAGATCTTAGGGGCAGCTACTGCGCCCGTCACTCTAACACATAAGTTGACAAGTCCCATGTGCCTGTAAGTTCACCAGCATCTTTACCCTTCAAAACCGGAACGCAATAATGCTCACATTATTGCTTGGCGGTAGAAATAAGTAAGGTGGCAGTACCTATTTCCCTGGACGAACTCATTCACAAGGCGCTTTACTGCCACTTACTATAATTTTAACATTGTCAATGAAGAAAGCGAACAGATACAAACTTAGCTCCGGATTTCGCAAAAAGTTTTGCCCATTTATCGGGATTAAAAGATTTAGCTGTGAATAATGGTGCCAAATCTTCATAAGCGAAATTAGGACCATATTTCTTCCTCAGAATGCTGACAGTTTCCGCATCACCTAAAAAGATATGAAGTGTGCTATAAGCAACGACTAAGGCTCTAAATTTATTTAGGGAGATAGCGGGCATTTATGTAAAACACCCTTATAACTTTGAAATGATGGACCGACTAAATCTAGTTTGTTGCGACTAGAACTAAATGACGATTTACCCAACTAATCAAATTTCAAAAACTCGACCATGGTCACTCAGGAAAAAGGGACGCGGCTACTGCCGCCTTCAACAATACAAGTTTATGTAAAGCCACATTAAAAAATCAGCAGGCAAACGAAGGCGACCTAATGACCTAGTATGACCGGTCCATAATCAGTTTGAACAATTTGACACAAGTACGTATTTGAATAATGTAAAGAACTAAACGGGTAATCACTACAGTGCCACATAAGAACTCTGAGTTAATATAATAGATGATGATCTCGGTGGCACAATGGTTTGTACTGTGGGTGCTGGGTGAGGAGGTTCAATTCCTGGTGAGAATTTTTGAAATAAAACTTTTCTGAATTGTTTCTGATGTGGATATTCTGGTAGTGTCCCGGAATGAACTCCGTTGCTCTGGCACTCACAATATAGGGATTCCCTGGCTTGAAACCAGTTAATTGGTGTGGTTGTTTGTTCATACTAATGTATGAATGGTTGCTATTCAAAGTACATCGACGATAGAGCAAGAACTTGTTAAAGATTTCGTTGAACTGAGCTAATGCTGCTATGAAAAGCAAGACATTGTCGAAAAAATACTCACCACCTTCCATGTTAGCCCAGAGCCATTCGTTTTTACCTGCCACAGAGTATATTCCCCAATGTATGAAAATCCCAATTTTAGCCGCATCGTACCATTGGGGCAAGGGTCGAGTATCCAGATCTTCCCATTTTGACAAATAAGCACTTGTAACATTTGTTTTAGGTATATTATCAGAATTTCCAGTAGGTTTGCAAATGACACATTCAAACAAAATAGTTAAAAGTAATCTTCTCATAACTGATGATATTTCGTCGTTACTGCAAAAATAGACATAAAATTAAGCTCAACGACATTTATTCACAAATTTTCCCTTTGTTTTCAAATAACCTCTTAAAATTACTTCTAATTATATTTTGGGTGGTATGTAGCAATCGCAACAATGGTACAATGGTTATTTATAAAATCAATATGTTTCATTGTTACCTGCTAGCTAATTGATATTTATGTTGCTTATAGCAACATTACGCGCCTAACTATTGAGACAATGACACTTATTTAGCATTTTCAAGTAATAGCTCCCACCCTTGCTACCACAAGACCACACCTGCAAAATGACAACTCTTTAGGAAAGAGGTGCAATTAACGAAATTAGTTGATAACTTGCTATGCTATAAAATTTCACATAATATGTGTAAAAAAAATTCACACAATATTAAATTAAATGAAATATAAGAAAGAAATGAGAGAAAATTGCACAAGCAAAAGCACAAATATCATTTACTTATTTGCTTTATATAGTGTGGGTACATTGTAAATGTTCGTGGTAAAATTAGATTGGAGCACTGGAGAACTTAAGCCTTAGCCTTAAATAAGAACATTATTATTCTACCCGATTAATGTAATGTATATTTGCAAAAATACAATACGTTAAGAAATTGATTGAACTAAAACAAGATAATGTCATTATTTAAAAATTAATATAATATGCATCGATTAGGGATCAATCACCTTTATATTTATTTACGTCTACACCTTTTTTTTTTAAATTTATGTACATACACCTTTATTCGAAAAAAATCATCATTCGAGTAGAATAAACTTTCTAAAAGCCAAATACCCAAATCCCTTTTAAATCTAGCTAAAGGAAAGAATTTAAATCAATCCGGTATTTCGTCAAAAACTTTTCCACTTATAGTTACTTTGGAAACGTTTTGTCTTAGAGCGCGTGTACATGCTAAGAAATTCGACGTGTCTGCTACAGAAAAGATGAGAAAGGTCTTGTACACGACAAGAATTTTGTCAGATCTAGCCATGAAAATATGTCGTGTCTTTTGCAGACGAGAATATGTTGAGCATGATACAAATGCTTTCGGACAGACGTGTGTAGGGTAAAATGTGTCAGTGCATTAAGAGTCTTCCAGTTAGCTGTCGTTTTACAACCCACTGTGGGAAGAAATATGTTGTTGCATATGTTGACTACTAACCAATGCGCGTGGATGGGTCCACGCGCATAAACGTTCGTTTACTGATAATGCACCTCACCAACACCTCATACAATAGCAGCAGAGGGCGTCGGGTTCGCGTGTAAAAACGACACGATTTCTTGCATAGACCCGGCGACTTTTTTTAGCATGGATACTCGCCCTTAAGGTTTATGTCTTGTATCACTTTGTTTGCGTTTCTTAGGCTTCTAGCAGTTACATTTTTCGCTAGTACAAATTTTTGTTGATTTACCCTTACACATATACCAGTTTCGAATATAAATATATAGTAGTAAATTTACAGGGCCAGTGTAACATTCAGAGTAATATAAGCCATAAATGTAGATAGATAGATAGATTAATAAGTTATTATAAAACGTGTTCAAAACGAAATAAGACAAAAATAAATTACGTGCATTGTTGTCGTTTCATTTTGTTATTTTTCACTTTTTAGTGTAGTGATTGTTGTGGTTTTTGAGATGGTTGAATTACTTTTAAAAAAAGTTTGTTTATTTTAACTATTTTAGTAAATATAGTCAGGTAAGTAGTGTAGTGTTTAGTTAAGTCTATATACTAAACATTAGACGGTAATGCACTTTGTGATTTAGAACCAAATAAATTACTTAAGTAACCACATGGTGAAAAGGCATTACGAGAAATGGAAAGGTTAAGACGATTTTCTTAATCGCCGACCATATGACGAAAAGGCATTACGAGAATTGGGGTGTTCTCGTCCAGTTATATCATTAGGAGAAATTGAAAGATGAAGGCATCCACGTCTAACCGCAAACTTTTCATTTTTAACAGTTTAAGATACACAATGTACGTATATGCCTATAAAATTTGAGGATTTGCCTCAATTTCTATGGGATCTTATCAAATTCCGTCTTGGTGACGATGGGGGTACCTCGGCAGCGTGCCCTATCAAACAAAAAATAATTTTCAAATTCAGTCCGTAATTGTTGGAGAAATCGGTGAACACGCTGTTCATCCATACATAATTTGAGTATTTCGCTCGATTTCCATGGGATTCCCTCATCAGATTTTACTCGGTCACAAAGGGACTCGAGAGTATATATATATATATATATATATATATTAACTAAGTTCAGCAAGAAAGTGCGCTATCAACCTTTTCTTAAAGGAAGCGATCGACGGACTAGATTGGATGTGAGAAGGGAGTCTGTTCCACAACTGCGCTGCTCGAGAAGAAAAAGAGTTAAAAAAGAAATTTGTATTGCAGCTGGGACGAACGAGCATCTTAGTGGTGTAAGGACGTCTTGAGCGAATGGGAGTATTATCCTTTCAAACTAAAAACAGAATTTTCAAAATCGGTCCACAATTGACAAAGAAACCGGTGACTACACAGTACATACCTATACAATTTGAGGATTTGGCTCGATTTCCAAGGGATCTCCTCATCAGATTCTGACTTGATGACTATGGGACCATCTTGAGAATGCACCCTTTCAAACAAAAAAGAATTTTCAAAATCGGTCCACAAGTGACGGAGAAATCGGACAACATACATAAAATGTAAGTACATATAGCCGAACGTGTTACCTCCTTCTTTTTTTAAGTCGATTTATTATGATACAAACTAGTTTTAAGTACAATTTGCTATACCCTGCCAAATTTACTTGTATTAACTGTTTAAATTATGGTTGCAATGAATGATTACTGTATTCTATTCTATTTTAAGTAATTTAAAATAGGGGCGACTTGATACATCTGGTGCCAAATTACAGATAGATCGGATACACCTCGTCTGTGCTATAAAAACTTTCCTGAAGTCAGTAACGTTGACTCAAATGATAATACTGTATCTTAGTACAGATTCTACATATACATAATAAGCTGTCAAGGCTTTGTCCTTATTCGCTACCCTTGTCAACTTGTAGAGCAAAACCAAATTTATTTATTTACGTGTACAGTGAGCATAAATTTTAACTAAATTTAAGCAACACTTTGCATGCCTAGTCAGGTAAAACATGTGTTCTGTAATAGTTGTTCCATCTTTCACGCCATGTATTAAGCAAACAAAATTTCATTTCATTTCATTTCATCCTCTTAAGAACGTTTAAAAAATATTAGTCGTTTAGTAGTAATTCTAAAAAACTGTAGAAACCCATTGATCTACCAAATAGGGCAATGTAGAAACCAGTCTTTCTTTTTGTGAAAAGATAACACAAAAGATAAATAACTAATGTATGCTCACTCAGTTCTCTCAGAGGGCTAGTCAGATCTACAAAAGTACTAAGTTTGCTTGTAATATTATTTACTACTAGTTTTTATCAGTAGTAGTTTTGTTAAACTATCGTTTTTAAACGATTAGCGCCTTTTTAAAATTGTTATAAAATACTTTCTTATACTTTCAAAAGGAACGATTTCCTAAAAACCAAATAACAGAATTAAATTTCGTATATGTCTAGATTTAGTAAAAGTTAGAAATGATTTTCTAAAATATGAATGAAACCACTAATGTGTGTTGGCTTTGAATAATATTTTTTTTAAAGTGCTCACTCACACTTAACATTTTTGAAAATATCTGTATGTATAATAAAACTTAAACAAGCTAATTAAATATTAATACAAAGATCGAACACTCAGAAAAAACACTTAGAAAATATTCCTTCGATCCGGTCGGATTCGAATCGACGTCTTCTTGCATACCGTGCCAGAAGTTCTGGCACGGTAAGGTTATCTTTAATTGTAGATGTTTATGACCTAAAAGTGGGGAATTTCATTGAATAAAGAGAAATACACAACATTAGTTGGTCGCATAGTTTGTTTATTATGATAAAAATAATAAGGTTATCTTTAAGGATAACCTAATAATTAAAATAATTGTGTGCATTAGGTATTATATATTTATACTTATTAAGAGGAATTATTTTATCATATCACGGGGTTCGTGAATTCTTGAAATTCGTGATAACAAATTTATTCTCATTATATTTAGAGGAGGTTGGGTCTGTAGTACGCAGGTGCTTCACGTTAGCGGATTTAATCAAGTACGCAGCGAGTATTAATAATAATATCATCATCATCATCATCTCAGCCCGTTAACACCCACTGTTGGGTATAGTCCTCCCTTTTGCACGCCAGCTCAATCGGTCCTGTGCGAATTTCATCCACAATCTTCCGGCCACCCCGACAATATCGTCCGACCATCTAGCAGATGGTCTGCCTCGAGGACGTCTCGCTCCTACTGGGTACCACTCAGTAACCACCTTGGTCCATCAGTCGTGCCGCCTAGTAACGTGTCCTGCCCATCTCCATTTTAGGCTCACAATGCGCAGACCGACGTCTATGGCCCTTGTTCGCTGTCGTATCTCCACGTTGGGTATGCGGTCGATGAGGGAAATGCCGAGCGTGGTGCGCTCCATTGCCCGTTGTGCTACTCTGATTTTGTGCATGTATTCCTTTGTGAGCGGCCATATCTCGGCACCGTAAGTAAGTATGGGCAGGACGCATTGGTTATAAACTTTAGTTTTCAGGGTTTGAGGGATTTAAAGACGTCCTTCGGTTTTCCAAACGCGGCACATCCAACTTAATCTTTCTTGCGATCTCCTTGTCTTGGGAAGATCGGCCAAAAGATAAACAGTATCCAAGATAAATGTACTCGTCTACTACATCTAGCCGGGTGTTTTCGAAGAAGATGGTGGGTTGTAGGCCCGGACAGTTGGACATGATCTTGGTTTTGGACTTGGTACTTGTTGTTGTGTGTGACATCTCTAGGCCGATAGCTAGTGAAGCCTCGTGCAGGTCTTGGAGCATAGTCTGGACATCAGCGGAGTTCCTAGCCATGAAAATCAGGTTGTCTGCGAAACGTAAATGCGATATGCGGCGACCATTGACGTTAACACCTCTCTCATCCCAATTGAGTGTCTTCATTACGTCTTCCAGGACACTTGTGAAGAGTTTGGGAGAAATGGTGTCTCCTTGTCTGACAACACGTTTGAACGAGATGAGGCCTGAGGGTTTTTTTTTTATTTTTTTTTTTTATTGTGACTCGGCAAAATGACTGCACCGCGCCTGATGGAAAGTGCGAATACAGTCCAGAGATGAGAGTAACGGATGGAAAACACAAATATCTTCACTCCGTCACTATCATTTTGCCGGTCTGGCCAAATGCTTCTTCACACTACGTTTGAAGGACCCGATGTTATAGAGGGGAGGGAATACATGCGCCGGGAGTTGGTTCCACAATTTGATGGTTCGGCATAAGAACGAATTGCCAAACTTTTTAGTGCGGGACGGTATTGAACTGACCGTCCAACTGTGGCAACGCAGTCCGGCACGGGTGGTCCGCTGATGGAAAGGAGAGGAAGGGATAGGGTTTATGCATGCACACTTGCATAGTCGCGTTCCTGTACAGCTCCCGGAGAATATCCACGTATCGCTTGTCAATGCCACAGCGGTGGAGAGAATGAAATATAGCCCAGTGTTCGACACTGTTGAAAGCCTTCTCATAATCGACGCAGGCGAGACGCAATGGTAGGTCGTATTCGCGGCATCTCTCCATCAGTTATTTGACTGCATGTATGTGGTCCATGGTTGAGTATACATTCCGGAAGCCTGCTTGTTCAGGTGGTTGGTTTTCGTCCAGAGAGTGAGTTAGCCTATTGCACAGGACCTTAGCAAACAACTTATAAATTTGTGAAAGGAGGGTTACCGGGCGATAGTTTTGTAGCTTGGTCTTATCGCCTTTTTTTTGCAGGATCGTGACAGAGGCGTTTTTACATATTTTGGGAGTGACACCTTCCTGGATGACTTTATTATTAGTTTTGCGAGTGGTTTTAGTATCGCTGAACATCCTGCTTGAAGCATTTCTACGTACACTCCATCATCACCAGGAGCTTTGCCTCGTTTCATTCGGCTAAGTGCAAAGCCAACTTCGTCTTCAGTTATTTTGGGAAGCAACTCGTCATCGAAGTGTTGTATTGGTCTTGCTCTTGGATCTTCTCCCTAGTGATTCCGGCTCACTCACTTTAGATGTATAAAGATTTGCATAAAAATCGTCAACAGTGCGAACTATTTCGTCCCGATCCGTTATTATTGTTATGGTTTTGTTGATTAATTTATTGCTTAAGATTTGTTGCTTGTTAATTTTCGTTTGAATGCTTTTGGTCCTTAATGTTCTTTTATGGTTTCTGTAATTATTCTCGTGTTGTGGGATCTAATATCTGTTTTTAAACTTTTCCGGATTAATTTGTTCATCTTCTCTAACTCTCTTTGATCTGATTCTGTATTGATTTTCAAAAGTCTTCTTTGAGCCAATAAAGCCTGGGAGCTGGGACTTAGTTTTTTCTTGCTTGCTTTGGCACCCTTTATATGAATTTTTGGCGTTTCAACTATTATGTGACTCAGTTTCTTATTGAGCAAGTCCATGTTCAAATCTGCCTTTTCCTAATTATATACTGATCACAAATATTTGTGTTTTTTTTTCCAAATTTGTGTACGCTTATTGAACTTAAAAATCAGCGAATGAATGAAATAAATCTGAAAATCAACGCTAAAAAAGCATTGGGTTTTCCAGCAAATACTAAGTTACAAGTTGCAAAAGTTACAAGACGTCCTGTCTGATCGAAGGAATTTTTGTTGGTGTTACATCTTTGCATTAATAATAATTATCTATAACAAAGTAGGAGTAATTTCACAAAAATATATAAATATCATGGTAGTAAAACATCATTCATTACATTACTGTAATATATATTTATATATTACACATATATTACATATATATTTACATATATATTTACGTATATATTTACATATATCCACACGCAAAATAGGCACCTTCACGTCGAGTTGCTGATACCAACCCGTTACACCAAGTACCAAGTACAGTCAATATTATAAAGTTTTTGATTTACTATAGTTGTAAACCTCGTAAATGGTAAATTTTGAATATTGACCAGAATCTTATTACAGAAACATACATTGCCTATTAAAACTCTCTATTAATGTTTAATCTATTGTGTCTTCCGTTAAAAGTCGTCATGTATAGTGTACTTCAATACCCAAGCGTTTATAATGTTGTTTGGTTTTTCAGGGAGATCGACTTCTATCGTATCATTTAAAATGTGGTGCTGCAAGAAGATAGAAGAAGCATTAGATTATTCGGTCCCATCTGATCCTCTTAAATCGAACCCCTGGTGGATCCGAGAGTCAAGAATTAATATTAATATGTTATTCTTGGAAGGTACTCTGATACAGTCAACAAGAAAATGTATTTATATATCTACATGTCAATATTAATGACCTGCCGCAAAAAAAATGATTGTCTGTATAACAATTACAACGTTTGATCACGATTGCTAAACATTTGAATTTAAACCTTCTTTTTCTCTTGAGTGTATTAGCTCAAAAATTCAATCCGTTGGGAGTTGCAAAATTTAGAAAGGAGCAGTTCAAATTTCAAATTGGCGATGGATCAGTGGTAGGGGTGGGAATAACCCACTTTAAATTGTAATTCGTTAAGTAAATTAAGGAAAGCCACATTGCCGACATTAGATTTTACGTAATATTTTGCAGGTGACCTGTCTACCTTGAAAGTATCTTTTTTTTTACAAAAAAATAAGTGCGCATTTGACCTCCATCTCACCTGATGGAAAGTGATGATGAGGTCAACGAAGTAGCATGCACACCTAAATAATACCTATACACTCTTGTCTTGAAAAGATCCAAGTTAAAGCGTTCGGGGAACAAGTCCGCAGGTGGGCATTCCACTCTTTAGCCGCTCGTCATATAAATGTGGAAGCGAAACGCTTTGTGCGAATCCTGGGAATATCTACAACATAGGGGCAGGATCCCAGCACACTTCTGGTTCCCCGATGATGGAAAGGGGAAGGCGGAATCAAATTATGCAATTCCATTGCACACTCTTCGTGATATGTCCTGTAGAATACCGATAAGCAGGCAACTTTACGGCGGTGTTCAAGGTTCTGCAGGTTCGTGTCTACTAATTACGAGTTACCTATAAGTCTCTTGTCACGCTTGTCGATTGAACCCAAGGTGACCAGTTATAATTTAGCAGAGCCATCCCTTAAGTGGCAGCAGTACTCTATACACGACGGATTTGTGATTGGTACAGCTAAAGCAACTGTCCCGGTGTGAAGTAACGACTCACCTTGGAAAAGATGCCAAGCTTCCTGGCTGCATTTTTGGCCATGGATTCAATGTATCTACCGAAGTTCAGATTGGACTACAGGTCCATTCTAAGTCCATGTATCACGAAAGTGGTGAGAGAAAAGAAACTATTATTGATTCTTGAGTTTTGATTGACTGGACTTGATAAGTAGGTAGCGATTTAGGTGGTGGGCACTAAAGGAACCTACCCGTAACGCCCGTAATTTATGTTCTCTGTATGTTTGGCGCACCCTGGACAACAATCGGCGAGTACCTTTCTCCAAATCATTGGCAAATCCTTTCATTGACATATAATATGTCTTGCAGTTCATTACTAGAACCGGCTGGCTAATAATATAAGTTTTGGGCCGCAATAGAGTACTTAGTAGAGACTTAATAGTGGCGAAGCTGCAGAACCTTGAACATCGCCGTAAAGTTACCTGCTTATCGATATTCTATAGGATATATCACGGAGAGTGTGCGATGGAATCGCATAATTTAATTCCGCCTTCCTCTTTCCATCACCGGAGGACTAGCGTAGGCTTGGCTTTCACCCCTATATTGTGGATATTCCAGGGATTCGGCACGAAGCGTTATGCTTCCACATTTACATGGCGAGTGGCTATGAGTTGAATTCTCTGCCTATAGACTTATTCTCTGACTTAGGTCTTTTCAAGGCGATAGTGAATAGACATTATTTAAGTGTACATGCTCCATCGTCGACGTCATCAGCATTTTCTATCAGGTGAGATGGGGGCCAAATGAGCACTTATATTATATGTATATTAAAAAAAACAATAATATAATGTACGCCACATTGACCTAACCGGTGGTACAACATCGATACGATAACAAGAGCTAACCTGAATTGTGTTAGAACAGTCTAACAATACATTACTTACTTTTAATGCCTTGTATTTATTGAGTTTTAACATTGCAATTAATTCGCTTGTGTCATATTGATTTCTTATATACAAACTTAAATCTTTTATCCTCAATTTGTCATCGGCAGGCCATTTCAAGAATATTGCATAAACAGCATTAATTATATCTGTTTCAAGTGGTTTTTTCGATGGACGCAGTGGTTGGTATTCTTTCTTTCTGCAAGTGTACCAAACGTCTGAATTTAGGCTGTCTCTTTGGTAGTACCAGGGCGACGTATTGTAGATTGCCTCGCCATTTATTTCTAGCCATTGTCCTAAGTGAAGAAGTCGCTCTTGAAATATTGATGGTATAGTTCCCTCTTTTGTTGGTCCAACGTTAATCAAGATGTTTCCTTAGGAAAAAAACGAAGTAAATTTTATAAACCAGAACAATGTTCATTTATTTAAAAAAATAGTATCGTAAGGGTATTTAGACGTTCGGTATCATTTATATTACTTTGTTATCAACATCAAAGCGCGGGTTTGAAAATTATATCTGATTTTGGAGTGTGGTATGGTATGGCCTACTAAGGCCAACTATCAACATAAGAATAAAGAAGGCAATAAAGCAATTAGTATTCATTACAATGTCGTAACATTCACAATTTAGATATTTTTGGCAAAATTTTACCTCATTTCACAATCTAGTTGCTGATAGACAACAACTACAAGACCATTTAAAATTTTATGAAAACTGGCATCCCTGCATACGTAATTTTTCTCCGTCTTCAAAAAAGACAGACTATAGAAAATTAGCACGGGCCAAAGTTAACCGAATGATTTTTTTTATAATATTATGTGACGGGATGAACAAGTCGTGCGCCTGGTGTTAAACGACACGCCTATCCATAACAGTTGCAGTGCCACTCAGAGCTTTAAATAGCAAAGATCTTAGCGGCACTGCCACTGCGCTGATCACCCTGACACGTAAGTTGATAAGTCCCATGTGAGTGTAATTTTACTACCACCCTAATGCCAAACAGTAATGCTCACATTACTGCTTGGCGGCAGAAATAGGTAAGGTGTTAGTACTTTCTTGGACGAACTCTACTGATACTAATAATTATTAATAAAAAATAAAAAATCAACACAAGCACTGCTATTTTTCATGAATTAACTAACCTTCACTGGGTTCCCGGAGTAGCAGATTAATTTACTTTCGTTTTTAAACATGGATTTCCGCAAAGTAACGCATGATTTTATTAAATATAGAATCAGGCGTTACTTTATCATTATTCTATTAAATATAAAATCAGGTGTTACTCTATCATTATTTTGTTAAATATAGAATCCGATGTTACATACTGCATAATTGACACTAATGATAAGAAAAATTGAAACACATTTTGTATTCTCAAGAAAACATATTTGTTTAAAATAAATTGGAAAATTACGGTATGTATTCGACGTGAAAGTTATTGGAGTTTATCTTCGATAGAAAACATTGCAATTTCCACGAGTGCTTAATTTTTTTCTTTTATTAAAATTAGGGCGACGTGGAACCAGCTCCCAGGAACGAGAAATTACCTAGTTTTTTCACTTTTATTTATTACTATGACGTAGTAACGTAGTCTTTTTATGTGTAACACAGACTAAGTAAGCAAGCAATCATATTAAATAAATAATGCTTAGCATTCATGTAATAACAGAAAAGTTATTGAAAGGGAAACATTTTTGAGGTTATCTGAAAACGACCCCCAAAGGCACTGCAACTGCTATGGACATTCGTGTACGACATTTTCGTTCCGTCACTTGGCATAATAAATACGTATATATATTATAGTGTTATTTTTGCTTTTAATGCGCGACAAATATTTTGTATGTCGCGTTGTGGGCGCGTTGCGAATCTTTACCTGCACAGCTCACCGTGGACACAATTGTTTCCATCAATTCATCGTCACTATAAACGTCTACGGGTCTCATTTCCCTTCGAAAACCCCACGAAAATTTATCTAAAGATAAAGCATTTTCCCATTTATTTGTTATGACCGACAAGTCTCCTGCAAAAAAAAATAGGTACTCTTAAAAAAATCCTAGTGAACCAACAAAATATTCACACTTTTTAACCGACTTCAAAAAAAGGAAGAGGTTCTCAGTTCGACTGTATGTTGCTTTTATGTATGTTACGCGATACTCTGGTGAACCGATTTTGATGATTTTTTGTTGGACAGAGGGTACCTCAGTAGTGGTCCCATTTAAATTTGAAAAAGATATTCCACCTGTTAAGATGGCAAACTAGGGGATAAATCCGGTTTCGAGTACTTTTCGGTAACCGATTTTAATAAAACATGGCAAATAGATGTATTATGTATTTCTAGTTTCTATTTTGTATGTTTTTGCACGCACTTACTTACCTTGACTACAAAAGTAAGTATTTATTAATTTTAATAATTAATAAAAAGCATCTCGATTATGGTTTTCTTATTTATTAAATTTATTGTTGTCAAGTAATTAATGCGTTTAAATAACTATGAAATCTTAGCATAACGTCCTGTCAAATACTGGTACTCCGATCTCAATGTGCCATAGTCAACTATTGGGACATTAGAAATTTTGCCTGTCAGACACTGGTACAATTTTAGAGGTAGCAGAAAACTGGAATATATTAATAATGCCTGTGATTATTTTAAATTTTATAGTTCCTTGAAGATAAATGACAAATAGTTAACATACCTAGGTAGTCAGTATGACTGATAAATTAAGTATTTTTTTAGCAAAATACGTGATTTCCCTTCTAAAAGCGTCAACTACTGGGACATTTACCTTAATACCCTACGACACATAATAATTAGTGTAACTCTCTGACACAATATGGGTCCACACCTTTTCCAATGGTTGTGACACATTTTTTTTAATGACGGGACGAACGAGTCGTGAATGCCTGATGGTAAGCTACACGCCTGTCCATAACAGTTGCAGTGCCAATCGCAAAAATCTGAGGGACGTTGCCACTGCGCCAGTCACCCTGAGTCACAAGTTAACAGGTCCCATATGCATGTAATTTCAGTAGCACACTTACCCTTCAAAACCGGAACACAGTATTGCTAACATTACTGCTTGGCGGCAGAAATAGGTAAGGTGGCGAGCTCTACTGCTGCTTAAAAGGTTTTATTAAGTCTGTCTGCTTTTCAGCGTTAGCGAGAAGTGTTGTAAGTACGTAAGAAATTAAAATCAGATAGATACATGCCGCCATAGTGATTCGAAGGGAGACATGCTGGGAGGCCAGTATGACGTAGGTCCTATTCTTTTCCTGTACATCTGGTACCAACACAATCTGCGAGTATCTTACGCCGATTAACAAATCCTTTCACCGTGATGGCAAGCATTACAGTATGAGCCATCGATACGATAACTAGAATAAGCAGAAGAGCTCCTCGTTAAAGAGTTCGTCGAAAGAGGTGTTCCCACCTTTCCTATTTCTGCCGCCAAGCAGTAATATCAGTATTACCGCGTTCCGGTTTAGAAGGTTAAGGGCATTGGTGAAATTAAAGGCACAAAGTGGATTTGTCATCTTGTGTCTCAGGGTGACAGGCGCAGCGTCTGTGCCTCTAATATTTTTACAATTTAAAACTGTGAGTGGCAGCGCTACTGCTATGGACAGGCGTGTCCCTGCAACCAGGCCACGGCTTGTTCATTCCGTCATTTAGTATCATAAAAAAAGCTCTGAGCGACATGTAGGTATTGATGCACTAAAATATAATGTAATTGTTAAAACGTTCATAATAAAATTAGTCGAACAATTCAATTCACCAGCTTTTTAACGGAATTTATATCAACTTGTTGCTGCAACGAATTAACTAGGAGCGCTAGAAATGTATTAGTAACGATAATTAATTCCTAGTTAAATTAATTAGTAATGCATTAAATTGAAATTCTCCGTTTGAAAAGTTAAAAGTTAATATAAACGATTAATAATTCAAATAAAATATATACTACTGTAAGTAAATAAGTTATATAAATGAAGTAGCTTACTGGGATTGTATCTGTCCTTACAATTGTAGAAGTCTCCGTGGCGACAATCGCAGTCCGTACCTAATCTATCATTGACTACAATGTCATCTTTAACAGGACTTTTATTGTAGAGCCAGGCTAACAGCTCTGGAGTCCTCCAGTAAGTATAATTTGCGTCCCAGCTTCCATCGCACCACAGTACTGATGGCCTGTACTTTTTAACTAAATATTTAATATCTGGCCAGACCACTTCATCGGTGTAATTTGTAGTCACGAAACCACTATATTTATCATCCAAGAAGAATTTGTTATACCATTCGTATAAAGAATAATAGACACCAAATTTCATATTATGTTTTCTAATTGATTTTGAAAGAACTTGTACAATGTCTTTTCTTGGTCCCACGTCCATAGAATTCCAATAACGACGCTGAGATGGAAACAAGGCGAACCCGTCGTGATGTTTGGTAGTGAGAACCACGTATCTAAAAAAATGTTGCTTACAAGTTGCTTTTTCACATTGGAATTTAAGGTATTTTATAAGATCAAAATGGCGTATATGCGTTTTTTCATCACATCGAACCAATGCTTCAATGCGATTTAAATCCAATAAAAAAAATTTATAATAATAAATAAAGTAGTGAAAATGATTGCACAGGATTAACAGAGCGACAAGAGTATAGAAGAAACATTTCGCTATAGCATCCTACAACCAACCAACTAGCTAATGCGATCCCAAAGAGATTTAATTATAATAATCAATAGTGCATTATTATGTAAGTAAAATTAGTTATTTTTGATACAAGTGCGGAAAGTTAGTCATTTCCACGAGTCTCGAGGCATCTTGGCCCGAGCCAGAGGCGAGGGTCAACACTCGAGACAAGTGAAAATGACAAATCCGCATGTGTATCAAACAACGTTTTTTAATACATTTGCGAAAAACCTACATTGAAAGTAAAATAAAACAGTATTTAAAAAAAACCTCATTTTATTCCTTTGTCAATAACAAAATCAAGTCGTAAAAAAGTTAATGAAAAAGGTGGGAATGTAAACGATGAAAAAAATTAGTACTTTTTTTGGTCGACTTTTTTCAATATGGCAACTGTTGCCAGTATTCAGTCACATTAAAATTACTATTTTATACATTGACTTACAAATAAATGGACGACGGGTCTAATACAAAAACCACGAAAAAAATGTCCCAAGTCAACCTATTCGAAATTTAAATTGTAATGTCATCGCAGTATCGCGCTGTCAGTAGAACAAATGAAGACTAAAGCGGAGTGTCGCGCTCTGTATACGATTTTAGCGCCTTACAAGTGCGGACACTTTTTAGCGCGGACCCGACGTCCATATAATTGTAAGTCAATGATTTTATATTACTTTATTTTCTACATAATCGCTACTAAGGAGCATTTACTTCATAGGTGTAAAAATGCGGTCTCTCCATAGATATAGTATAGTAATGACGAATGACTTACGTCACAAAGCACATAAATATGAAATAAATATACAATCTCTTTAGTTCTATGTTTAAGGCTTAAAACAACAGTAAATTTAAAAAAAACTGGAAAAGTAAAAAGCACTAGTGCGAGAAATCCAACTTTCCGCACGATTTGTAGTGCGAAAAATACCACGTTTTGAGCAACTGTATTAAAAATGAATATTATATAACCTCTCTCTTAGTATTTGTATCTATAGACATTAAGAGTTAAAATCAATTCTATGCCGCAGACGATAAGATAGGTCCAAAATCCAATCCAAAAGTGAACCTTGTTGTGGTCTTCACGTACGTATGTGTTTCAATCCACGGATTGTTATTATCTATGTTAAACGTATTTAAACATTTTTTTAATACAGTTGCTCAAAACGTGGTATTTTTCGTACTACAAATCGTGCCGAAAGTTACATTTTTCGCACTAGTGTTTTTGTTTTTAATTTCCATTTTTTTTAAATTTACTGTTGTTTCAAGTCTTGAACTAAAGAGGTAGTATATTTCATTAATATTTATGTGCTTTGTGACGTAAGTCATTCGTTATTAAAACTTTTATTTACTTACAAACATCTTATTTGTTTAAATTGCACAGGTGTTTTATAAAACAACGGGTTACATTTAAAAATACCAAAATATTTTCCCTAAAGATGGCTGATTGAGTATTAACAATGACCGGAGGTGAGCATTACGCGAGACCGCTGCGCGCCGCGCAATTAAAATAGTAATTTTGATGTGGCTGAATACTGGCAACAGTTGCCATTGTACTCTGAATTTTTATCAGACAAAGAAATAAAATGAGTTTCTTTTTTAAACATTGTTTTATTTTACTTTCAATGCAGTTTTTTAGCAAATGCATTAAAAAACGTCGTTTGATACACGTGAGGATTTGACATTTTCACTTGTCTCGAGTCTTCACACTCGTGAATAATAACTAACTTTCCGCGCTTGTATCAAAAATAACTATTATCTACACACATATCATAAACCCTCTATGATGTGTTCAAAAACAGCAAATTACGACTAGCATAAAGATAAACTGTCTTGTTAGAACAAATTTCTTATCTGTGGAAATGCTATTACTGCTTAATAGTAACAGTAAATCTTAGAGGATGGAAAAAAATAAAGGAAGTAATTAGATTTTATTATTACATTCAAATTTCGAACGTCTCTGAAAAACAAAACAATTTGATTCGACCTCAATTGTAATATCAGTCGAGATGAAGTTTTATTCGTAATGAAATGTCAATAGCAAACAATTTTGACAAATTTCACACGTTACTTGGTATCGAACGATATGATAGTTGGGGCGGACTCTAGTTTGTCTATGAATTAAATAAAAAGTACGGTTGTGTGGCATGCCTGAGAAATTTTTTTGTTTGCCGCCATTTCGCCAGTCGTCCGGTCGTAACATGCGGTTCCTGAACACATCATAAAAAACTTATAATATGTGTATCGATAAAGCAGTACATTAGGCATTTTTTATGAAACGCACACTCGTATTTTAATGTCTTTCATTATGTAACAGTCAGGTAAACTACTTTAAATAAGTGGCTTTACGTATCAAAATAAAAAGTACTCACTTAGCTCCAGATTTAGCAAACAGCTTTGCCCACTCACTAGGTTTAAACAAGTTAGCTGTAAAATATCGTGAGAGGTCTTTATAACGGAAACGAGCACCATAATTTTTCTGCACAAAAGCAACAATTTCTGGATCACCTGAAAAATAAATTATGATTACTGTACTTAGAATAATAACGCATAGAATGATAGTTTCATACCAAACGAACTGTCACAAGTGAGGCAAAAATCAAATTCATGTAGGCTAGTTTTAATAGTAGGTTAATTTTCGGTTTTAGTGAATATTTATATAAAAATACTAGTTGAAACGCATTACTTCCTTGTGGAATGTGATGTAAGTCTCTATTTTATGTTTGTCTGACGTATTTTTACACTCATTTACCGCACATTTCATCATTTTTAGCTAAAGTTCTGGAGCTGTTCGCGGTGCAAGTTGACCTTGAGCACTGAAGGCCCGCCCGCTCGTGTAGGCCCTTTGGGAGCGCTTCAATTTGCCTCACTTATCGTGTGCGCGCTAGGTTTCTATGCGTTATTATTCTAAGTTACTGTAGTTATAAGCAGGTATAATGAATCACTTGCTGATGGACTTACTATAAATGGGTAAAAATTTTCAACTTCATATTGTCTAAATTTAATCTACCTAGTCAAACTTTACTTAATTAACACTTGGACAAGTGTAAATATTGAAAAAGTGTCCGTTGATACTTGTATTGTAATTTATATGAAGTGTATAACTAATATTATAATTATTTATTTATTTTATATTGTTTTCAGGATTTTATTTGATCGGGTAAAGTACATCCTATTGTGAAACAAATTAGCACATTCATTGGAGAACATCCTAATGTGTATTGTATATTTTGTGTAAGATCGTTATTTAATTGTAAATACCTAAACCATTTCATCTAGCAAAACAGTTTTTTCGGCTTTCCTCCTGTAACTCGCCTTAGTTTAGGTATAGTAATTCAATTGATTGAGGAGACATTCGACTCTCGCTGGAGCTTTGAGAAAGAACATTGCCGAACCCGGCCTCGTCTTTGCTTTAAATCAGATGAGATAGAGGTCAATTGAAGAAAGAGAATAGAAAATATAAAAGAGAAAAAGAGAAACATTACGCTCAATCCACTGGTTCCAGAACCATTCGCCTTTAAAACTTGGCACAGAGTATACTCCCCAATGGATGATAATGCCAATCTTAGCTGAATCGTACCAATGGGGCAAAGGACGAGTGTCTAGATCGCTCCACTTCGGCAAATAGATTCGTTCTTTTGGTGTGCTTGTAACATTCGGAATGTCTTTATTAGAGGTAGGTGTTATGTCAGGTATCGTAGTAGTGTTGGCAATTGTTAATAAAACAGACCATAGCAACTCCCTCATTATTTCATCGAAAATGAAGAATGGACTTTAGTGTACCAGTATTAATTCAAAATTTGTCTTTTGTTCTAATTTGTATGCATTAGGTTAATAAATTTTTGACGTGTTAAGCAACAATCGAGTTTATTCAGTGATGTGTTTATTATCAATCAATAGTTATTGTTGTTAGAAGATAACTAAATTATAAATGAAAATCGAAATTTCGAAAAAAGTTAAAATTTTCTTCAAACAAGTTTTCTTGTAATAATTACTCATACAAATTTACTTTATAAAGAATCAGTTTTCCCAACAATAAAATCTTCTTCATGTGTAATAGGTGAGGCTTTGAGCCCTCCACTTTGCTACAATATGGGGGTCTACATCAAAGTTTTGTGAAGTTTTTGTTTTATAATAGAATAAAAAGCATCCATTGCAACGCCACAACTCAAAAGTATACACATTTAAACAACAAATAACGCAAACACAATAAAACCCGACAATATACTTAAATACTGTCATTTGTGTGACTGTGGCAATAGTATGCAAAAGGACGTTATCATAATATACGAAATCTTATTATGTACGAAAGAAAGAAAGCACCGCACAGCGTAGGTAGATATTAAGAAGGCCATTTTTCGGACATGTGGTTGTTATTCCAAAAAAACTATAGATCAAATGATTTAAAACATTGGAGTAGAGATCTCATGTGAACAATGGCTTATTTATGGAAAAAATGATTTTTGAAATGTGCGTAAATTTAATCCGGATAAATGAAAAAACCTACAGTAAAAATCATAGATATAGAAAAAAAGGGGAGATATGTAATGACGCTATGTAAGATCGGGTACCGATGTCGTCACTTTTTAGCTTGTGTGCAATTCAAACTTTACGCTCTATTAACTACTACCATAACTTAAAGATTTTGATTGGGTAGGGCTTAGAATAATAACGCATAGAAAGATAGTTTCATATCAAACGAACTGTCACAAGTGAGGCAAAAATCAAATTCATGTAGGCTAGTTTTAGTAGTAGGTTAATTTTCGGTTTTAGTGAATATTTATATAAAAATACAAGTTGAAACGCGTTACTTCCTTGTGGAATGTGATGTTAGTATCTATTTTATGTTTGTCTGACGTATTTTTACACTCATTTACCGCACATTCCGTCATTTTTAGGTAAAATTCTTGAGCTGTTCGCGGTGCAAGTTGACCTTGAGCACTGACGGCCCGCCCGCTCGTGTAGGCCCTTTGGGAGCGCTTCAATTTGCCTCACTTAGCGTGTGCGGACTAGGTTTCTATGCGTTATCATTCTAAGGGGTAGGGCTTAAAACGTGAAAACGACGTAAAACAATTTTAAAATTTAACAAAATTAAACTTACAGTCACTTAAATAAGAGTTATATTACAATATTTCAGTATTTTTTCATCCTGGTTCAGCCATTCACCAACAGGTGACGTTCTAGTAAAAATACTACTAGTATATAATAGCTAACTATTACCGTTAGATGGCGCTGAAACTCATTTTTAGTTTCACTAAGAACTCACGGAGCGGTTCTCACCCGCGTCTGCCGCAGGACCGCAGCATCTGTAAAATGTAACAGTTAAGTATGCAAAATTAGTAGCACATTTCACGGCGCATTTTACGCCTGTAGTGGTGAGGGTTGCTCGCGGTTGCCGCGGCGGGGTACTAGTAGAACCGCGCAGGACGCGATAACCTGCGCGCTTGGCGGCCGTCGTCGCCCGCACATTTTGGCAGTCGGTTCAGGTGCAATGTGGTGCAGGCGCACGCAGGGTAAATTTTCTATTAACCGCGCGACTTGCAATTAACTCCCACTAACTTCGCAGTCCGTTCCGCAATCGCAACGTTTTCGTGCCCGCAACCGCTGCAGCTACGTGCCCGCACAAACTTAGGGGTAGGGTCGTAAGTATTGAAATAAAACCGCTGTCTAGCAGCACCGGCGGGTGCGGATGGAAACCACTCCGTGAATTGTTAACCTTATTAACCTTAAACTGACGCTACTCAACGAGGGATGTGGTCCTACCTAATCGCTAGTTGGAAACCATGTGGCTGTTTTTAATATTAAAAAAAATATGGTACTGGTGTATTATTAAATTAATATATTAATATAAATTATTATTATTTTCTTAATGGCGGCCACTAGGCTTGGACCAGTGTCAGGTTTATAAGAATAATATAAAAAATATGGCGATCGTCGTCAGTGTAAATTTTTTATTATACGTTACCACGGGTTGCTGAAGCTGTCACTGTCAAGAGTAAACTCGAACCATCAATGAATTTAATAAATTAAATTATGTTGTTTTTTTATTTAGGATTTATGTAATTTTGTATAGTTGTTTCTAATTTATTTTGCATGCACATGTAAAATAAAGCCGATTTTATTTTATTTTTTAAATGCATTTGCTATGGAAATTGAAACAAAGTCAGAAATAGTAATAAGAAAACCAATCTTTCGATTCTCTTGCAGCTTCAATCCAACCTTCTTTAATTTTAAACTCATTGGAAAAACTTAAAAATAAAAATTAAAAATACTCTACGTTTAATCTACGAGTATAATGGAATTTAAATATTTTAAATATCTTAAACACAAAATTTTTTCTTCAAGCAACAGCAACATTCAAATTGACATGAAATTGAAACGGTTGCCCGCCACATTTTGTTATACGCCACGTTGGTTGTGTTAAAGTTACTCGAAACAAAATGTTTAGTAATAATAATAAAATAAAAGAAATCAATTTAACGTGAATGCCTTTCGCTTCGATATTTTAGGGACTTTAATTATAAAAATTATAGTAAGAAATTCAAACATTTCAGTAAAAATTTATTGTCGATAAACATCAGTCTTCGTAAATGAACATCACTATATTTGAGTCTAGAAATTTCTATGGAGACAAAAAGAAAACATTGAATAATAATAGAAATAGTAACTAAAAATGCAAATAGCCGGTGGAATGTTCTCTCACTGGTTTTAAAATTTTTGTTTTCACTCCAATTTTTACAAGTGTATTGCTACAACTTGGCATTTTCACGTTTTACGAGAGATCTTGTATGTAAAACGATCGCCATGTCACTGTGGCGATGTTTGTAGGCGTGTCACCGCGATATGGTCATTTTGACCATATCTATCGACATATCGATCGATTTTGATCGATTTTGACATATCGATCGACGCGAACCACACCCCCATACCATATCACCCCTTTTTTTCTATATCCATGGTATAAAAACCACTGCAAAAAATTGGCATACATACGTCGAGGTTGCACCTTAAGGCTGAGATTTATGAAACCAAATTTGAAACCAAACAAAAATGGCGAACTAAGCAAGTTTATTATTTAAATTACTTCTATATAACGAATTTTACCAAAGTTTAAACAAGAAATTACGAAGTAAACTCAAAGTTGAATTTCATTAGGCAAAGATTTGCTAAGTAAAAGTTTATTTTATAAATCTATCTCAGATCTTTTACGAAGCTCGTAATTTCAGACGTGATTCAAAGATTACTATTTATTATTTTTCATTTCAATTTTTTTTTCTCAAAATTCTGCCGTATTTGGTTAGAGTTAGAGATATTTACATTATTATGGAGATCTCATATTCTTTATTGCCTCCCAAAAAACTAAATTCCAATCTCATTGCGTCTGTAAGTTATAACCAATTTATTTGTTTAGTGTTGTTACTTTCATAATATAGTAATATCCGGATATTATAAAACGATGGGGTTAGTTTTTTTTAAAAGAAAATTAAGAATTTCAACGTCGTTTCAAAATCAAGGTTTCTTTAGCTCATTTCTATTGCTGCTGAGATTTTGAAATAAGGCTAGGTAGGTTTCAGTAATTATATTGCGGTAAAGATACTTCATCTGTTTCTTGTTCCTTGTATTTTATTGTAGAGCAGAAATGCAAGACAGCGACGTCCGCCATGAACACAAGTAGAATTCAGAAAGTAGACATAAATGGTGTAATTTCTTTGGGTTCTCCGCTAAAAATGGGTGTTCCGCAGGGCTCAATACTTGGACCGTTCTTATTTCTCATTTATATTAATGATCTACCATTCTTTGTTAAGGACCTTTGCGACATAGTATTGTTTGGTGACGAGACATCCTTGATTTTTAAAATAGGCAGACATCACATTAACTATGATAATATTAACGATACCCTTTCAAAGGTAGTTTATTGGTTTAATGTTAACAAATTTGCTCAATGCCAAGAAGACAAAGTGTGTTAAATTTGAATTACCTAATGTAAAATAGACTAGTCCAAGCATAGAAATAAATGGAGAAAAGGTAGACTTTGTTTATAAAGCTGTATTTTTGGGAGTGACCTTAGATAGTAAACTTCAATGGTTTCCATATATATATTCCTTAGCTAGCAGATTAAGCTCTGCTGCATACGCAGTCCGTAAAATACGTGAGCTTACCGATTTTGCTACTGCTAGACTAGTTTACTTTAGTTACTTCCATTGTATAATGTCCTACGGGATTCTCATGTGTGATAAAGCGGTAGATATACAAACCATATTTGTGTTGCAAAAACGAGCGATTCGTTCTGTGTACCGTTTAGGTTCTCGGGTTTCTCTCAGAGAAGAGTTTAAGGAGACTGGTATCATGACTGTGGCATCGCAGTACATTTACTCAAATATTTTGTATGCCCGTAAAAATATACATAATTTCATTAAGAAAGAAGATATTCATAATATTAACCTTAGAACTAAGTCCAACTTCATGGTATCACGATTTCGTTTAACTAAGGTGAACGATTCTTTTATGGGGAACTGTATACTTTTTTACAACAAGATTCCGGAGAATATATTAAGATTATCATTTCCTAAGTTTAAAACTTACATTAAAAGTATTTTAATTGAAAAGTCATTTTACAAAAATGAAGAGTATGTTTTAGATAAGGAAGTATGGAAAGACAACAATAGTCTACATTCCACACAATTATGATTCAAAGTGCATTCCATAGCATTTAAATTTAGTTGTTTATTTTTGAATCACTCTCTGAACGAGTTGCCGCTCTGGAGGGTCATTTCCGGGTCAAACGGGACCCGGAAAAAACAATCAATTGCTATATAGTGGCCTTTGAACAATTGAAGGCAGAGTTTAATGATCGCGATCAGGAATATTTAGATAATGACGTTGAAATCGCGTGCGTACTAAGCTGGGCATCAATTTGACCAAACAGGATCTAGTGAGCGCTTCACGGGTTGACCGTATAATCGGTATGCAGGATGACCAGGCGCAACTACGTCCTCGTCTTATCGTGTCTCGTTTAACATGTCGAGCCGTTCGCGATCAACTTTTGCGGGAAGCTAGGGTTCGACGTGGAGACACTACCGAGGGCACAGGTTTGCCGGTACGCCTCGTCGGTTCTACATTAATGAGCGACTAACTCCATTTAACCGTCAATTGTTTCGACGAGCGCGCCAACTGGGCGAGGAGCGTAACTGGCGTTTTGTGTGAACGAGGAATGGCAAAATATACGCTCGTCAGCAGCAGGGGGTGGACGCTCCTCGTCATGGACTGCGAACGGAATCAGATCTGGCACGGGTTTTCGGTTCCAGCGTCGTTTGAGTCCCTGAATAAGTACTTACATAAATATTAATAATATCGACTTTAAGCATTGACCTAACAATAAATGGACGTCGGGTTCGTGCTAAAAACTGTCCTCACCTATAGGGCGTTAAAATCGTATACAGAGCGTCGATCGCGCAACAGTCTTTGTTTGTTCGACTGACAGCGCGGTTGTCAATCATGCAGTACCATATAATAATAACTTGTAAAAATTATTCAGCAGTAAAGTGTAAAAACAGGATTTTGTATCATTTTTTCGCTAAACAAATATATTGTGTTATCATAGTTCTCATTTAAAAGTGTTATTTTGTACGGTTTTATAGTATTTATTTTTTAAATTTACATATAAATGACTCGTAAATATAAATTACACAAGCACACAAAGTAGTCAAATAGTTAATTGTCCTTTTTCTACACATTGCATGCGCAAAAGATGGAAAGAGACCCGTTACGTCAATTTCAAGAATATAAACTTCTTGGTCATTTTCAATTGTTCGAACCACAAGCGATTGAAATGTTTAGAACAAAGAAACTATAGAGTCGCTTTGATTTTCATCTTATTTTTAAAATGATTTTTTATTAAACGTTAACAATAACTAACAAAATATTGTTGTTGTCGTTTTACGGCTTGGGATTACCTATCAGAAGTCAAAAAATACATTTGCTCGAAATAACGTTAGCTCGAATTTTCATAATGTCAAATGTATTTTTTAGGAAGATTACAAAACAAAACCTAATTTTTTCTTTGTGAAAAGCATAAAAAAAAATGTAACGGTTTTATTATAAATCGGTGTTCGGAATTACGGTTCTTTGAGTTTACGTTTAGTTGGAATATCAGTACATTTCTTATAAGTACACGCTTATTCTCACATTTGTAGTAATATTTGTATGTATGTATCTGCCCTACTCTTTATTAATTTTTTAAGTGAATTCGATATAATAATATATACAAAAATTAATTAATATTTACGATATAGGCTACTCCATTACTCTTGTGTTCAAGTAATTTCCAGTAGAAGCTGAATATGGTGTTTTTTGGTGCGTACGTATTACTTGAACACAAGACGGAGGTACGTATTACTCTCTGCGAATCTTTCATCATCCATGCTCAATTTCGGAGACATTGTTTATGGTCCTCGTCTGTTAAGTAAAACCCAACGGCTGATTCAACGCGTACAGAATTTGTTGCAAGACTTTTAGGCCAATTTAAGCATTCAGGAGGCAGTATAGCATTTGAGTAGCGTCTTTATTGATATTTTAATTAGTAAGAATAAGATGTTTTTCACGTGTCGCCACGTGTGCCAGTCGGTTTCTTATGACAGGTGTGGTAAAACGTGATCGCCTCAAGCCAACTTGTACGCGTCGTGAAGTGTTGTGACTTCCTCTGAGAACGTTTACTAAGTTTTTAGATTCCCGTGTCAGATAAGATTTTCAACACCCAAGCATGCATGCCTGCTCGACCAAGGTCATTAACACCGAACTTCTTGAGGTTAATTATAATCATACCATGTGAAATGCGATACTGTAAATCAACAGATTTAAAATACACATTGTGACAAAATAGATGTTTAAAGTATATGTACCTAATTTAAATAACGTCGGAGTTAAGGAAGTAGTGTGCATTTAGAAAACTAAGAGACTTTTAGATGGACTGAGAACGCATAACTACTTTTTCAACATTCCAGGAAAGTATGCAAGTACTACTTAACCTACGTTTGCATCAGTTTATGTAGATGGCACCTCGAGTTATACTAATGTTAAAAAATAGGTAAGTGAATAGCGGTACACTAAGTTAGTCTTTATGTTCTGTTGCTTGAAGGAACACTCAGAGTAGAGTTATATCGTGGTACATTTACATGGGACCCTTTCATTTATTGAAAGCAGAACTAGTGAATACACAGTGTAGTTTGTAAATGAAATTCTAAAAAAATCTTAGGAAGATATTTCTTGAGCGAGCATTTGATTCGAATAATCTTAGGAGATACTCTTCCGAACATTCCATACTATCCGTAACGCTCTTTCTGCTGCTTGTCAGCGATATGTGAATGCCAGGTACCTTCGGGTATACTGATGACTGCACAGTTGTAGATAGCTACTTGAGTAATGCAAGGGTCAATGGAGAAGAAATAAAGTCTTGTTGAGTGTCCTTGAGTAGCCGTTTTCTTCACACTTAAGACAGTCCGACTTTTCGTGATATATCCATACCGATAGCCGACTGTTTCCAGTCATGAACCTATCTGGAATGGACCTGTCGTCCAGTTAGTACTTCGGTAGATACCTACATTGACTCTATGGCCAAAAATGCAGCCAACACGCCTTCTCCTTTCCATCACCGGGGCAGTAGACTGGGCTTGGATTCCACCTTTATGTTGTGGATATTCCAAGGATTTACACGAAGTGTTATACTTCCACTGCTACTACATTTACATGGCGAACGGCTATGAATTCTCTGAACGCTATAACTTGGGTTTTTGCTAGGCGAGAGTGAATAGGTATTATTTATTAGGTGTACGTGCTCCTTCGTCGACCTTATTGTCACTTTTATTACGACCTTATTGCACTTATGTTTTACAAAAAATAAAAAATAAACCTCTAAGATTACTCACTACGTCAAGTAGATACTTACATGTACTGAAGCATAGCCATTACGTTTTATAAGTTGAATTTTGCAATTTTTTTTCGTCAATGCAGACATTGCATCTTTTATTTTTAATTTACCGTCGCCCGGCCATGTCAAGAAAATTGCGTATACAGCTGTTGTTGTGTATGTGGTATATGATTTGTATTGGCGCGGTACCTTAACACAAGTGTACCAAACATTTGGGTTAAAGCTGTCCCTCTGATGAAACCAAGGTGATGTGCCATAGATTGCTTCGCCATTAATATCTAGAAATTCTCCCATTTGCAGAAGCCGCTTTTGGAATTTTGGTGCTATAATTCCATCTTCCGTCGGTCCTACGTTGATCAAAACATTTCCTAAGAAAAGGTAAACATAATTGAAGCTTAAGGAATTAATGCCGTCTAAGAACGAATGGTGACTGACATGGAGGCGAGTTCATATTATAATATATGAAACTCAAGCAGGTCGTTATTGACCGTCGTCACAAGATGTAGTTAATTGCTGGTAGTAAATAGATTGAGTAGGTAATATTCTATCGTAAATACCCATAACGTCTGTATTTACAGCGACAATGGTCAGCGCGCATCTGCAGGATAGCTCGTAAGGCTTTATTAGAATTCTTTGAAACTTACCATAACAACTGACCGTCGACACAACTGTTTCTATCAGTTCTTCGATGGTGTACACATCACTTAACTGCATTTCATTTCTGAAACCCCAAGATTTCTTATCTAAAGGGAAAACATTCTCCCATTTGTGGCGCATTAAGCTTCCTGTAACAGAGAGGTACTGCATAACAGAATGAAAAAGTTATGAAGTAGAATATTCGCACCCTTGGTGTAATAAGGCTACATCTGCAAAATGATAACTTTTCAGTAGGCAGGCTTATAAATTCTTCCAACAAAATTGGCCGATAACTATTTTACACTTAAATAGGAGAATTTTATATACACATCTTTATTATACAAGGGTACTAATTATTCATACGTTTATAAAAGACAGTTTCGTCAAATAAATAATCTAACGTTAATGACAAATCCCGCTAAAATATACACATCTTCGGGGTTTCGTAGAAAGGACGTAAGTGCCATGTCAAAAAAAAAAAATCAGGGGACCTTGTTTAATGATTTCACAACTGTTTTAAAATATTTACGTACTATTTTAATCTCATTTATAAAACATAAACTTAATTGAAACCAAAATCTTCTCTTTAATTTGTAGATCAGCACGATACTGACCTCATCCTTAGAGTCGATGGCGTGTTGGATAAACGCCAGCAACTCATTGGCTATGAGTTGCAGGGAACTCATAGTCAATTGCGCGCAGCGGCTATTGCAGCGCGGGTTGCGAATTGTTATGATTCTTACCTACTGTGTAGTGGACCATGACCGAATTCGATCGTGTACCGCACCGTACTGATTTTTTATAATTTTGTTTTAAACCGCTACATAATAGAAATTAAAAAATAAAAGCTTGATCATGCTTACTGGGATTAAAATTATCGTGGCAGCTGAAAGTGTCTCCATGGCGACACAGGGTTTCTTTACCTAATCTATCATTTACTACTATTTCGTCTTTAACAGGACTTTCATTGTAGAGCCAGGCTAATATTTCTGGAGTTTTCCAGTAACTACTACTTGCCTCCTCTTCTCCATCAAGCCATAGCACAGATGGTTGGTAGTTGTCAATCATGAATTCAATATCTGGCCGAACAATATTGTTAGTGTAGAAATCAGTTTTAAACTGTACTTTTTTATCACCTAGGTACATTGCGTTATACCATTCCAATAATGAGTAATATACACCAAACTTCATGTCACTCTTTTTTATGGCCTTCGAAAGAACACCCAATATGTCCATCTTAGGTCCGACATCCACGGAATTCCAATTAAGACGCCCTGATGGGAACAGAGTGAATCCATCGTGATGCTTAGCAGTGACAACAACGTATCTGAAATATAGAATGGCATAATTATTTTATTATTCCTAAATAAGAAACTGTAACCGAAGTGTTTTGTTACAAATAGTTTGATGCATATATAGAAATGGGCGTATAGCCGACAACAGGACTTACCAACAAGTTTTACCTTGTTGACAATGGGTTGTAGATAATGCGATTCCGTTTCTATAAGGGGGTCGACTGTGCCTGCCATTAAGACTAAGTAGCATAATTGTAAGTGCAACACGGATGCAATGGGGCCCAGTCTTTATTATAATTATATGTACATACATGTACGTACAAGGTCTTTTATTTCACATATGTCTTAATTTTTGTTGAATGCATTTTCAGATTATAAGTTCATCAGTATCAGAGCAAAAAGTACAAACCTAGCTCCAGATTTAGTAAACAATTTTGCCCACTCGTCGGGTTTAAAAAAAGCCGCTGTGAAATTTCGTGCAAAATCTTTATATACGAATCGAGCACCATAATTTCTCTTAACGAAATCTTTAATTTCTGGATCACCTGAAAAGCAAATTATGATTCCTGTAGTTATAAGCAGATATGAATGTACGTTTTTAAAACGATTGAAGAAATACTTACATTAACTTTCTTAAATAAAGAATCTTGGAAAAAATATTTACCATCAACCCACAGACGCCAGAACCATTCACTTTTAAAACTCGGAACAGAATATACTCCCCAATGGATAATAATGCCAATCTTTGCCGAATCGTACCAATGGGGCAAAGGACGAGTATCTAGATCCTTCCACTCCGGCAAATAGATTCGTTCATTTGGCGTGCTTGTAACATTCGAAGTTGTCAGCATTTTATCGAATGTCTGGGTAGTATTCAAAACTGCTAATAAAATAGACAAATGTAACGCCCTCATATTTCCGTAGAACATAAGAAATAGAATGTAAATAGTGTATCAACATTATTAAAAGTTTGTCTTTTGTACTTATTTAATTTGAATTCATTATGTATTGTATTCGGTGTGGTATGTAACAATCGGATCCACTTATGTAATTATTATATGTTCAAGTGTTTGGTATCAATCAATTGGTATTATTCTTAATATAGTGTATTTGTTTAGGTATTTAACTAAATGTAAACAATCTTGAAACATCTTTTTATTGAAACATACACTTTACAAATCAATAGGTATAAAAATAGGCATGCAATGTCATATGAAGCTAATTATTTGTACATTGTTTGGGAAAAGCACTATATAAACCTCGGCGGGGACGGGGATTGCTTGACCCGTATTATTTATTACACGGCCTCGCTGGCGCTCGGTCTTATAACTCGTACTCGTCCAGCAATCCCTTACTTCTTGGCCTCTGCAACGATGTACTAACAAAATACAGATTATGTGCATTTATAGTAACTACTTCTCAATTATTGTCATGCCCTAAATACAGGGCCCACAAGTGTGCTTAATATGATTCTATCATCATTTTTAATTGTGGAAAGCAATAAAATGATTGAGTCAGAATACGTTTTACGTTCCTTTTATGCATACTCGAAGCAGACAGGACTGCTAATCTATTGTGTTTTTTTATAAGTACTACCTAAATTGCGAGGGGGCGGCCGTGGAGCTAGTTAGATTCCGAAACCCTACTCACAGCCCGTTAAAGAAGTCATGATATGAATCTGAGAGATTCTTTAAAACTATTATAGAATGAAAGATATGGACGTAATAAATCCTTGAGGCGGCATGTAGCTGTCTGGCTTTCATTTCTAAGAGGTAGGTAGGTACATTTGTTAATAATTTAGTAGCATTACCTCTAGCTAATAATGAAAGCATCGTGATCAAACCTTCATATCAAAGAAGGTCCAAACCTTGGAGAATATGTGAAGTCACCAACCCATATCGGGCCTCTCTGGTGGACTATGGTTTCGACTATGGCCTTACAAGCGCTCTGCAGCGAAATTAACAACGAAGTGATCATTAGTGTTGTTGATAAAATAAAAAAATATAGATTCCATGTACACCATGTTTATTATATTATCATTAAAATGTATTATAATATAGTAATGTTGTACGTAATTTTATTTATTTTTTGTTTGACAAGTTCAGAAGAAAAAGGCCCTCGTGGTAATAGAAATTGTTGAATATTAACTTCTAGAAACGCTAAAAATTTTTTCCAGTTATTGCAACTGTGCTAAGTATAGACAACTGATTACTATGTATTTCAGTTTAAAAACCCAAGTATAAACATCATTTGGAGAATCGATGTCGTGTTTATTATGTAGAAAACGTGTATACAGTCTTTAAACCCGTTACAGTTGGTGAGATCTTCAATACCCAAGCATGCAAGTTGTTTTCACTAAAATATTCTACTGGCGCTGATGATCGGAAGATCTTCGTGAGGTTAACTTCAACTACATCATTAACAATCTGCGCCTGTAAATCATCAGATTTAAAATGAATATAACTATAATTATTAATACAAAAATCAAACCCTAAGAAAGATTCATTCGATTCAGCTGACAAGCAACTGAGCTGGCTGCGGAACGAACCCGCCTTTTTTCTAATTTTTCTATGAGCTCGTTGCAGATCTTTGTTCTTGGTTTTCGACTACTTTTTGCCGTTGCGCCATCTGTGAGAAATCTATGAAAGTGTATTCTTCACCTGGCCAGGTTTCCTTACAACTACCAGCGACTGACTAGATACGTTGCTTTTAAGTTAACTAATGTACGAAATCTTAATACAATAAAATAAACCATACAAGCGTACTCCAAAAATTCAGTAAATTCACCATCAATATACGTCAACTACATGGAAGAAAAAAAACATGGAAGTGCCTTAAGCCTCGATTACTATCAGAACCAATGTCGCCAAAACGCACAAATCTTGATATTGATTGGTCGTAGTTTCAAATTTAAAAAGAAAAAATAATACCCAACAGAGTAAAGATTAACCTACATTTTATTAACCGACTTTAAAAAAGGAGGAGGTTCTCAATTTGACTGTATGTTTTTTTTTGTGTGTATGTTACGCGATAACTCCGGTATTTGTGAACTGATTTTCATGATTTCGTTTTTTGTTGTTTAAAAAGGAAATGGGACCACTATAGAAGTACCCCCTGTACGTCTATAGTGGTCCCATTTCCTTTTTAAAGAAAATCATCCTCCTCTAAGGGTGGCTGTTCACGCATGAAGATTCATTTTTATAAATAGCGCCTAAATTTTACTAAGGAGCAATTATTTTAATGGTTGATTTTGCTATTTCTCCAACCCAATGCGTTTTTCTCTCCATATACTTTGAGTAGTGAGAACCGATTTTTATTATCTCCAGTGTCAAGTCCTGTATAGTGGCGAATTTAAGTTAAATTTAATTTAATTTAATTTTTGACTGCCTCTGTGGCCGAACGGTTACCATGCCGGACTGCCATGCAGAGGTCCTGGATTCGATTCCCAGGCCGGGAGAAATATGTGTATTGGCTACATTTATTTCTCTCGTGAGTTTGGGTGTAATTTGTGGTTGTCTATGTGTGTGTCCATGGCACCTGCGACACAGGGTTTCCCTAGTGCGGGGCTATGTTGAGTGTGTGCGTTATTATTATTATTATAATTATAAGGATATTTCAATAAAACTTAGCAAATAGACGTAATTCAACGTACTTTTGAGGTCGGTTTTTTTAGTCTCTGTACTGAGATTATTTCAAAGATATCGTTGAAAGTACAATACCATCAATACGTATTATTGCAAGTTACGACGTTTTGATATTATATTGAAATTTCAATCAATGTGCTGCCATCAAGGGGTTTATTGCTGAACGACGATGTATTGGAGTTATTAATTTAGTTCTTCAAAAAAGAAGCGACCATACTGCAGGGGTATAAGCTTTACTTTCGTTTCTTGTAACAAAAAAATTATTTCGATAAACAGAAAATTGAAAGTTTATTAAAATAAGAATAAATAAATAAAATAAGAGTATGAAATACCACCACGGGTAATATTTTTGGTACGGCTATCGTTTTTGCACTTCAAAATAGCACAATAAGGCATTCTTTTAGGATCTTAGAGAATTTGCACAAAAAATGACACAACCATACCATATAAAGCGAAAATGGCGGACTGAGCTTAGATAGGTTTTTCGAGATCTATAGTTGGCATGTGTCCGACGCTAAATAACCACTTCTACTGTATTTATTGTTCTGTAGTCAATTACTACAACTACTCGTCCAAAGTAAACACGGTAGTTCTGCTGTAAGTAATCGAGGAGGTGAACAGTCTGCGGACTACCCCTGTTGCAGCTTCAGATCAAGGTCATCAAATTATTGTAAGTCTCGAATTTCCAACTTCAACCAAATTTTAAGTCGATCAGACAAGAGGAAGTAAAATAAATATAGTCATTTTATGACTGAGACCTCTGCACTAACTGGCATGAGCTGATGGTCTTTAAACAACTGGCAGATGTTCAAAAACATAGCTAAGAATCACCATCACCGTTCTAATTAAATTGGACTTCAAATTAAAAAACAAAACGCTTTTAGATCAGTCCATACGTTTGACAGCTCAGACATAATAGACACATAGATACACTGCACACAAATGCTTCAAGTTTATATCTGCTCTCATTTTGCATCAGGGTTAAAAAGGAGGTGGGGAATAAATAGGTGGAGGGTATTCAGCGGTTGTAAATCCTATAATTCTATATGGAGAATTAATATCTATTTACTTCAGAATTTCAGCTACTGGAAGTGCTAATGAATCCCACAAGTCGATATCCCTTAGAGTGAAATATTTGGTATTGAGATTGAAAAAAGGCATGCACTATTTTACGTTACCTACAACCCTTAATAGCCTTTGCAAATAATAATAATAATAACGCACACACTCATAGACTCGCACTAGGGAAACCTTGTATCGCGGGTGCTATGGACACGCACATTGACAACCACAAATTACACCCTAGAAACACTTTTCCTGGCCCGAACCTCTACATACAGTGTTACTTTGTAAATTAAGTAAATGGCCTTGGAGGGTATCCACTTAGCTTACCTCTTATGTCAAGGACATACTTACGTTTACTAATGCATAGCCTTCACTATTTAAAAGTTTAATTTTGTTTTTTTTTCTCTTAAATGTAAATTCTGCATCTTTCATTTTCAATATGCCGTCACTTGGCCATTTCAAGAAAATTGCATAAACTGCTTTTATTGTGTCAGTTACATATGGTAAAGCTATGGGTTCTAATTGGTTGTATACTTTTTTGACACAAGTGTACCAAACGTCTGGGTTGAGGCTGTCCCTCTGATGGAACCAAGGCGAAGTATTATAGATTGCTTCGCCATTAATATCTAGCCATTGTCCTAATTGTAGAAGTCGCTCTTGAAAAACTGGTACTATGGTCCCTTCTTTCGTTGGTCCTACGTTGATTAGCGCATTTCCTAGAACAAAAAATCAAGTTTCATGTAATTATGAACACATAACTTGAGCGTAAGCAATTAATGCAGCCTGAAAACGAACGGTGTTAGAGCGAATTTATAAATTTTACAGTCTAAACTTTTCACTATAACATATTCACATAAAATGCTACTGACTCAACTTTCTTATATCAGTTTAGTCCAATTGACCTGAATAATTATTTAAAAGAAATATATTCCTTTAAAGTATTCTAAAAACAGTCCGTTTACTATTTTGGAAATTCGGGCACCCAACTCAACGACAATGTCAACGCAAGCTGGCTGCATAAGGCTTTATTACAATTCCTCGAATTCTTACCACCACAGCTGACCGTAGACACGATAGTTTCTATCAATTCATCGAAGTTGCACACATCATTTAACTGCATTTCTCTTCTATAACCCCAAGACTTCCTATCCAAAGGGAAAGCATTCTCCCATTTATGGTGCATCAAGGTTCCTGTAATGGTTAGGTGCTATGTAACAGTTTTTAAGAACTTTTTTATGGTATTACGTGACGGGACGAACAAGTCGTGCGCCTGGTGGTAAGCGACACACCTGTCCATAACAGTTGCAGTGCCGCTAAAATGGCACGGCCACTGCACCCGTCGCCCTGAGACATAAGTTGAAAAGTCCCACGTGCCTTCATCAGCACTCATACTCTTGAAAATGGGAACGCAATAATGCTCGCATTACTGCTTGGCGGCAGAAATAAGTAAGGCGGCATTACTATCCTGGACGAAACCTTTCACAGGAGCTCCACTGCTACTAAAAGTTACATAACTTATAAAGTACCTAAAAAATATTCTATTTAAACGACAGTTTCGTCGCGCTCGTGATATGATTTTACCTTATTAATCTAGAAAATCTGCCAACTTTTTTCTTGCGTGTGTGTGACCAGTGCCGCTCCGAGCTTTAAATGGCAAAGATCTGAGGGGCACTGCCACTGGGCCGGTCGCCTTGAGACATAAGTTGACAAGTCCCATGTGCTTGTAATTTCACCAGCACACTTACCTTACAAAACCGGAACGCAGTAATACTCACATTACTTTATACTCACGTTATTATCAACGTTAGAAATATGTAAGGTGACGGCAATACTTTCCTGGACGAACTGTTTTACAAGGAGCTCTATTGATACTAACTACATACACATTATATACTCCTATAAGGTTTCGTGAAAGGGATAAAGAAGTTTATGTCCGTGTAATAGGAACGACGTTTGGGCGTTTCGTTTCGGCTCAATCGCCGACGCAACGACAGTGGTCAACACGACATTGGTGCATGTCTTGTGCACTCTTGATGCATGAAACTTTTTCTGATTGATTCAAATCGCGGTGATGTGTGGTTGAGACGCGGTCAGAACAGTTTACTTGACAAGTAATTACAGTTCTGAATATATATTTCGTGTTGTACCTATCTACTGCGATGTACTTGATGATGATAAGTAGAAGGTTTAGGTTGTAATCGACTACGTTGTCCCAATGCTTTGCGGACATCAGACGTGTTCAAAACGTTAATAAAGAAGAACTAAACTAAGGCTAAAATCATGCTTACTTGGATTATATTTATCGTCGCAGTTGAAAATGTCTCCATGGCGACAGAGAGTACCATCGCCTAATCTATCATTTACTACAATCTCGTCCTTAACAGGACTCTCGTTGTAGAGCCAGGCTAAGAGTTCACGAGTTTTCCAGTAACTAGTATTAGCTTCACTCTCCCCATCAAACCAAAGCACAGAAGGTTTGTAGTTCTCAATCAAGAATTCAACGTCGGGCCAAACTATATTGTCAGGGTACAAAGTGGTTTTGAAATGTGCTTTTTTATCCCTTAAGTACAATTCGTTGTACCATTCTAATAGAGAGTAATATACACCAAACTTCATGTTGCGATTTCTTATAGCCTTTGAAAGAACTCTCAAAATGTCTTTCTTAGGTCCCACATCTATCGCATTCCAGTTAGGACGCCCTGACGGGAACAGAGTGTATCCATCGTGATGCTTAGCAGTGATAACAACGTATCTGAAACAAAAAGCGTGATAATTACTTTAATTAACTCTAAGTGTGTTATTGCAAACGATTTTTTTTTATATTTTGATGTGTAATTGACATAAGACGTATTCTATCAATGTACCAGCTGTATTTCAGTATTCCGTTCTTGAGATTAAGCGGCGTGCAGGTTTCAAAGAAACGAACTAGTATTATTTCTTGAAACACTGCTTTCCTCTTCTCGGCTTTGGTAGATAGACTGATTACATGTTTTAAACTAATCATGATTGATATTTTAGCGGTTAACAACTATAGAAATATAAATAAATAAAATAAAATAAAAATCTTTTATTTCGGACCACAGTAATCCATATATGTATATATAAAAGGCTGTATAGCCTTTTCTATACTTAGGGGGTTATCGACCGAATCGTAAATAATATTGTAGAACATTCGAATTAAATGAGGAATGTTAACTCGCCTGGTAGCAATAGCTAACGGGTTTTATGACCTTTTAAAAGCAGTACAGTAAAAATTGTGACGGTAGTCTATATTATAGATATTTTATTAGACATATAATTGGAAAGAGTCAATAAATTGATTACTGGAAAGAGCCCTGAGCAAGTATTGCATTTCTCAAGATTTGATTCTAATAACCATCATACATAATGATGATAAAGCTATGAGAAATTGGAGGGTTTGCCCCAGGTACATGATAAGTGTCGTAAATTAAATTGTTCAAAATGTTACAAACTTTGCTCCAGATGCGACGAAAAGGTCTGCCCATTGTTCGGGTACAAATTTTTCCGCTTTGAACATTGGCGCGAACTCTTCATAAGTCATATTAATGTGATATTCACTTTTTTTCATGAATTCCAAAACCGGTATGTCACCTTAAAAACATAAGAAATATTAAATAAATAACTTTTTTCTAAATAAAGTTTGCTTATGCACTTTCGTTGAGTTCATTTCCGCGATATTCGCAACTGTAACTGAAACGCACATGTATTTTAACTTTTTTTTTAAGTCCTCATCGAAACGAATCATATGAGCCCAAACACTAAACAGCTGCCGTATTCTGTAGGGGCGTTCCCCTCATCTGTCTGCCATTTCCATCATCAAATCAGCTCTAGGTCACCATAACATTTTATTTTCATTGAAATTACATTTATGTGCCAAGTTTTATTGAAATCGGCTAACGGAAAGTGAGTGTTTAATGAACTGGTTTTACCCCCTAATTTGCCACTCTTAGAGGTGGAATATCATCTTCAAATTTGAATGGGAGTTATCGGGTAACCATACTTATACAAATAAATACAGTCGAAAACCTCCGCGTTTTTTGAACTTGGTTTTTTTGACCAATACTTTTACCTCCAATTATCACAACTTTCGAATGTGAAAACAGAAATGGCATGCATTCTTCTTTCACTAATTTTAGAAACCTGTACAAATAATGGTACCTCTTTATACGTAAGAAAATATGTACATATTTACCGTCTTTCCAGTTTTTCCAAAACCATTCACTTTTAAAACACGGTACCGAATACACTCCCCAATGAAGGAAAATGCCGATTTTAGCAGAATCATACCACTGCGGCAGAGGGCGGGTATCCAGATCTTTCCAATCAGGCTTATACATCTTCCTTTTGGTTGCAGACGCAGTAATTTGATTATCTATGTTATATGACACTTCTTTGGAGTAAATTTCAAGCAAAATGCATAAAAAAATCAACTTCATTGCACTGTAAAAAATAATTTAAAATGGCGGGTCGTCCTGCGTTAGTCAACCGTGGCCATGGGAAATGCAAAGAGCTCGAAATGTTGGTTAGTTACGTGAATGTAGATCGGAAGATATAGTTTTATTTTAAATGTCTATAACACGAAAACCTAAAAACTCGATTTAAAGTGGGACTGAAGAGGAGTGCAGACGACTATCCCTTTTTGAGAAAAAATAATATATTTTTCACCTCACTAAGCTCGGAAAGGCACTTACAAAGAGAAATACTAGATAAATAAATATAAAAATATATAAAAAATTACGAGGGTCGGAACCGTCATATATAATTCTATTTAATGTATTTAGTCACATCGGGTTTGGTAACACATCTAGTTATAAACAAATCAGAATATAATTATGTAATTATTTTTTCACCTCACTAGCTCGGAAAGACTGTCTTTCTCATTAGAAATGTGCGCGCAAAAGCGTTTTTTGCACGCTAGCGTGGAAAAGGTTTTTGAAATTCGAACTTGACGATAGACTGTGCACCTAACTTTTTCTTTCGATGAAAAAAAAGGTGGTACGTTCAATTAAGCGATTGGTCGTACATTACTTATATATGTAACATAAGTCCGTTGGTATATTTTATTCTTATTAATGTTGATATTAAGTTGACAATGATAACTAATTGTGTTTATTAAATTATTTAATTCGTCGAAGAACTAAAATAACTTCAATAATCACTTAATCACACAAACTAAAGTACAGGCAAGAATAAAAATTGATGAGGTGTAATTTCAGAACGCATCCGAAGATAAACTTTTTCTTTTCATTAAAAAAGGTTTCATAGTTCAACTGTTTTTCTTTCATCTACCATTTCCCTCGCTACAGTGAGGTGAAAAGTTGTGTGTTTCGCGCGGCAGCAAAGTTGTTTTGCGTCTCGTGCCTTGAAATCCTCGCTACGCTCAGGAATCTATATTTGAACGTGTCATTATCTTTTTTATTTCATCGAAAGAAAACTTTACGTGCAACACAGATTTCATCATCAAATTCGAATTTCAAAAATCTTTTCCAAGTTAGCGAGCACGCTGATTTCTAATGAGAAAGACAGTCTTTCCGAGCTAGTGAGGTGAAAAAATAATTACATTATTATATTCTGATTTGTTTATAACTAGATGTGTCACCAAACCCGATGTGACTAAATACATTAAATGGAATTATATGTGACGGTTCCGATCCTCGTAAATTTGTGTATATTTTTATATTTATTTATACAGTATTTTTCATTGTAAGTGAATGTTTGAATTCTGTTTTGAGTTAAAAATGTCGTGAATCATAAACGATATATTAATATTAAGTTTATTAAAATTTTTAAAGTTAACTTGTATAGTTGATTCAATATTAACGATGTTCCACTAGACCTTTATTCGCAACAACATAAATTTTTGTTTGCACTACTAATTAACCGCATGAAAAAAATATTCAAAACAAGCGCAGCTATTTTGCACGATTTAACCTTCACTGGGGTCAAATAAATTTACTTTCGTTTTTATTAACATGGATTTCCTCAAAGTAAAGTCTGAATCTATTAATTGCAAATAATAATTAACTTACCAAGCTTCAAAATACGAACGACGTGTTAAAAAAATAATATATAGTCGGTTTTAGCTTTAATAATTATTAATAATTACTGCAAAAATATGTGCTGGAAAAGAAAACCACTTAAAGCCTGTCGCTGAAATAAACAATAAGCGGTATTAAGGTACTTATATATAGGCGTGGAATACAATAGATTTATGATATTATTGATATGACGTTATTATTATTTATATGGAATAATACCTCAAGCGCTATTCTATTAACTCAATGATAAATGAAGGCCTATTTTATGAAAAAATAAATCCAAAACAAGTAAATATTATTTATTATATTAATAACAAGATAAAAACGCCTCAATCAGGGGCCTGCGGGCCTACTACAACCTCGTAAGCCAATATTACTTTAACCTTACATTGACTTTTCGTACCATGACCATTGAAAAGTTGTTTCAGAGAAAAACATCCTTAAGCTTTTTGTGTGGTGAAATGTACATTTATTTTTTTCAATTCAAGATATAGGAACGTATAGTGTGTGTGGCTTACATACAAAAAGAGAAAAACATTTTTTTCACTAAAAATAGTTTTTTTAACAAAATATATATATATAATAAAATATTAATTGTATTGTAATTTAGGCAGTGTTATACCCGTTACTCAAAAGTAAAGTATAAACATAAAAACCGAAACTTTTGCTGCCATTTTACTCGAAAAGTTGCAAGTGTGCAAATGGTTTGTTTTTTCTTGGTAGAGAATGATTAGAACGTTTTTTATTCCATTACTTTGGGTCTGTGTGATTTCTTCTCTTCGTCCATATCTATAAGACAAATAGGTAGGCTCTATTAGCTAGGATGTTAATAAAGTAAGCTCTATTGGGATTTTTGGAATTAATGAGCGCCAGCATGTTTAAAATAGTAAGGTAAAAGAGAGCGCTACTGTGCACTGGTTTACGTCAGTTTTGTAAATAGACATTATATTATTTAAAAACCATTTTCAGTGTTTACCAACAATTGTGTGAAAAGTAAACAAAGGAAAAATCCCTTCGATCCGGCTGAACTCGAACTAGCGACCTTGCCATACCGGGGCTATCGCTCTCCCAACTGAAACTGCTACGGCAAAAAAATCGTTAAACCCAAAACAAAGAAATACCATCTTATCTACCATCAACACACACAAAATACATGGAAATAAGAATTTGCAGTACTTCTTACTACTCTTCACTACTGAGAGATCTTGACCACCCAAGCATATGTACTAGTTTCCGATGATATATTCACCAAATGAATTACCAATGTGCCTTTTGGAGAAATCTCGTGCTGTAAATAACAAAAATTAAACTGTATACTATGTTTCTTTATTATACAAATTGACGGGACGAACAAGTCGTGCGCCTGGTGGTAAGGGACACGCCTGTCCATAACAGTTGCAGAACCATTTAAGTGTAGATGATAAAATTTTATCAGATGACAAAAATTGTACGTTTCAAATCGAGGGTCTAGAAATAGATACATTTTACGTACACTTTTTCCTATGTTCCTATGTTCCTATGTTTCCTATGTTGTTGTTTATGTATGTGTTTATGTATTTCCATTGGTTCACCGCCCACTTAAGCAAGATAAAAAAATTTCAAAGTCCACCAACACAAAAAATAATAGAAAACACGTATGTTTTATATTAAGTTATTCCAAAAAAAAAACACAGGGAAAACATAATTTGTATATGTGGTGTAGTTTATATAGATTATTCAGGTTTTTTACAAATGCGTTAGGTAGCAACCCCGGGACAGCATCAACTCCCCAACTGTTTCTGAGGCCCCTAGAACTCTTCAGCGCGCCGCGCGCCGGCTGGAGGACGATAGGGTCCACTTTGGGAAACTATGGTATACGTTCAGAGGAAATACATATTTCAAAAAACGATTCTTTTATGGGGAACTGTATACGTTTTTACACTAAGATTCCGGAGAATATATTAAGATCATCATTTCCTAGTTTAAACCTTACATTAAAAGTATTTTAATTGAAAAGTCAAGTTTGTAATAACAAAATTGAAGAATATGTTTAGATAAAGAAGTATGGAAAGACAACAAGAGTCTAGATTCCACACAATTATGATTCAAAAGTGTGTTCCGTAGTATTTAAGTTTATTTGAAAAGAGCATTCCCTAGAGTTTCTTGCTCGTTCTCAGAAAGTTCGGCATAGTGAACTATGTTTGTGTTTGTTGTGTTTGTGGTTTAAAAAAAATGACGTTTTCAAGTGTAAAAATTTTACCTATGGAATAAATGATTATTTGATTTTGATTTTGACTCAAAACGCGCGTCACCGCTGCATGCGCGCGTCAGCGTTGCATACACCACGCACGTCCCCGCGCGTTCCGAATTGCAGGGCACTGACAGTGTACGTGCGCCCTAAGTCTGCTAATTTTAAATCATCTCAGTTGTGTCGATAGATGTCAATGTCAGTCTTTTGTACGTTTGGCATTCTACTAAAAGTAGTGGCTTGTCAGTGGCTATCTATTGAGCACTATTCAACTGCCATTGCATTTTTTTTTT
>NW_020654810.1:16913847-16933945 GCF_003589595.1 Hyposmocoma kahamanoa
GTTTAAATTGAATTTTAATGATCAATGGTTTCAAGAAAATTGGGGACTTCGGGTCCATTTCAGATGACCGCGCGTAATCGTTCACCACAAATTCTTGCGCGCAACGCCAATTGCCTTTCGTCATCTGGACGTTCGACGCGCGGCAGGTTTGCGTCCATCTGAACCTAACTTTAATCGCAAATATCGGAGATGCACTACCACTGCGTGGGTCACCTATAGAAAGAACGTCGACAAGTCCCTGTTTCACCTTTGCCTTTTAAAACAGGAACGCAGTAAAGGTCACATTACTGCTTGGCTTAGTAGTATTTCAATGGACGAATTCTTTCAGAAGGAGCTCTGCTACTAGCGAAACTTTGATAAAACATACTTGTAAAAATCACTTAAAATTGAGGGTGTCAGTGTAAAAAGTCAGAAGTAACGATGCAGTAGGCATATAGGTTTTTATTGATCCGATCTCTTATACCCATTACTTTTTCAGATAAATCATCATCGTTGAGGACCTAGGTGGCCCAACGGCATGCACTATGGACACTTGATGGGGAGACCAATTTAGGAAATAAACTTTTCTAAATTGACCCTGGTCTGGGTGTTCTGGGAAGTGTCCCAGAGTGAATTCCGTTGTTCAGGTACTCATAGTACAGGGAATAAATTCCCTAGTTTGAGATCAGGCAATTGGTGACATTGGTGTGGTTGTCTATCAGTAAATGATTAACATCTTACCTTTAAAGAATTACTCCTCCCTTCACGTTTCAACATTACAAATACGGATTCACTGTTCACATATTGCGCCAAGTCTCTGATACGCAATTTGTTGTCGTGTGGCCATTGCAGGAAAATTACATAAATTGCCGTAATAAGATTTCCCTTCGGCGCCGGCGTCGCAATCGGATTGTTGCCGTTGTATTCTTTTTTCTTGCAAGTATACCAAGCATTCGTATTGAGGCTGTCTCTTTGGTGAAACCAGGGCGAAGTATCATAGATCGCTTCTCCATTATCTTCGAGCCACTCACCCAGTTTCATTAGTCTTTCTTGGAATATGGGCGTTATAGTGCCGTCTTCCTGTGCTCCGATGGTGATAAGTGCATTTCCTTGACATATAACGTATTTTATTTTAGTAACAGATATTTGTGATTTACTATATTAACTGAGATTGATGACCCTAATATTAATCTGTTTACTAACAATACCTTGTACTACATTACTTCTTTTCTTTTTTAATATTATTGAAAATTTTAATAAATAAGCGTTTTTGTTTGCACATTTCCCTTACACGTTACTTGCGCATTTAGTGATAAAAAAGACTCGGACTGGATTTTTTTTTTGGTTTATGCATTTTTGTTTTTTGTGAATCATTTTTTTTTATTAAGAACTATAGATAATCTCTTATTACCGTTCCTCGTACTGTTTTTGTAAATTTCTGTGTTTGCTAGCAACTAATAAAATGGTTTGTCTAACTATGTATATCACACCGACTTAACAATTGGGTACTATATACAAGTTGGTGACTATAATATTAAATAGTAAATATCTAAATATATACTGAGTGACCGCACTGTCATTTTGCTTTGGTGCGCAGGAAGCTCGGATAAGGACCACTGATTGGTTCAAAACATATTGAGCGAACTCGGCTCAAATACGTGATTTGTCCGTTTAGTTAATATTATTATTATTATATTCCGGGTACTGTAATATTATTTTAGCAAAAGTCGAGTCTTACCACCGCAGCTCACGGTCGTCACTATAGTTTCCAGAAGTGCCTCGATGCTCAAAACGTCTTCAGGTTGCACGTTCCTTCTAAAACCCCTAGAGTGCCTATCCAAAGTAAATACATTCTCCCACTTGTGTGGCACCAAATGTCCTGTAAAAAAATGAATTATTACTGCCGTTTCAAAACTTTTTTGTTTGCAAAGTGATATTGTAGCTACTATAACCTGTTTTTGTGAAAACTTCTTATTTATATTTTCTTTAAAGAATGAAATTAATTGCTTCAAATTTCACCACCCACAAAATTGTTTAGACCTTAAAAGCTATTGGTTGACAAGAGCCTTTTTTCAAGAGCACGTAAGAAGCACGTGCCAAGAAATTGGTCGCGCGTCTCCCGGAGAATTCTCGCGCAACCTTGGGAATATACGACAAACATTAAGTTTGGTGAGCCGCGTCAGGGAATTTCCGGTTCCGGAAATACCGGTTAATCCCGGTACTACTAGCGAGGTGCAATCTGTTCCGGTACCGTGATAACAGATTCCCGGTACTTCCAGTTATAGCATGATTATAGCAAGGAAACTACCTACCTACCTACTGCACTATGTGTATTATCGCCCGTTAGTAGCTTCGCACATTATAATGCTACTTGAAATTATTAATTAACTGCAATGTGATTTTACATGTTTTAAATTATGTTAAATTTAAAAGCAATTGTAGGAAATGAAACTATTTTTCCGGATTTAAATCGCGTATATTTGTTTTTTCAAACAAACCAACGTTTCGGGCCCTTTACAGGTACCATGGTCATGGTGGACAGAGTAGATTTAAATCCGGAAAAATAGTTTCATATTCTATGTGTAATTCGATTAATACAAATTATTTCTCAAATAGATATTTTGGATCTCAAATTTTAGTTTGATTAGATAATCAAGGTTTTCTTTATTAATTATTGTATTATTGTTACGTAAATTGTTAAATAGGTACGGACAATGTAATAAAAGCATACTTACTTGTTACAGTATAAGCTTTTTTTAAATGTCGGCTAGATCATATTTTTATAATAAAAAAAGGTTTTTTTACAAAAAAAAGGTCAAGAATATAACGGTCGGGCTAGCTACAATATCTGCTCGCAAATAAAACCGTTATGGGATAGGGAATGCTTCAACTTTACTTACATATGAGTGAAATATATTACCACCCTAATGATACTTACTAGGATTATATCTATCTTTACAGTTGTAGAAATCTCCATGGTGGCAGCTGATACCTTTGCCCCATCTGTCGTTGACTACTATCTCATCCTTAACAGGGCTTTCATTGTAAAGCCAGGTTAGGAGTTCTGGTGATTTCCAATAAGTATCATTGACATCACCGTCTCCATCGGCCCATAGAATGGAGGGTTTGTAGTTATTGATTAAAAATTTGATATTGGGCCAAACTATTTTGTCTGTATACGCAGTAGTGCCAAAAAGGTTTCCTCTGTCATGCGTGTACATTGTATTGAACCATTCAGATAACGAATAATAAACACCAAACTTCATGTTGCATTTTGTCATGGACTCTGATAACATTTTAACAATGTCTTTTTTTGGCCCTACATTGACTGAATTCCAAAAGCGACTTTGGGATGGATATAAAGCGAACCCGTCATGATGCTTTGCTGTGAAAACTACGTATCTAAAACACAAGAAGGATAATTTTATAAAACTCTTGTAATGGTCTATATCGGATATATCGGTCGGAACTATATTGTCTTGCGTCTGACAGCTAGCTATTCCAAATCAAGTCCATAGAAATCTGCACCTATAATCTGTCTTTTTTGAAATGGAGTAAAATGACAGTTCATTGCGCGAAAATGTGGGCAACATGCTTGCAAGCATTTAGTGATTGCTGTCGATAAATATTCTATCGATTATCGACTGAATGTTGGTCACGTTCATGCAATAAATAGCCAAACTTGTTTAATTTGAATTATCATCGGCACATTATTCATTTGCATTGTCAATTTTTTTTTAAGTTCATGCATACATACGTTTAGAACTATGTATATGTCTGTTAAAAATACAAAGAGGAGACATATTTTAAAGTTTTTTTTTTCACACATTTTAATTCAATATAGACAATCAAATCCGTCTCTTTCTATTAAAGTGCATAAGAATGAAAATTTATTTCGACACTGAACAACAAAATTTTACCTTCTTTCACAATCTTGTCAAAAACTTTCGGCAACAACTAAGACTATCTAAAATTTTATACTGGCAATCCTGCAATGTTTCAACTGCCTCCGTGGCCGAACGGTTACCATGCCGGACTGCCACGCAGAGGTCCCAGGTTCGATTCCTGGGCCGGGCGAAATATTTGTATGACCTACATTTATTTCTCTCGTGAGTTTGGGTGTAATTTGTGGTTGTCTATGTGTGTATCCATGGCACCCGCGACACAGGGTTTCCCTAGTGCGGGGCTATGTTGAGTGTGTGCGTTATTATTATTATTATAAAAAAAATGTCATTTTACTTCGTCTTCAAAAAAAATGAAATGTTTGTTTTACTCATCGTTTTTATACTCAATTGTTTATTTTCTTTTTGTTTATTGTTTGTTTCTATGACCTATAATTGTATGTAATATAAAATGTGTAATATAGTTAATAAACTACTTTCCCGTTCTAAATTTAATAGATTTTATTACTGTCGTCATAACTGTCACTACTTAAAAAAAAACAAAGGTATGTCTTGAAGGTAAGCCTGTAATGATTGCGAACTGCGAACATTTATTACGAGAGCCCTTATCTACCATAGCGGGAGTGGAGAAGAGATGTGTTTTTGTAACCAATAGTAATTCTTTAATTTGACATCTCCACATTACCGACAAAATAATGATAACCACGACTGATTGTTCTTACCGTCACTTGATATCATAAAAAATAATAATTGTGAAATATAATGAAACGTACTTTGCTCCAGAATCGAGGAAAATCTTAGCCCATTCATCAGGGTCAAATAAATCAGCCGTGAACATTTGTGCAAATTCTTCGTATGTAGTATCAGTGAGACTATTGTTACGCAGAAATTCCATTACCTCTGGGTCTCCTAGGATTTGGAAACATATCACAAAATTATACGGTTTTTGAGGATTTGCAACTTTTTTTAGGCTTTCGTCGGGACAGAAATATCTAGACGGCTAAAGGAGTCACAATGACATTATGTCGGCCAAAAAAAGGTTTAGGTACGTTTACATTTTATGCCTTCTCTTTCTGTCCTGTGGGTTTATGTGGTTCGATCGATTCCCGGGCCGGGAGAAATATTTGTATGGCCTACATTTATTATTCTCGTGAGTTTGGGTATAATTTGTGGTTGTCTATGTGTCCATGGCACCCGCGGCACATGGTTTCCCGCGGGGCTGTGTTGAGTGTGTGCGTTATTATTATTATTATTTGTTTACAAACTTAACGCCACGTTTAATTATGCGTTTTGTATCGCCCAAAAAGCGAAACGTACGACGTATTTTTCGGCTTTTGCTTTTGCTGATTGGTTCCCTAACAGGGAAGGGCAATTGAAACGTGGTGTTAGATTTCTACGAGCACACAGAAACTTGCTTACAGGTATAGCGCTGCCAGTCGATCTCTATACCACATTTATTTAACAAATTCAGGGTTAGATTATTTTGTAAGAGCATGTTACAAATATAACTAATATTGCGTTTAGAAAGGTGAGCATGGAAATGACGGCTGATAGGGGAGATTGGAAGAAAAATACAATGTTGTGCCGACCCCACTTCTCCTATAAGTGGGGTCGGTACAACATTGTTTCTTCCTATGAGGATAGGAAGAAGAAGATGAGATTGCGTTTAGAAATATTTACCTCTTTGTAAATAATACCAGAACCATTCACCATTAAAACTGGGCACAGAATACACCCCCCAATGAACCATAATGCCGATTTTTGCTGAATCGTACCACTGTGGCAAGGGGCGAGTATCTAAATCCTCCCATTCTGGCGAATATAATTTTGATAAATCACTAGTTTCTTTAAATGTTTCTGCGTTTGCTCCGAAAATAACATATAACATTATCACTATCATTGTCCAGGAGAAAATCACCTAAAACTAAACATAGGTATAGGTATAGTTCGATTGTTACATATTTCGATAATAAAAAGCGCTCCAGCAGGTAGAATTTTTTTATAATAATGATAATTGAGATTTACTAATTTTCGTTGCTATAAAACGTTTTAATTAAACACTTATCGAATAACATTTTTTTGGGGACCCCATTATTTCTATTGTCTACAGGTGACATCTAATTTTAGATGGACATTTTTGTGATAATACTCTAAACCTATAAATGAATAAAATGAAGTGTCTTATTACTTAATTTGACATAAGCTTAATTCTGGGGCTGATGTTTCCTTTTTCGGCTTCACAAGGCCTGTGTTAAGATACACTGCTCTTCTACATAGATAGAATTTGCTCTTAATTTGAATATTACTATTAAGATAGTGGTAAATACCTTTAAGCAAACGTTTAAATTTACTCTACACTACGTATAGTTTAGTGTTGCATTATATGTATATTAAAAAGTAACTAGCACGCGAAATAATTAATCAGATGTATAGGTATATTGCAGTATTGGAGAGACACGATATATGTCTGGGTAAAATGCATAGCAAAATAATACAACCTTACCACCAAGTGCATTTGATGATTCGCTATGTATTTTACTGTCTTATAGCGCTCCTTCACTTTGGCTTTGTAAATTATAATAAACAAAGTACAGCAAATGTATTACTACACGTTGCTATATTTCACTGTGTGGATCAGTTGTTGAGGTGCAGAAACTTGTTCATACTGAATAAATTCGCAGGTAGCTGTTGATTATTAGATTTTGTCTTTGTAAAGAAATAACTTGGATTACAATTGAGAATGATGTAACAATGGAATAGTTAACAACATATTTGTAATGTGGTACCTATGACTCGCCTTATTTTTGATATTGACGACCGGTGGCCTAATGAATTGCACTGTGGGGCTGGAAGATTTATGATGAAGATTAATAATCAAAATTCTACATAGATATAAAAAATTATAGCATAGTTTATAATCGGAAAAATATTTTGATTTAAGTAAAGAAGAGATCTATTGAAGATATAATTTAATTTCCAACTCTAATTTTTCTGGGTTTGATTTAAGGCTTTAATTATTGGGTTACAGATTATGGACAGTGAACGCCTCACGACACTTTACGTCGGCGTTGCGATGTTTGAGCGGTGACGCTGCGTTGTACTAAGTAATTAAATTAGAACAAATGCCATAATTATGGTGCCGGTGTAAAGGCGTAAGGCGACGGAATGTGTGTGCATCGGACAAGGGGCCAGGAGACGAAGCGAGGAGGGGTGCTGCGGTGCATAAGTAAGCGGGGCGTTACTTTTTTATATGATATCAAGTGACGGGATGAACAAGTCGTGCGCCTGATGGTAAGCGAGACACCTGTCTATAACAGTTGCAATGCCACTCAGAGCTTTTAACACAAAGATCTGAAGGACACTGCCACTGCGCCCGTCATCCTGAGACATAGGTTGATAAGTCTCATGTACCCTTACCTACTTAAGGTGGCAATACTTCCCTGGACGACCTCTTTCCCAAGGAGCTCTGCTGCTATGTGGTCTGTGACTGCTACGTTGCGATACTGCAATCCGCGTGTGACACTCGGTGCGTTGAATTCTTACCGTTGCGACGACGCAACGCAAGTGTCGACTAGCTCTAAATGGATATATACATTATGTATGTACTGCTACAGTGTGTTTCGTTTAGTCTGTATAGCCTCAGCGTCATTGAACAAGAAAATTTAATTTAATTCAAAATTAATCGTACACTGAAAAAAATGCATTGCTTTTTAATTTTTTAATCCGTTCTGTGATACATAGATAAAGCCAGAGAACTCCCACTGGCACATAACAGCTTTTTTTCTGGGACATGTCCTTAGACATTAAAGATACATTGTGCCGCACTTACTTCTGACGGGAAAGATTGCTGGAAGCAGAAAAACAGATCGCAGAAAAACCATGGCTTGATAATATTAAAGAATGGACAGGCAACTTATTGCGGGTTTCCTACGTGATTGCGAATGACGATACTGTGAAAACGGTTGCGCGAAAGCTATAACGCACGACGGCTTATTTTCACGAATGTTCAGTTGCGCGAAAGTTTAAAAGCGCGATGGTTAATTTGCGCGAATGACGATAGCACGAAGACAAATGGAATGCGCGAATAGTTAATACTACGACTTGCTCGGCACAGAGGGCTGTATGCAAGACTGGTGGCCAACATTCACTAGAAGGAGAGATACTGTTAGAAGATGAATTTAATTATGTTGTGTTTCATTTACGTGATTGGAATGTTTCTTTTTTCAGTCTAAAATTTAAGGTGATATTAAAAGTCTTTAATACTTCTCAACTTTATTGCCAAAAAGTTCTGTTCGAATTAGTAATCTTCAATGCCCAGGCATATTTTTCTTCGGAGCGAGATTTGCCCGGTAAATTCACCCTTACTGAGTCTGACGTAATCGTGAACTGAAAATATAGGTACGTAATAAATTAATGAGGCTATATTAATTTTTATTAATGTGTTTTAAGTGATTGCACATGGCGACTTTTGATAGTGATACAAACGTGTTTTTCATTAACTGTAAACAGTGATGTATTGCATCGATGGAGTGACTCATGTTTATACATTAAAAACATATGGCTGTATCGATGCAAACACTGTATTTATTAAATTGATGCTTAAGCACATTTAAACGATGCAGATACACGTAAGCATCGCGGCAAAATGGCGCAGAGGAGTGAATCTTCAATACCCTAAAAACAGTGTCGCGGCTGTATCGCGTTTGCATCGATACCATATTGCGTTTGCATCCCGGTCGTATCGCTGCTTAAGTCACAATCGCGACTGAGTGTCGTATTCTAGAACTCTACTCAATGCTCAAGTCAGGATTTGAGTAAGGTTTAAAGCACTCGAAATCATACTCAAGTCCCTGCCATTAGGGTCGTATTTCCAGTGCTTGTGTTGCCAGTGCAATCCTGACTTGAGCATTGAATAGAGTTCTAGAATACGGCCCTGAGTCACTTCAGATGCGCTGTTAAATGTCGCCGTGTGTAACCGCTCTTACATTTGCTTGCAAGTAACAAAAGCATTGTAAATGTGTATAGTAGTACAGCGCGGTGATAGCTTAATATTATTTTATCTCATCACAAATTAATTATTACTTTAATTAATTTGTGATTAAATTATTAGGAATCACCGTTTTATTATATTGTTATGTATGTTTGTTTACGAGATATGTATTTATGGGTCTTTGTAACTTGGTTATAAATAAATAAATAAATAGAAAAACGGTTGTTTCTCGATCGAGAAGTTGACGCTTCGAATGTCTGCGGCGGTGGCATAGATATATCTATGGGCGGTATATGACTTCATTTCAAAGTTAAGTGTATTTGCGAATGTTTAGCAGCAATACCTCTTGGTAATGGTAAAGGAAAATATCGTGACGAAACCTGCACGTAGAAGAAGGATCACAACCCTTGGAAAATTAATCAAGTTCCCAATCTGTATTGGCTCAGAGTCGCGGCCTTTCAAATAACAAAATAACTTAACGTCTTTAATGTATAGTGGATGCTATATAGTAAAATCTGCCAAAATGGAGCAGCGAAGAACTTATCTTTCGGCGATCAATGGTACAGTAGGTATACCATTTTCTAAGGCCCAGACTGCCGAGTCACTCAAGATTTATGGAAACTCCTATTTCTACCACTCTTAAAAATAAATTATTATCAACTGGTTTACATTCTCTCACTATGACAACAAAAGTTTTAAATGTACGTACACTTAAAGAAGAGGGGCCTTCAGAGTCGAGCAATTCAATAATAAAGCTCATGTTCTGTATAAAATGAACCAAGTTTCCCATCAGCAAAATATTATCGATTGGCCATTTTAAGAAGAATGCATAAATGTCTGTAAATATTACTTTTGTCTTAGTCAGAGTATTCGCAGTTTCAATCTGTTTCTTTTTGCCGGTGTACCATACATACGGATTAAGAGTGTCATTTTGGTATAACCAAGGCGAAGTATCATAAATTGCTTCTCCGTTAATTTTGAGCCATTCGCCCAATTGTAGAAGTCGTTCTTCGAAAAAAACTGGTATAATTCCTTCTTTCGTAGGGCCGACGTTAATCAATGCATTGCCTTTAGGAAAAACAGAGATCCACATTTATTCTAATTTATGTGAGGTATACCGTGAGATAGTAAGTGATAATAGACAGACGATAACGATGTTCTATATTTTATAAAATACAATAACAAAAATGTAATAATTTCGGACGAATGAGTTCACGTAACTCTTATCGAAAGACCTTTTATTATAGTCAATGACACGATATCGGTTCATCGTAATATTATCCTTTGTTGTGTTAATTAATAACTCTAAATACCACTCTAACCTTGCACAAGTTTATTGTTAAATACCGGCACCTAAGTACACTATTCACGTACCATATTGAATATGAAAATCAATTACAAGATCTCTAATCAAAAAGTGGAACCATCAGAAGAACTCTGTAGATCTCAGAAATCACAGTACATAGTTATCTAAGTAATACATAAATCAATTGTACAGTTTATTTTATCTGAAATGATTCGGCCTACCTCCACAGCTCACTACAGTCACAACAGTTCCTAGTAATTCATCAAGCTGAAGTAACTCGTCATCCCGTACATCATTTCTACAACCCCAAGATACCTTATCGAGTTTAAAAGCATCCTCCCATTTATGTGGCATCAAGTATCCTGTAAAGTTAGTACTATAAACTGTTTAAATTCATCATTATCAACGTTAGGAGCAAGAAGCCGTCCACTGCTGAATGAAGACTGAAAATGGAGAAAATCACTTTTTACTGGTTAAAAGTTAGCATTCCAAGTTTTGATTGCAGAAGTATAAAGGCCTATCCAGATAAGCGATAGTCACTACCGCTGTGGGTAGCGAAAAATACCGCACGGTATCCCGCTGCGCATTTGTATGAAGTTTCGTGGCAAAAGCGAAACTGAAATATATACCGATAATAATATACCGCCCAGATGGCGGATGGCGCGAATACCTACCTCACCAGTTAATTAGTGACGATTAGTTGACATAACAGAAGGACTCATTTGCGATTATGACGTCGAAACAGTGAAATGTTAAATTTATAGAGATTACGCGTTTACACATGGTTATAGTGTGGTCTTATTCTCTGGCAGCATAGAGGTGATAGTCTAGTAAAATAAAAAAAGTGTACCTTCCCGTAGCGGTAGCGATACCCACTTAGGTTTGAACTGTAGGAATACCGCATACCCACTTGGATTTCGCTACCCACGGCGGTAGCGACTATCGCGTATATTTGAACATGACATCCTTTTCAGACTAAAAACACACACATGGTTTTCAACGTTGCATACGATATTCAATAGTTAATATTCGGTTACCCAGCGTAAGTATTATTATTTGGTTATATGAATAACACCATCGATGGACCAGGCAAATTTTTTGGAGCAGCCTGACAATGGTTCTTGTAAAAGTAGTCGTAATTATCATCATTCTCCACCGGTATTTTATTGTCTATCTTCATTGTACTGTACCTTCATTACACCCAGGCAATGCAATAAACTACCTTACCAGGATTGAAGCCATCATCGCAATTATAGAAGTCTCCATGTTTACACCAGCTGTCGTGACCCCACCTATCATTGACTACTATTTCGTCTCTGACAGGGCTCTCATTGTAAATCCAGGCCAACATTTCACGCGATTTCCAATAAGTACAGCTTGCTTCCCTGTCACCATCGGACCATAACACGGATGGTTTATATTCATTGATTAAATATTTAATGTCTGGCCAAACTATTGTGTCCGTATAATTAGTTGTGGTATAATCTCTTTTTCTATCATCTCTATAGAGTTTATTAAACCATTCATATAGAGAGTAATAAAGGCCAAATTTCATGTTGTGTTTTCTTATTGACTCAGAAAGAGCACCAACAATGTCTCTTTTTGGTCCTACGTCCACTGAATTCCAATTCGATCGCCCTGATGGAAACAGGGCAAAGCCGTCGTGGTGCTTGGAAGTGAAAACAACGTATCTGAAAACATAATAAACGATGAGTATAAAGTGCTCCATTTTTTTGTATTGAAATGGAATTAATAAAATGATTATTCTGCTGTCATTATGAATACTATGAAAGCATTTCGAGAATTAAAATATTATTCCTACCAAGTCGCTAAAATAAAACGAAATTATCTAAAAAAATAAAAGAACCTCGCTCCAGCATCAGCAAATAGTTTCGCCCATTTGTCAGGTTCAAAGAGTTCGGCTGTAAACATCGATGGGAATTCTAGATACGAATCGTATTTATTGGCAGCCATAAAATTCTTCACCTTTTCGTCACCTAAAACGCAATGCTACAAGTAAATAGGATCGCACACGGCACCATGCTTCGGCGTGAAATTGGGGCGTATCGCGGGGTATGCTAATTTAGCAGCTAAACGAAGTGCTATGGAAAGCATTGCCTGCTTTGCCGCAGCTGTGTAGTTAGGCTGCGAAGCAGCAGACAATCCTTGTTACAAATCACACCGCAGCGGTAGCAACTCTCGCACGGGGTGCAACGTGTGGAACCATAAAAGCATATAGACGCGCCGCCACCTTAATTTATTTTACTATTTTAAGAAAAAAGTATACATACTACAATAATAAATAATGAAAAGCACCCTTAAACAGTACTTGGGTTTGTTTCGACTATAAAATTCAATAATCTTTATATCGTACTTATGTATTGAAACATTGCTGAAAAGTAGGTGTTCGGTTAAGCACATAAAAATATTAGCATTGATATCAAATAAAATTTGTTTTTATTTATATGTTGGTTTTATGTTTTTCTTTTTAACCAATTTCAAAAAGGAGGAGATTCTCATCGAATTTAATAGTGGTCGGATTTAAATTTGAAGAAAATATTCCACCTCTAAGGGTGGCAAACTAGGTGATGAATGATTTTGACGTCGGTTTTTTTAGTACACTGTACTGATACCATTTTATTGTCTTATCTACATTTTAATTTCTGGTATTGTTTTTTTTTGTTCTTTTGTTGGCTTTAATTTTATTTTGTTATATGGCATTTGTTGGTGTTTATTGTGGTATTATTAGTGGTAATAAAAGTGTATTTCATACTACATTTTAAGCTTAAGTTTAGATAATCAGTAGGTTAACTCACTATCTATTCGGGCTTAGTTTGTAAGGCTTTAGACATATAAAAATAATTACCATTCTCCAATTCAAACCAGAACCATTCGGACGAATAACATGGCACAGCATACGGTCCCCAATGCACAAAAATGCCAATTTTTCCTGAATCATACCACTTGGGCGCCGGACGGGCATCGAGATAAACCCAATCTGGAGCATAATTGTTATAATTTACCTTGCCAGCTTGTGAGTAAAAACTGCCAGATTCTTCTATGGAGTAAGTTTGGAGAATGATAATTAAGAGTAACAATCCCATTGTTCTGTGAAATAAATAATTTCATGATTGATGTCAAACAATGTCAGGTACAAACTGTTCAAGTATTTCAAAAAAATTAAGGTTTTGGAATAACTACTTAGTCAAGAAACGTGCTACGTGCGCCGTCTTTGTTGGAAGGTATTGTTATATATAAATTAGAATTAGTTAAATATGCGACACACACACAGGAAAATGCACACATTCACAACTTATCTTTTACCTATACACTAATATATTGATTTATTAACTTTTGTTACTTTTTCTGAACTGTGAATTAATTACCAACCTTTCATACTAAAAACTGTTTTATTTAATTTAGTAAACTATAAAAGTAGTTGACCGGAATCAGATGATAAGTACTTTAATCCGGTTTTATCGTTGACATACTGTACCCACCAAATTTATGTAAAATTCAGCTTAACCTAATCAATAAATATAATGATATATTCATTTCCAAGCAAAACATTAAAACTAGGACGGCCAACATATAAAAATATTAAATACGAAATAAAAATGTTTATAAAGTGAAATTGATGAAATAGTACGTAATTAGCAATGGAAAAACGAATAGCAAAATTCGGAGAGGCTATCACGACAGAATATGCCAAGGTCGGGAGATGATACATGAAAAGTGAGTAAATTGTCAAAGTGCGAGAAATAACTTACAATAGCAAATTTAAATAATTTAGGCACTAATATTTTAGTAAATATTAGTTGCAACTCTTTCAGGAATCAGGAAAAGTAAGGGTGTTTACTAGATAACGTATAGTGAGAAAGATGAAAATGATAAGGGTCCGTAGTTTCACATTACAGGACATGTGCGTTAGTCTAAACTATGTAAGTAGTTAGCACATTTTCAAATCGGTAAAAAACCTTATTCGTTATTTATACGATTTGGAATTTTTATTAACTAACGACTTATATTACTTACACGGAAGTGTGAGATCACTTGTTCGTTTACGCAAAGCGTCGAGCAGACGGTAATAACGTGTTACTAGCAATTGGTTTATGCTTGGCTTTATCAATTGAAAAAGGAAAAGAAAAAATAACAATAATAAAAAACACGGACAATATAGAAGTAGACAAACATGGTGGTTTATTTCCATAACTTCAAGATAAATTATAAACATTGACGTTTATTTCCATATATTTCCGTGATTATAGATGACATCATTACCATCATTATCATCATTGTGAAGTCGTCCCACTGCTGGGCAAAGGTAGTATAATTAATAATATTACACTACCATGCTGCCCCTAAGCGGGCAGGGAACTCAAATTCATAGGTAAGTAAATTACACTTAAAATCGTTATATTGATTAAACTACTGATGAGATGCTACTACAGTTAGGTTATAATAACATTCATGATAATTCGTTTATTTGCTTAAAACCTGGTATAACAGAAGATGTTGCAAGAGACAGTGCCAGTACAAACATGTTTCGCATGTATTAAATAGCATGCAAATGTCTAGTTACATATTGTCATTCAGACTACCACAACCTTAGAGGGTGGAAAAAAAGGAAAGTATAAGAGATAGAACTCACGAAGCGAGTTTGACCCGCGCCCGCTGCGGTTGCGAGACAGCTGTTTTATTTCAACACTCACGATACCGCAGGTTTGTGCGGTCACGAAGCCGCCGCGGTTGCGGAACGGCCCGCAAACTTGGCGGGAGAGGATCGCAAGGCGCGCGGTTATTTACGATCGATCGAGATCGTCAGTTAAGTCTCAGACGTCGCCAGGGACTCACAAACGAGCTATCGTGTTATACTTACTTCATCAACGAATTAAAAGAAGAAGGCCTAAAACATTCAGGGTGCATCCTCTGATTCCGGAAAGAAATCGTTACGGATTATTCGTTTTCTTATTAATGAGTTAAAAAAACAAGAAGACAAATTCTTTAATTTTATTCGGATGTCCGTATCTACTTATTCAGAACTTTTAAGATAAAACGGTAACTGGTAGGAAATTAATTGATCGACTTCAACATCCATAACTTGAGAAACGCGCTGCCAAATCGAAAATCAATCACAAAATGGCGTGGGAAGGAAACACGCAAACCGCGCGCGCGTAACTCACGACCGCAGAGTGCGCGGGCGACACCCGCCAAGCGCGCGTTGAACCGCGTACCGCGTGGTTTGCGGCCGCCGCGAGTAACCGTCTCCGCTGCGGGCGTAAAACGCGTCGTGAAATGTGCTACTAAATTTGGCACACATTTCTACATTCTTCGGAGGCCGCGGTCCCGTCACCGCGGCGGGCGCGGGTAAAAACCGCTCCATGAGTTCTTAGCCTAAGACCACAACACAATAATAATAAAAATGTCACAAACATAATGTCAACATCCGATTTCGCGGCTGCTTAAAAGGAACAGTACGCTGTCTCTTGACTTATATAACACTTATAATTCTTGAATCTAAGAACTGGATCAACTAGTTTGAAAATCCAGCTGCAATTGGAGGGGCTCCTGCTGGGGGGGTTCGACTCTACGCGCCAGCAATCACGCAACACATCTGCTCATAGTCATCCGACTGATCGCATGACTATACGATAAACAAAAAAAGAAAAACAAACATGTCAAATTACAAATTAATTACTTATATTTATAGGTATAATCTTACATTTCATTACCTGTCAAATATTTCGTCTACGTCGTCGTAAAAAATATTTTTATTTAACCACTTGTACTGCTTTGTTTTTAATAAACTTAAGTGTAATAGTTTAATCTCAAGTGGTATTTTATTATGTACATATGTCAACACACATTTTAAATAACTTTTACTGTATTTAGCAGTCTTAGGAATAGTGTCAAGTACAAGTCTATTCGGGTTTCTGCAGTCTAGTATTCACATCTCAGCCTTTTTAAATTCCGTATATATAATGGTGGTAGTGGCAACAGACCAAGGCTCTGTAACAAAGGTCTGCATGTATCGTCTGGGGAATTCCACAAATTTTGTTAGGTACCATAAATTCAAATTCATTTATTCTCAGACCAATTAGTCATTATTTGTTAGTGACAATCTAATGAGTTAAGTTAGTAGAAACATCATCTACCCATTTATATGTCCCACTGCTGGGCACGGGTGTCCTTCCAGATAAGGGTTTATGGCTATAGTCCGCCACGCTGGCCCAATGGGGACTTCACACGTTTCCCGAGGGTTGTGAACCTTCTTCAACGTGCAGGTTTCATCACAATGTTTTCCTTCATCGAAACGCTCATGATAAATTTCAAATTAAATTTCGCACATAAATTCCGTGAAACTCAGAGGTGCGAGACCGGATTCGAAACCACTACCTTCTGCTTGAGAGGCAGTATGTCAAACCATTAGGTTACCACGGCTCCTAGTAGAAACAAGAAGAACAATTACAATATATTAAATTAAATTACATTATTATTATAAATACATTATTATACGTTCACGTGTAACTCGGTGAACGTACGGAAAACAGCCGAGTCCATTCGTCCTGACATCATCCTCAGGTTACCTTTCGTGCTCCCACGCAATCGCAACATCTGTGACGCATTTTTTGCGCATGATTGCGTAAAAATCACCAACACACGCATCCGCAAACATGCCAGAGGCACTGCAAAAGCGTGGAAGCCGCAACAGAACCTTAAAGATATTATTGTACATTACACTTAAGGCGTGAAGTTGGTCCACAGTGCACCTGTATAAAAATTATAAGTCATTTTTACAAAGTTATTTCGTACTACGACACTGTTGTTATATTTTTTACTGCATTGTAATTATTATAAAATGAAAATGTCACATTTAGGCTACTGTTCGTTCACTACGTGGACTTCCATGAGAAGAACGAGTAAGAAATTCTAGGGATTGCTCTTTTCAAATAAACTCAAATGCTATGTATGCACTTTGAATCAAATTTGTGTGGAATCTGGAGCCATGTCGTATTTCCATACATCTTTATGTAACACGTAGTCTTCAATTTTGTAATATGACTTTTCAATCAAAATATTTTTAATGGAGTTTTTAAACTTAGGAAGTGATAATCTTAATATATGCTCCGGAATCTTATTGTAAAAACGTATACAGTTCCATACAAAAGAGTCTTTTACCTTGGTTAAACGAAATCGTGATACCATGAGTTTGGACTTAGATCTAAGGTTAATATTATGGATATCTTTTCTCTTATTGAAATTATGTATATTTTTGCGGGCATATAAAATATTTGAGTAAATGTACTGTGATGCCACAGTCATGATACCAGTCTCCTTAAAATTTTTTTTGAGAGAAACCCGAGAGCCTAGACGGTACACAGAACAAATCGCTCGTTTTTGCAATACAAATATGGTTTGAATATCTGCCACTTTACCCCACATCAACAGACGCATCCGCAAACATGCCAGACGCGTTGCAAAAGCGAGGAAGCCTCAACAGAACCCTAAAGATGTTATTGTACAGTCAAAAGCATGTCAAGCTTTACACTTTGGACTTTGGACCATTCGAAGTAAAACGGAACAAAAGAGTAACAGAGATAAACAAACTTTTCTCTCACACGCGTCACACTTTTTGTGCTGCACTAGGCGTTACTTGTTTGCGTGTCGTACGGTGACTGCAAAGCAACAAAATGTGCGTGGTCGAGTAGTACCTAGTAGTCTAACCGAGCAGAACTGGTTTTATAGTTTTAGCATAAATAAGCGAAAAGTGATAAAAATATACTTTGAGCTGACGTGCTCGTAGTTTCTAACACTTATAAATTTGATAATCTGAGAATGTTGTAAATTGTTTCTAATTTTTAATACTTATCATGTTCTTACTTAACTAACTGTTTTTCTTTAGCATAATAATAATGTTGTATAATAAAATCAATATAAAAACTTACATTATTTTGATAGTACCTATATGATGTTTAAATAAGAAAATTAATATTAAATACTCATATTATTTTAAACTTTCTAATTCAAGAAGAAAAGATGCGTCTAAGAATAATGTCATAGCAAAGTAATAAAAAGCTAAAAATATGTTTTCATATCGAATTCTTAGGTTTTTGCGATTGTTACACGTAGGAAATGAAACTATATTTTAATATTTAAATCGCGTATATTTGTTTTTTCAAACAAACCAACGTTTCGGGCTCTTTACAGGTCCCATGGTCACGATTTATGTCAACTGTAACAAATATACGCGATTTAAATCCGGAAAGAATAGTTTCATTTCCTATATATTTTCATAGTTGATCACTATAAATAGTTATAGGTATACTTAAGTATTAAGATAGAATGCTGAGCTTCGGTAAGGCGTCGATATTTCGCCTAGTAATAATAAAATACATTCATATACTCGAATGTTCCCGAACCTAAAATCTATACTCTATGTCATTGACTTACAATTATAGTTTAGATCATTTTATGTTAAAAATTAATTTAAAAAAGTTGTCTGCTTTCATCGCTATTTTGCAAACCAGTACAACAGACCACTTTGCAACATTTCTATCACTGGCAAAAGTTAAAAATCATCGTAATTCTCAGAAAACTAGGAAAACAATCGATTATGAACAAGCTCTAAAGTATTTGCAAGAAAGGAAATTGTCAGAACTTTTGTTTTGTGATGACCCCTGCTTAATAGTAGAACGTCTGATTCAAACCTTAATTGACTCCATAAACGAAAATTGTACCATTCGAATAATTCCAAATAGTAAGCGCACGATAAAGCCATGGATTACTAGTGGCATACTACGTTGTATTAGAAATCGGAAGAAATTGCAGAAAACTCTCCGAAACTACCCTTACAATAATATTGCAAAGGTAACAACATACACTCGATACAGAAATTTTTGTAATAATCTCATTAAAAAATTAAAAAGAAAATACGAAAGAGACTTACTTACTAACTCAATTAAAAATAGTCGATTACTTTGGAAAAATATAAAAACCATTACTTATACTAATAAACCAAAAAGTCAAAGCTCAGAATTATTGAATACAAGGTCGAACTCCTCCATTGCTGTAAATATCGGTAAAAACCTTGCTCGACAAATCCAGACTAAAATAACAGATGACCCTTACGCTTTTCTGCAGAGACTCCCCACTCAGTTAAATACATTTGTATTACTAGATACGGATCTCGATGAAGTGGAAAGAACTCTCATGAGCCTCAAATCTGACAGTGCCCCAGGGTGGGACAACATCTCCACTAAATATCTAAAGTTTGTAAGATTCGAAGTAGTTCCGATTATATGTCACATTATAAACCTTTGTTTCAAAAAAGGCATTTTCCCCGCCCAACTAAAAAAGTCTATTATTACCCCAGTTCATAAAGGGGGTGACAGAGACGACGTCAACAAATATAGGCCGATTTCAGTTTTGCCGGCCATATCTAAAATAATAGAAAAAATAATTAATACTCGACTACAACAATATCTCGACAAACATAAAATTTTATCTTCGTCTCAATTCGGTTTCAGACAAGGTAAATCAACTGAGGATGCAGTTACCTCTTTGACTTCATTAATAACAGAACACCTCGTTGTGGGAAATAAATGCCTGTCAGTTTTCCTAGATTTAAAAAAAGCCTTTGACACCGTCTCTGTCCCAATCCTAGTGCGCAAACTGGAGAAAATCGGAATCAGAGGTAAACCTCTAACTCTCCTTAAATATCTTTCTGATAGGAAGCAAAGTGTTAAAATAGGAGATTGTAGTAATGTAGAACTGGATGTGACGTACGGCGTTCCCCAGGGAAGCATATTGGGTCCTACTCTATTTTTAGTCTATATAAACGACCTATGCAAAAAAAAAACCACACACACACGCACACGCACACGCACACGCACACGCACACGCACACACACACACACACAC
>NW_020654810.1:16933955-17033593 GCF_003589595.1 Hyposmocoma kahamanoa
ACACACACACACACACACACACACACACACATTTACTATAAACACCTAAAGTACACTTAAAGCAATGTTATGTAAAATCAATTACATTGGATATGTATTTGTAATGATTTACTTAAGTTTCGAACCCTGAATTGTAACATAGGCTTAACTTAAAGTACATCACCATTTTTATTTTATTTTTATTTATTTATTATTATAGAGCTTCTACAAACTTGAAAATCCGTGATAGTGACCCGTTTAACTCTCGCAGGTATTGAAAACGATGACTTTGTACTAAGGTTTACTTGCAAAGAGCAACCCAAGAGTTTCGAGCTCATTCTTCTCAGGCAAATCTGCCTTACGAATTAACTACAGAGATTAATCAATATGACGATTTCGACGAAATAAAGATGACTTATCTGCCAAATATTTATTTTGTTTTTCTTTATTTGGGAAACTTTCTTACATAAAAATAACACAATCTGAGTAAGAAAATGTTTTATTGCAAATACGCCATTGAAGCAGTGAAATGAAAAGTTACGAAAAACAATTACTTAAAGTAATCTTTGGACAACAGTGTTCCCAGTTGATCCTCCATTTTTAAAAATGGATATTGCAGTGAAACATTATAGGCTTATGTAATTGTGGCTTGCTGTTGAACGTGGTTGTTCAGTCTTATTCTAATCTCTCAATTTTCAACACCCAGCCGTATTTACTTGTTGAATTGTCCAATTCTGGGAGTTTGATTTCCACCACTATGTCGGGCAAGTCATCAGAAATCTGGTACTGTACATAAAAATACAAATCATATTATATAAAATCTAGCACAATGTAGTATATTTTTGCGTAACGAATCGTCAGGCAAATTTGTACCCTTGGTGTAGGTAATAAGGCTACATCTGCAAAATGTCAATTTCCCAGGAGAGAGGTTTAAAAGGGTTCCCTACTTGAGATAGAATGCCGTTTGATTGAACATTAATTGCTCGAAAAGTTTCTTTGAGTTTCTTTTTTTGTCATTCCAAGTAACGGGAGGAATAATATGGGCAAGGAGGGATATTATGGGCCTGCCACAGCGCCCTTCACTCTGAGACATAAGTTGACAAGTCCCATGTGCCTGTAATTTCATCAGCATCTCTTACCCTTTGAAACGGGAACGCAGTAATGCTCACATTACTGCTTGGCACCAGAAATAGGTAAGGTGGTCGTGTTTCCCTGGATGAACTCTTTCCCAACTCTACTGCTACTAATCTCATTGAACCACTGGACCCTAAGAATTATTTTATTATTGCGGGACATTTTTAATGCTTAGTTGGCATTGAGGTTTAATTGGTGTCGCATATTAATAAACTTGTAAATATCATATAATAACTAAAACGTTAAAAAGCCTTGTTTTCTCCAGGGAATTAAAAGTCAGTTTTGTTAGTTGCGCATCATGAAGCAAAAGTTGTCCAACACGGAGAGTGTGCGATGGAATTGCAAGATTTAATTCCGCCTACCCCGTTCCATCACTGGGGGTCATGCGTAGGCTGGGATCGCACGAAGCGTTACGGTTCCATGTTTATATGGCGAATGGCTTTGGAGTGTAATTTCCTGCCTGACGACTTATTTCCTGAACGATCGATAGTATATAGGCATTATTTAGGTGTGCATACGCCATCGTCTACCTCATCGTCACTTAACACCGGGTGAGATGGAGGTCCACTTCACTTTATATATTATAAAAAGTATTGTCCGCTCGTTGTTCCCTGGTGAAAACGAAGCTTTATTTAGAGAGGATGCACTTACTTTAACTTGAATACGACCATCGCGTTTCAACAATTCTACTCTATACTTTCCAGAAATCATTAATCTCGACAAGCCAGTGAGTTTCAGTTTGTCATCCTCTGGCCATTTTAAGAAAATTGTGAAAACTATGTGGATATCTGATTTTGGTTCCAGATTCGGGTTTCTGTAATGTTTTCGTGCTCTATCTATACAGGTATACCAAGCATCAGCATTGAGAGTGTCTTGTTGGGATTCCCAAGGTGTCGTTTTATAAATTGCTTCACCATTAATTTTCAGCCAGTCGCCCAATTGCAAAAGTCGCTCTTGAAATATTGGTGCTATAATCCCTTCCTTGCTTGGTCCAACATTGATCAGTAAGTTTCCTTAGAAAAAAATAAAATTAATTTAGTCATAGAAATAGGAATGTAGTCAATCGACACCATTGTCACGCTCACTATAGGATAGATTATATATGTTACTAGCTGTTACCTGTTATATATGTTACTGTGTGTGTGTGTGTGTGTGTTTGTGTGTGTGTGTGTGTGTTTGTCTGTGTTGTCGTTAGTAATTCGAGTAGCCTGCTGTAAAAAATTTTTCTTTTTTTTTATAATATTAAGTGACGGGACGAACAAGTCGTGCATGGTTTTATTGGTTTTTTTATGTAAAGAAGGAGGCAAACGAGCCGACAAGCCACTTGATGGGAGGTGGACATTTGCAACATCAGATGAACTGCCTATGCGTTGCCAGCCTTTGAGAGCCCAGTAAACACGCTTTTTGAAGAACCCCATGTCATAGCGCAAAGGGAACACTTGAGGAGGAAGATCATTCCACATCTTGCAGGTTCGAGGAAGGAACGAACGAGATGCCCGTGTTGTCTTACAATTCCAGGCATCTAAGATGTGGGGATGGACCTACTCCTTTGGCGGGAGGTGCGATGGTAGAAACGACGGGGACGGAAACGGTTTTCCATACAAATTTTCATTCCCTATTTCTTCCCCTTTAAGATTTATTTTTGTGACAAAGACTGTGTCCTTCTCCTTGGTCCCATCTATTTATATTATTCTCTATACCAAAATTCATAAAATTTGGTTAAGCTTTTTAGGCGTGAAAACGTAACGAAGTTACTTTCGCATTTACAATATTAATTTGGAAAATTCGTGCGCTTGGTGTAATAAACACCAAAAGCATTATGTTATGTGTGTGTATATATATATATATATATATATGTGTGTGTGTATATGTATATATATATAAATCTTGAAACAATGTATAATAAATGAAAATATCTCAAAACCAAATGTAAATATATCATATTTCAGCATAAAAAGTTATCGACTAAATTCGTACGTAGAATGGCTTTAAGTCTGGTAATTTTAAGTCATCTCAGTTGGGGTTGCTTCCGGGAATTCCCGGTTCCGGAAATACCGGGAAATTCCAATACTGGTTAGGTGCAATAAGTCGGCTTATTCCCAGTTCTCACCACTGGCTTTGTTCCCACTAGTAACAAACGGGAAAAAAATCCCATATGTTACCAGGTGGTAACAAATGGGATAAAAAATCTCAGTTGTTGACAATGGTGATTTCTACTGGCGACAAATGGGAAAAAAATTCCAATGGTTCCCAGGTGGTGACAAACGGGAAAAAATGTCAGTTGTTGCCATAATTATAAATCACATAAATAATCAGATCATTTACAATTATTCAGAAAGTCTGGACACTATAAATAGAAAACAATTCATAGTTAAAATAAAAAAATGCAAAATGTTCAAGTTTAATTATCTAATTTTGCAGTTCTTTATTTTAAGTGTTGTTTTATATTTATAGTGTCCAGACTTTCGGAATAATTGTAAATGATGTGATTATTTATGTGAATTTTAATTATTGTATGGTATTGGAAATATCTGATGTTTAAGACTAATTTTTTTAATAATATCTATACTTTTATTATTAAACTCGAATTTTATTTTATTACAGTTTTGATGTCGCCAGAAGAAAGTCAGTGGTGACAACTGGGAATAAGTCTATAAGTCCCGGTACCGTGATTATAAATTCCCGGAGGAAAGGAATTACCTACCTACTATGAATAATATTGTTCGTCGGCAACTTCGCACGGACGAACGTTACTGCCATTTTCTATTTGTACTTACGGAATTTAGGCCGGTAATTTAGTCCTTTATAATTTCGTAATAAACTGAAGGTTGAAAAGTAATGAACTTATAATTGAGTTGCTTTAGTGGTCTTACCTCCACAGCTCACCGTGGACACAACCTTCGCCAGCAACTCTTCGAAGGTCATAATTTGTTCAGGTCCAATTTCAGCCCTAAAGCCCCAAGATTCTTTATCTAAAGTAAAAGCATTCTCCCATTTGTGATTTAATAAGTATCCTGTAATGAAATAAATTAAAAAAGTTTATTTCAGTAATATGTGGAAATATCAACAATAAAATCTACTACCATAATCGGGATACCAGATAGCGTAGCCGGGTATTTACTACCTGTTGGTACAACAGGTGTAGCGACGAGTAAACAAATACCTATTTTTGTGTAACTAATTTGTTTTACATTGACAAGCCGCAATTTGTTAATAACAAACCAATCAACTAGATGGCGCTTAATGCACAGATTTTTATGGATAGTGCCGGCTATTCTTTTATTTTGTTTAGGATTAGCGCCATTTACCCATACAATGTTATCTATTGATACGAACATTTGTCAAAGTCCGAAAATAATTTAAATTCATGATCAACGTGTTAAAACATATTAATTTAATGGCTACTGTATGTCTAACTTTTATTTATTTAAATTTAAATGTGACTAACAAAATTTTATTTAAATATAAGCGGCAGATATACAATCCATATTTGTATTGCAAAAACGAGCGATTCGTTCTGTTTATCGTTTAGGTTCTCGGGTTTTTCTCAAAGAAAACTTTAAGAGCCCACGCAGACCGTAGACTTTTAATCGGCCAATAGTTTAGTCGGGTTGGGCTGCTAGTGCGCACACTGGGCCGACTAAACAGTCTGGTGAGCGCGCAAACTAGCACACTGTCGGCCGATTTCTCTGGAAAAAATTTGCTAGTTGATAAGCTGCTCTTGAAGGGCACGGTTGCGTAAGGAAAATGAAATTGTCTAGAAATGTTATTATTGCTTTTATACAACGGAGGAAAAGGATACAGAAAAGAAACCGAGAGAATTGGGTGCATCCCATCTACAGTGGTAGATTACGAGGAAAATTTTACGTGTTGCTATCCAAATCATTAGACTTCCCAAAACAATTTTTTGCCTATTACCGAATGAGTATAACCAGCTTCAATGAACTTGTCAATTGCCATCATAACACGACCTCCCTGCACTGTCGCTCCGTGTGAAGTTTTAAAAAATAAAAAAAATAAAACAAAAATAAAAATAAAATCAAGTGAATCTATCGCCCGAGTCGGCCGACTAGATGATCGGCAAATGTACGCTATTCGACGAGCGCCATACTGATTAGCAGTCGGCCGATAGAAAAGTTTGAAGGCAATCGGGTTATAATGTGCGTACTTGCGTACATATTCATACTTATTACCCGACCCTAAACTATCGGTCGATAGAAAGTCTGTAGTGTGCGGGGACTCTAAGGAGACTGGTATCATTACAGGCGACATAGTACATTTACTCAAATATTTTGTATGCCCGTGAAAATGTACACAATTTCATTAAGAAAGAAAATGTCCATTAACCTTAGAACTAAGTCCAAACTCATGATATCACGATTTTGTTTAAACGATTATTTTATGGGGAACTGTATACGTTTTTACAATAAGATTCCAGAGCATATATTAAGATTATCATTTCGTGCATTTAAAACTTACATTACAAATATTTGAATTCGAAAGTTATATCACAAAATTGAAAACTACGTATTAGATAAAGATGTATGATGGAAAGACGACTTGAATCGAAGATTCCATACAAATTTGATTCAAAGTGTATTTATTTATTATTCCATAGTATTTAAATTCAATTGAAAAGAGCAATCCCTAGAGTTTCTTTCTCCTTCTTCTCCAGGAAGTCAGCAGAGCGAACGAGTTAAAGCTAAAAATTAAGTGTACATTTATTTTATCTATGGAATAAATGATTGCTACTCTTTGACTATTTTATATTCTCACTTTCTCCGGTGTGTGAATTAGCCATACAAAAATACTCAAAATATCACGAATCGTTTTCAAAAAGCTGGAGAAGTTCTATGAACAAATTAAAGATTTAAAAAAATGTTAAATACCCTCACTTTATTCATATTATTTCGTAAGCTAATAATATTTTAACAAGGTGCTTTGTTTTTATGTGAGGCGCAGCAGTGCTGAGCAGTTAACCGTTTTCTATTCAAAAATAAAGAAATTTGGTTATCAAGTAAATCATTCAAAAAACTTCTAAAGCGTTTCGAGTCAAGAAATTCGAGACACGGCGTTTTTTCCCCCATTATATACAAAGGGTGCGTAGCGCCGTCTTACCCGGATTATATCTATCTTCACAATTCAAGAAGTCTCCATGTTGGCAGTTGGTGTTGTTTCCCCATCTATCATTGACCACAATCTCATCTTTAACAGGACTATCGTTATAGAGCCAAGTTAAGAGCTCCCTCGATTTCCAGTAAACGTCACTTCCATCCCAGTCTCCATCGGACCATAGCACTGATGGTTTATAGGTATTCACTATGTATTGTATATCTGGCCAAACTATACTGTCTGTGTAAACAGTGGTTTTGTATTGTTTCTTTCTATCATTCTTCAACAATTTATTGAACCATTCTGTTAAAGAGTAATACACACCAAATTTTAGGTTATATTTCCTTACTGACTTAGAAACAGCGTCAAGAATATCTATTTTGGGCCCAATATCTACTGAATTCCAGTTAGACCGCCCAGATGGAAACAAGGTGAAGCCGTCGTGATGCTTAGAAGTGATGACAACGTATCTGAAATGCCAGAGTAAAATTATCTGAACATTGAAAATAATTGCATGGGGGTTTTAAAAAAAAACCTGGCGCTCTACTTTAATTGTATAAATCGACTCATCCGAAGAACAATGTCCAATATGATTATACAGCGAAAAGAGGATAAATACATAATTCCGTTATTCAAACTAAGGCCTGTGTAAACGTGTTTTGAGAATTTTTATCTCGTTTCGGAAATATAAAATCGAACAACGGTCGATCTGACATCCACAGCGAAGAAGAATGAACGAAATGTACTATGTTCTGAGGACAAGTAGTCTTGCACATAGATCTTTGTTCTACGGATGAGTCGAAATAAAAATTCTCCTTCAATCTGATTGTCTGAGCGTCTGTTGCCACACCGCGGTTACCGCTTTTGCCAACGGAGTTCAGACCAAGTCAGAACGTATTTCTCTGTGCTTGTTGCTGATCTTTGTATTGGATTTAAAAGGCTTGTTAGGCTTTCTATTGGGTTTAAATGTGTTAATACTAGCACATGTTATGTTAGCACTAGATGATGTCGTAAATTGGCTAAATGACCATAATTTAGAAATAAATTTTTCAAAAACAAAAATAATACAGTTCAGACCGTACCAAAAAGCACCATTGACTATCGACTTCACCTACAAAGACATCAATATAGAAAGTGTCAATAATTTTACGTTGTTAGGGATAGACATAGATACAAATATAAATTGGAAGGCCCATGTAGAAAAGATAGCACTGAAATTATCTAGATTTACATACGCACTCTGGGAACTTAAAAAATCCACAAATGAAAAAACCGCCATAACAGCATATTACGCTTATGCTTATGCATGGCTAAGCTATGGAGTAATTGTATGGGGGAACAGTTCACAAGTAGATTCATTATTAATTTTACAGAAAAAATGTATAAGAATTATAAAACATTTAAAGAATACCGATAGCTGTAAACCGTATTTTAAGAGCTTAGAAATTCTAACTCTGCCATCTATATATATCCTGGAAACCGCCAAATTTGTCAGAAGATATCCAAGTTTTTACACAAGGGAGGGAGATCAACAACGTCGCTTCCCCACAAGATACCCTAATAGACTGATCTTGCCAAAATCCAAAATGGAAATGTATGGATCCGGCCCCCTAGCTATGTCAATTAAAATATTTAACAAAATACCGGAAAATATCAAAATAGAACGAAACACAGCATCCTTTATAAAAAAACTAAAACATTTGCTAATACAAAAAACCTATTATACAATTTATGAATTTTTGAATGATCAAAATTTGAATGATTTTTCAATGACTACTTAAACAAAAACTACAATTTGACATGGCATGACATAATATTTTAATAACGACTGACTTCCATTATCAACTCCTTATTAACAAATCATTAATTGTTCTTTAGCACGTTTTTGACATAATAATAATTTAAGACATGCGTTAAGATTATTCACTTTTTATATTTTCATTGTTTTATCAAATTAATGAATGAATTATGAATTGCATTATATAACAAATTAAGTTTACTATATTTGTACCATTTATGATTTTAATTATTGAGATTTGGATTTTTATATTATATTTAGCGTATAGGAATAGAATTATTGAATGACACAGCATGCAGTGTAATTAAGGTAAAATCATTAGTGCCCTTACAGGGTTCATGTGTTGTAATATTTTAATTGTTAACACCTCAGTGAAACCACATGCAATGATTAAATGAATTATGAATTATGAATTATGAATAATAATTATAACATTAACATAGAAGTATTTTTACCAAAAAACATATAACAACCATGGTACTAAAATCATCATGATATTTATTTTTTTATTATTTTTCAACAAAATAAATATTACAAAACAATACTATTAGCAAAGTTGAAGACTATAATACCCACTCCCGTAAGTTTTGTTTGCAATCTGAGTCCTTTGGTTTGTTGATCTCTTTTTTTGTGAAATTCTTTTGTTTATTTATAATAAAAATAATATGATCTAGCCCTTAAGCGACACTGGTTGATATGAACCAGCGAGTTGTGGGTAGTAAACCTTTAATGTAGCAACGCGTCAACTTAAATATAGTAAGTACTATTGGGTAGAGGCGTAGAGGCCAATTAGTAGAGTTGGGAAAAGGCAAAGTATATCATAACCTTGGTATAATGTGATTTTATCACATGAAAGTCATCAAATATACGAAATACTTGAAACAAATTAAGTAGATGTGAAATTTTTTACGATCCTACATAAAAGTTATCGACTTATTTCGTTCATAGAATCCACGTAGAATCTTTAATCTCTTTCCTGAAAAGTTGTCATCTTGAAGATGTGAGCTTGTTAAACCAAAGGTGCGGTCTTTACCAGGATAGTATAGTATATAGTAGCAGTAGAGCTCCTTGTGAAAGAGAGCGTCCAGGGAAGTACTGCCACCTCACCCATAGTAATGTGAGCATTACTGCGTTTCGGTTATGAAGTGTAGGTACGGGTGCTGGCGACATTACAGGCACATGGGACTTGTCAACTTATGTCTCAGGGTGACGGGCACAGTGGCAGTACCCCTCAGATCTTTGCGATTTAAAGATGAGTGGCACTGCAACTGTAATGGATAGGCGTGTAGCTTACCATCAGGCGCACGACTTATTCGCCCCGTCACATGATATTATAACGTCACATGTTCTTAATCGGGAAGTACAATAGTGTTGAAATAAGCATAACAAGTAACACTAACTTTGCTCCGGAATTGGCAAAAAGCTCTGCCCATTTATCAGGATCAAACTTTTCGGCAGTGAACATCGGGACGAAATCAAAGTAAGACTCGTAATTATTCGTAGTCATAAATTCCTTTATCGACTGGTCACCTAATATAGAAAAATTACACGTTAGATTTTTAGATACCAATTCCTTAATGAAAAATAAAGTACCTATATTACAAAATTAGACAACAGTTGCTTTGAAAATTGGACAAGTATAGGATCAAGATCACTTCAAGCTTGACACTTAAGATTTAAATCCAACTCTATGCCTCTTATGATTAGAATGGTCCAATGCACAAAGTGTCAAGCTTGACGTGCTCTTGACTGTACTCACATATGCATTCTTATAAAAAATATACATGAAAAAAGGTCGATAAATTGTCGTTAAAATTATATAATATCGTTAAACCTAATCGCTTGTTTTCTAGGTTAGGAAGAAGTTTGAACGACTGTTAGGAGCAACTTTGCTCGTTTGCGGCAAGTAACAAAATGTCGAGATTTTGCACTTTCAACGTCGTTTAACTTAACACGATGTATTGCAGCCAAATTCTACTGACAAATTTTGTTCTTCACCTAAGAAACAAACAAGTAGATGTATCTGAACGTTTAATCACACGGACCAACTTATTACCTATGCGCATAAAATACCAGAACCATTCGCTTTTAAAACCTGGCACAGAATACACTCCCCAATGAATAAAAATGCCTATTTTTGCATCATCATACCACATAGGAATGGGTCGCAAATCTAATTTATCCCAATCTGGTTCTGCTATATACTTCGGCCTGTTGTTTAGTTCTGTTGCATTCAATTGAAGCTCTGTCACATTTGATTTTAACTCCCTGGCCGTTGATTTAAACTCTGTCCATTTTGTGTTAATTTCTTCATTTGCGTAAATTGATATGTGAAAGATGCACCAAAGTATCGCCCTCATGATACTAAAAATAAAATTATTATGTATCTATTATGTACAAATATTAGCACGCATTTTAATTGAATAGAATTATCTTTAGCAATGTCTATATCAGATACCCAGCGCGGTGAATGTTTTAGTCTTACCATGGACCAATGATCTTACTTATGACTCACACTTACTTCACTTTTTTATTTTCGAGTTCGTCAATCAAGACATTAGAAAGTTTTACCTAGAATCAGCTCGACGCTTGAAAGGCAAAATGGGATAAGCGACACTTTACGTCATTATTGATTATATATAATGTAATCAGTAGTCTGTATCAGCTAATGTTTCTGATTCCAACGGTGTATATAACTCAATAGGCTTAGGCTTTCCAGTATTGAGCTGTATTAATGGCCAGTTGAACAGAATTTCGAAAAACCTAATTTCAATCTTCTAAATGTTGATGCAAAAAATAAACAAATAGCGTCTTGGCCATGTAAATTATTAGCACCGTACTCATTATGAAGTACACTCTTTTGTGTCGGGGGTTCTTTAAAATGTTATAACGTCAAATATTGTATGAGGACATTATTAGTGATCTAAAAGGTTTATAAGATTTATAAACATTGTAATTCACTAATGGGGTATGAAATACAAAAGGTAGGAAGACTTAGAAGGTGTATATTTTGTGGATTTTTTGGATACCTTACCTGGGGACACTTTTGATGGAAAGGCGATTTTATGTTTACATTTAAATATGAAATGTACACAAAATTCAAATTGAAGACACCCTTGATACTATTAACTTAATATTTAATGATTACACGATGGCTTTAGTAATGAGATCTTAGATTTAATTACGCGCTATTGGGTACCAACAGGTTCTTTGATAATAAAATAACTTACCAATGATCAAGAAAAGCAGCAGCTACCGTTGATATAACACACAAGACTTCACCTGGTCTCTATCTCAACAATAACCAATAACGGTAACATAACAATAAACATGCAATCACATAGGCCCATCCCATTGTTTTAAAGTATATAAACATCCTTATTGTAGAAGAAAGGAAAAATATTTAATGCAGGTTGTTTATAATAACATAAAACAGACATTCTTAACAAGACTTTCATGATGGGAAGAAACATTTAAAGGAATTCAAAATTTCGAATTTTTTTGCTGTGTAACTATGTAATGCATGCTTTCTTAACATCAAATAATTTCAAGTACATAAAGCTGGTTCCGACCAGTTATTGTTAATTGAGGATATCAGCGCAAATGTGGTGTATCTATGTAACCCAAATTACATTTTTTTCCACAATATTACCTTACCAATGAAAAATATTCTTAATGAAAATAGTGTCCAAATAGAAATTGCTAAATTTAATGCAAAAAATTAATAATTAAATGTAGTTTATACATGAAAATAGTATCCAAATATAAAATAATTATTTCCTTCAGTATTGTTCACAGTGATACTATAGAAAAAAAATTGACTTATCTCTATCTATCGAACACTTAAACCCGCAATACATGTTGGCCGAGGCTAGGCGAGTGAAGGCCAATACCAACGTGTAGACAGCCTATTTACCTTGCCTTGCCTTCGTTCGGTGCCACTTGCCTAGCTAGCGGAGAGAAGGCAAGCGTTAACTATGTATACTATGTATAACTATGTATGTATGTGGTAAAATATGGCTCACTTGGCGTGGCTTGTCACGACTCGCTGTCGCTCGCGACTACTCACTTCGAAACGGTGTCGGATTTTGTGCACAAATCATAGGCGCTCGCCTGGTCTCGGCCAATGGTGTACACACGTCTATCCGCCCGTCATTACTCGGTTAGCGTGAGTCGTGACAATAGACGAAAATGACGTTCAGTACAAATCAAGATATTTTCAAGTTGTAGTGTACCAATTTGTCTACGATCGCGTTGGCCTAGACTCGGCCAACATATATTGCGGGCTTTGGAAAAAAAATCCTTCGATCTGACCGGATTCGAACTGATGTCCCTAGCAAAACCGTCTCCTAGCATTAAAAATTTAATTTGAGTTAATAGCGACATCTCTAGCCTCGGCTGGTAGCTGTAAAGGTATCTAACTGGGTGACAAAATACTTTCATGGATTTCTCATAGATGGCGCTACGGCTAAAAAGTATTTGAAAACCAAATACAAAGATCTGACAACAGCACAGTTCCGTGGCTTAGTTGGCATAGCGTCTGACACGGTTTGCTAGAAGACGTCGGTTCGAATCCGGCCGGATTGAAGGAATTTTATCTAAATGTTCGATCTTTGTATTAATAATTCTAACATACTAGTGGAATAATTTCACAAAAATGAATTGAATATCAATTCAATAAAAAAATTAATTAGAATTATTGAAATTGAAAAATTTGAATTGAAAATAGCCTCAATAGTAATGCATTTTTTGTATCATTATTACTTTATTTAATACCATTTTAATACTGAAAGGAAATATTCTGGAAAAAATTGTAAAGTACGGAGCGTCACACGGCGGTTAGACACGGGGAATGAATTATTGTAGATAGGATATTTTGATTCAGAGAGGACATTATTTTAAAATATGAAATTTAATAGTGTTCTTTTGATTTAAGACACTATGTTACTTGTAAGAAATTTATTAATAAAATTGACCCTTTCGATCAGCATCATGAAAATACACGATTTTTTTTATCTGTTCGATTCACGGATGAGGTTAGCAACTTTTTAAGTCTGTAAAGCAAAGTAAAGTAATACTTACTTATAAAAATACATAATATCTCCATGAAGCAAAATATCCTATTTACAATATATAAAGTAATTTTCTTGCGTGTCCCATAGCCGCGAGACGCCCTCTATAAGCGAATTTTAATTTTAAAAATTATAACCCGTTTAATACCTAATCCAGTTGATCTTGTGATATATTTCAAGTGGATGCTGATAAGCAACTTTGTTCTCAGTGCTCATTTATCAACCAACATGATCTCAGTTTTACGAAAATGGCACCTAAATATAGTTTATAGATAGTTTGTTCCAAAACAAAAACTTTAGTTGCCTTCTTGCCATCTCGTAAAATTATCGACGGCGCGGCGTATGGTATTTGGTATTGATTATGTTGGTTGGCACATTATTGTTTATCAGCATCCAAGTTATAATCATTAATAGCAATTCGTGGTGTTTGAAAACTTTATTAATCTTAAAACCAAAATAAAACTAAAACCGTAATTCTAATTAAAGCTAATCTTATATAAAATTTAAACGTACGTAAATTAGAGATCATCTATAATAGTCTCTTTGAAGCTCGTATACCGTTAAGTTGAAATAAAGAAATAAATTGGTAGAAACTCTTCTTGTGGCTCCGCTTTCGAGCGATGCCACACAGGCGTTGCGTCGGCGTTGCGACGACGTTGCGTTGCGACGCTGCGTTGTATTACATATAATCGGAACGATTGGCCACATGGTGCGTTGAAATGGCGCGCGGCGACACAACACGTGCGCATCGTACAAGAGATCGCGAGACGAAGCGGGGAAGGATGGTGCGGTATGTAGGTAAGTATAGTTGGCGAAATATTATTTGCTCCGTTTCGTCTTATTGCTTCATCTTTTTTTAGAATAGAGTACATTGGCACAAAAGAGTGAACCGTCTAGGTAACGCGCGTGCCATCTGTATAGTGCAAACAACTAGTTTAAATACTTTTACGCATTGGGACTTAGTTCCAAATTTGATAATCTTTATGCGTAAATAACTTGTTGAATAAGTAAGAAAAGAATCGGCAGTCGGTATTTTACGAAGTAAAGAAATAATTGAAAACTAGAACCCGTGAAGCATAGCTTTTAGAAGAAAATGGGTATTATTCACAACTAGAAAATAAATAAATTATTGAATTATTTCTTCGGCTCAAACTTCACAATCCACGCGTATTTAGACTTAACAGTGACTTTATTAGGCAGAAATATTTGGAGTTCTTGTTCCTGTCGTATCCACTGAAACATTAATTTATTATTATATTAAAATAAGTGTAACATTAATTATACCTGTTAGTTTCGACAAAATATAGCTCATAGTACTTTGGGTACATACTAAATGCAATTGCAAAAAAGTTGTCATGGTTTTCAGATGCTGGTAGACTAATTCAGTGTAGAATTTCAAGTGAAGTTAGACCCAAAATAGATGTTTAGCCGTATTTCGACATAAAAAATGTGAATTTAACTAGTTCTTTGATTGATAATGAGAATAGAAGATACTGGCAGTAAACGATGTAGCCCAAAACACTATTGATTAAACTTCCCTCGATAATAAAAATGACAAAGTTTCCCAAAATTTTAATTTTTTACTACGAAAAATCAGATTCATTCGGATTTTTATCAGAGATATCTCAATGAAATTTTCTCTCCAGTGTTCTGTAAATACACGTCAGGAAACTATGATCTTATTTTATAGTAAGAGAGAGTATATTTTATTTATAGGAACTTTTTAAACATCGTGTAACTCACGACGTGGTTACCGCTCGCGCTTCAATGTCTACGCAACCGGTATATCGCACGTTGCAACTAATACAGTCACTAAACGAAAATATCGTATTTTTTCTAATTTAAACTTATTATCAGAAAAATTAAAGTTCATTTCATGAGAGTTGACTTTTTCGTTTAGTGACAGTATAGGTTTCAACGTACGACATCATATTGCCATGATGATTAGGCACAAATTATTTAACAAAAAAGTAATAAAGGTACAACTTACAAATAATTCATTTTTGTTGTTTTCACCCAATAACTTGAGACGATAATCGTTATAGTCCACAAGAAATGCAGCGTCAAAGATTGATAGCACATTGTTTTGCGGCCAACTGGTGAACACGGCGTATATCATTCTTTCTCCAATGGCAAAAATGGGCTTGCTAGAGAAGTACTTTACCTCTTCATTAAGAGAATCTGTTTGCACTGACCAAGGGTATGATCCATAAATTGCTTCGTCGTTAATTTTTAACCATTCTCCCAGCTGCAATAGTCTCTCTTGGAATATTAGCGGAATTGTACCATCAGGGGCTGGCGGTACGGCAATCAGAATGTTATCTGGCAAAAATATTGTAATAAATAATCGATACCTCACGCGTAAGTTGTGGTATGTCAAAATACCATTTTTTGCTTTTTAACTTAAATTTACCTTTTTTGCAAATTATATGTTCCATATTTAAAAGTAAAAAAATCATTTCGCACCCCTCCTGGAAGAATGGCATAAGTGAAGTTACGTCAAAAATGTTTATTGCTCCATTAGAGATACTCATAACTCACGTCCTCTCCAATAATTCTAGTAACATCTACTAATATTGTCGATAGAGTTACAAGAATTGGAGAGGATGTGGGTAGTATTTTTCTGTATCCAATGGAGCAATAAACATTTTTGACGTAACTTCACTTATGCCATTCTTCCATGAGGGGTGCGAGTTAGTGTTATGTTTGCTTTCAAAGATGAAACCTATAATATACATAAAAAATATACATTATTTAAGTTAATAAGCAAAAAAAATGTATTTTGGCTTACAACACGTTACGTGTGAGGTTGCGTAATGGTCATGGGAGCAAGAAATTGGTTATAGATTTTATTGAATATCACGACGTTTTACTACGATGGCATTCAATATTTTTTTAAATTACTCCACAAGTTTGTTATACGTGAGGCGTTTGTTATATGTAAATTTTAATACAAAGACTGAATGTAAAGATAAATTCCTTCGATCTGACAGGATTCGAAAATGCATCTGTGTGCGAGACTAAGGCCACTGCTTTACCAATACGATTTGAAGCTCAGTTGGTAGAGTAGTGACCCGAGTTTGTCACACAAATGTAGGTTCAAAATGTTTAATTAATAATTATAACAAACTAGAGGAAATTGGCTACAAAATGATTTTTTAAAGTAAGATTGAATATTTCACGTAGCGCTATTCTAATTACTATTAAAACGAACTAAACGTAACTTAAAATAAATAAACGTTCATTATGTGTCAATAAGGATCCAATGCACAAAGGAGAATAGTTTTCCCAAGTCTCATGGTTATTTTTTACTTTAATTGTTTAAATTGATAATACAAAACTTCGTACCCTTGGTGTAATTAGGTACTACTACATTATTCCACGAAGTCTGAGGAGATAGTGGAGTAAGTACATCAGGCTAAAAGCCAGATACTCTCAGAGTGTCGAGCGGGTAGAGTCCCGCCACAACGTGAATTTTAATTCGTTTGTGCTGAGAGTGCCGAACATCTGTCGACCTTCATGAAGGAGGAGATTTGGCCGAAGGGTGTCTATCGGTGATTTCGCGGCCAGTTACCTGACGCCAGATTGCGCCACACGTCGACATGTGCAATTCGTGTAAGTTATTTATACTATAATATTGTACTATATTGTAGGTATATTTGTTTGTCCTTAAGGTACCTATATTTATATGGGTCACGTGGCCTGAATTAAATGAATAGAAGAAAAAATAGTAATAAAGCCACATATCATATACGTCTTACGTTCAAAATGCTTTTGTCACATGAAAGTCAGAAAAATAATACGAACTACATGAAACTAATTAGGTCAGTATAAGTGAAATTAATTTTATAACCCTCCTATTTAAACTTTTCTCCTGAAAATTTGTCATTTTGCAGATGTGGACTTATTACACCAAGTGTGCGACTTAAACTTAAGGTTTGACATTGTTGTTGCTCTTTAATTGCTGAAAATCACGAGTTTTTGAGACCAAATATATAAATCAAAGATCAAGTACTAGTTTCTGGATCGCGTCCACACAATTGAGTTTGATTACTTAAGTAACTTCATGAGGATCAGTACTTAGCGACTGAAACAACATTATCAGTGGCGTTGTATGGGTCCTCGCGTGTGCAGGTGCGGGGACACGCAGGGCAGGACAAAAGATGTACCATTGTCTGGGAGAGACACCACACAGACATGCGCTCTCCGAACTGTAATCCCACCCATGCATGCATTCCTTGCTTCGGCCGACTTGGGTCCGAAGCCTATTTAGGGACTTCCAAGTTTGCCAAGGTAGCTCATGCCGAAGAGGGAGGTGTTCCGAGGATGAGTGATGCCGTGGGGTATCTCTCTTTCCAGAGGCTTGTTCGGGCCTGGTTTAGTTCCCCGTCCAGAGGGTTACACTTCTTTAATAAAGCTATGGTACTCTGTAGCCTCGGGATTATCGGCATGTGATTGTGTAATGGGTGCTGCGGGTAGGCGAGTGCTTACTCACATCCTAAACAAAGAAATTCAACTAAACGTTTAATAAGCTCTTCTATCCCAATAACGTCGTCTGCACGCGTAGATCTCCTGTAAAATTTGGATACCATGTCCAATGACAATTCTTCCTCTTTCTTATATACATCAATATTTTTATCTGAAATAATCATATGAAATATTAGTCTCAGCCATCAACAGAAAATATATCAAATGTGCCCAAAATAGCAGTAACAACTTTACGATTTCTTTAGTATAATTAATTTCAAGTGATTGTTCACCGTTTTTCGCCTCGGTTCCAAAATGTTCATTAGTTATTATGTTTATCTTAATAAAGCAATTTCGAAGCGTTAAGACCTGGTGAAAGGATTCAAGAAAAAACATTTTGTATTTAACATACATTCATTAAAGGAATAGTATATATAGGTAATATATACATACATTTTTTTTTTTCGTAAGTACTCGTATACCTGGGAATTCGTTGACCGTTGAACGTAGGAATGAGAAGATCGTGATTATTCTTTTCATGTGATAGAAATATATTTATAATCATACCGTAACGAAGTAACTCCTCATGACAAGGAGGCACCGCATCCCAAACATCAGTTACTACCGCCTCAAACCTTACTGGGCTTTTGTTGTAAATCCATGCTACAAACTCCGGAGAAGCTTCGTAGAACTGTTGAGCCTCCCAGTCTCCTTCAAATCTTAACACAGAGATTCGATATTCATTAACAAGCTGCTTTATATCAGACCAAATTGTCGTACTATGGTTATCGACATGCCCGTATTCGTTCTCCAGCGCAAGAGGCCATTGATGTAAAGAATATGAAACGCCTAATCTTAGCCCTTTTTTAATTGCAGATTCCGATAACAAGCGCATGACATTTCGTTTGGGGCCTGTTTGCACTGCGTTCCAACTAAATGAATGCTTCGAAGGGAATAGGGCGAAACCATCCTCTGATTTCGCTGTAACAAGAACGTATCTGTAAAAGTTAATAAAAGTAAAACATCGTCAATCATGCAATAATAAGTAATTATATGCAACAGTTAATTTCTACAAACACTATGTGTACATGTTGAAAAGATTTTTTTTTATCGACAACAACGAACAAGTCATGCGCGATCAGTATGACAAGCCAGTATGACCACCAATAAACGGCCCTCGTGCTGGTATCTAAACACATGGGACTTGTCAACTTATGTCTACGGGTGATTGGCGCATTGGCATTGGCCTGGTGCATTGGCGCAAAGGATGACCCTTTCACCACGATGGCAAGCATATTATATCAGAACCTGTTCAGTATGACATTTTACTTACTTACTTTTGGTTACTAGTCGTGTGGCTAAGTTCTGGGCTGCGATAATAATAGTGTATGCCATCGATACGATAAGAAGAAGATTATTGGTATAAAACTTATACCTACTTTGCACCAGCTTCTTTAAAGAGTGACATCCATTCATCAGGATCGAAGAATTCAGCTTTGAACTTTGGTGCCAAAGTAGCATAAGTAAATCGGTCTCCGTAGCGTTCTCTTACATCATTTAGAGCATGCCATTCACCTGAAAATAACGTCATTATGACATGACATAATACATACCTATTCAGAAGATCATCGTACAACCATCGTATACATAACATTATTACTAATGATTGTATTAAAATGCTGATTTGTAAGGAAATAGTATATTCGCTTCTAGTTGCCGGTTGCTTGTATCCAATACAAGACAGACGGCGCCCTTTTTTTCACTTTGACTTTATTTTCACAATTTGCTGGATAAGGCAAAAATAGCTTATAATCTAATGAATGTGCGTAAACATGTGTTCTGTTCTAAACTCATACACATACCAGCCAAACAAAACACATGCCAAACTATTGTCACTAGTTACAGGTTTAAAGATTTCAGGTGACAGTTGTTTATTGAATAAACATGAAGGTCTCGAAATCCAAACTTCATACCGTCTAAAAAAGACTTCCAAAATGATTCTTTCTCATATGGTACAGATAGAACACTCCAATATACGTGAATGCCAATTCTCGCAGTGTGATACCAATCGGGTATGGGTCGTGTGCTCAACTCTATCCAATTGTTATAAGAAGGCTTTGGGATACATGTCTCCGGTTCTGGATTAAAATGACCTTTCTCCAAAATCTTAGCATCCTGGTATACGTGGTACGCAAATGCTATAAACAGCACAACTCTTAATAGTGTAAAATAGCTAGAATCCTTTCTGAAGAATAATATGGCGTCGACGAAGCAGTAACCAATGTAAATTTCAACGAACATGATGCGAAATATAAATCAGTTACTCATGTAAATCGAGATTAAAATCAATAACATTTTATTCTTTTTCAATTCATGTTAAATTAATTCTAGACACACAATTCTACAACTGGATGTTTATTATTATTTCCCAAAGAGAAATATTATGTTATTTCCCTAATGGCGGTCACTAATAGGCATAGACATATGATTTCTCTGTCTTCGCTAATAGACACGGGCTAATGTCAGTAATAATCTTAAAGGATGGAAAAGCAATAATTCATTTTTCGCCATTTTTCGCAAAGACTTATCCATAGATAAGACTCTAACATCATTGTTAAGAGTATACCTACTTACTTGTCTCTTAAAGGATGGAAAAATAGTCTAAGATTACCTTAGACTATGGAATCCATTACTGACACTAGCCCACTTGTCTTGTCAGAATATATTCTAGATATTGACGACAGTGATCGAAATTAAATACATAAATTCATTCTTCGTGAAAAAGGGTGACTGAAAAATAGGTATTACTTAAAGATTGGAATCCTTATGTGAAGATTTTGAAATAATCTCAGACCACAAAGAACTATGTTGCTGGACTTGCAAAGCACCATTGCCGTGAAGTGCTCAGATTCCCTCACGTATACGTTTATTTTCTACACTCTCATTTCGATTATAATGAGTAAATAATCTCAGTACAGAGTACTAAAAAAACCGACCTCAAAAGTACGTGGAATTACGTCTATTTGCTAAGTTTCATTGAAATATCCCCTTGTTCGCCACTATACAGGACTTGATACTGGAGATAATAAAAATAGGTGCTCACTACGACACTATTCAAAGTATTTAGAGAGAAAAACGCCTTGAATTGGAGAAGTAGCAAAATCAACTAAATAATTGCTAAAAGTAATTGCTCTTAAATTAAAGTTAGGCGCTATTTATAAAAATGAATGTTCATGCGTGAACAGCCACCCTTTGGGGTGGATGATTTTCTTCAAAATGAATTGGGACCACTATGGAAGTACCCCTTTCCAACAAAAAAAGAATCATGAAAATCGGTTCACAAATACCGGAGTTATCGCGTAACATACATACAAAAAAAAAACAAAAAAAAAAAGAAAAAAAAGAACATACAGTCGAATTGAGAACCTCCTCCCTTTTTGAAGTCGGTTAATTACAAAACGTCAACGTCATACAAAATTTTAATTCTATTAGTACGAAATATTCCTGTTACTCTTTTCATACGATTTCAAAATTGAAGTCATGCACGCACGGACTCCTGAACTTAAGCATCTACTGCAACACAGACAACACCTGCATCCTGAAAATTTTCCTGAGTCGCTAAGTTCACAGACTACAAATCTGGCTTTAAAGACTTTAATAATCAAGTCAAAGTCAAAGTCAAATAATCATTTATTCCACGTTGGTACATCAATGATTCCATAAGTAAAATGTTTACACTGGAAAACGTAATTTTTTAAGCTACTGCTCGTTCACTACGCTGCTCTCCCTGAGAAGCAAGAAACTCTAGGAATTGCTCTTTTCAAATAAACTTAAAAGCCATGGAATACACTTTGAATCATAATTATGTGGAATCTAGACTCATGCTGTTTTTCCATACATCTTTATCTAACACAAACTGTTCAATTTTGTAATATGACTTTTCAATTAAAATACTTTTAATGTAAGTTTTAAACGTAGGAAACGATAATCTCAATAAATGCTCCGGAATCTTATGTTCCGGGCGCGGGATTTTTTGTAATGTACGAGTTTATATAAACCCTACCATACTGAAACGCGCGGCCGACGCGTCCGGAACGCTTTCGCGGCCTTTGTGTGGCCGGAGCATTATTGTAAAAACGTATACAGTTCCCCTTAGCAGAATCGTGGAATCGAGAAAACCTTAGTTAAACGAAATCGTGGTACCATGAGTTAGTTCTAAGATTAATATTATGGTAATCTTCTTTGTTAATGAATAGAATCACCTCACTTTGACAGAGCCAACTTGAGTTGCACTTTTTTCCATCGTTCTCAGATCACGCGATTGATTATTATTTCATATTATGTCTAAGGTATATCCTCTGTAGAACTTTACTAAACTGACTGAGATGCCAAAGGCTGGGTATATGTATATGGGAATACTTACTGCATGCATTGTGCGGGCTTTTATTAATAAGTGCGAATTTGAGCTCCATCTCACCTGATACAAAGTGACGATGAGGTCGACGATGTAGCATGCACACCTAAATAATGCCTGTTCATTCTCGCAGGCAATCTGCAGGTAGGGAATTTCATTCCTTATCGCCGTATAATTGTGTAAGCGTATTTAATGTAGCCATAGTTCATGGTACAGACTTAAATAAACTTATCACGTACGTATACGTAAAAATTAACACGTTCCAAACACTTTTAGGCCGAAATTAGTATTTAGCAACTTTAATAACTACACTGCTATTTGATGGTCAAATGTATACACGATATCCTAGCTACAAAGCTAAGGAACTAAGTAGTATCTTTAGGCATCGCCAAACGTGTGACTTGTGTTGGATACAAGCAACCGGCAACTAGAAGAGAATATTCGCGGCGACTGTGTCCGGTTGCCGCAACGTTGCGTCGATTTCATATCAATTGTATGAAAATAGAATACTCGCTTCTTAGTTGCCGGTTGCTTGTAAACAACACAAGACACACGTTTGCGCGGTGTCTTAGTATTGCAAATGTATTTAGGTGATGTTTAACACTCAACAATGCTGCAATGGGTAAACCGTCTACCCTGTAAAATTTAATATCTTCAAAATAATAATATTAAAGCATTCTTTTAAATTAAGTTTTAATTATTCACATTAGGTCAATATAGTTTAGACACCTTATTACTCCATTGAGATACACTTTTACTATACTCGTTTTTATACCTGTTTTGTCACAATATCAAAAGTGGTAGTAATTTAAGTTTAATTTTTAATTAGTAACACTTTTGATAAGTTTGAGAGAAACGTCTTTCAGTGGCATCACAATAGGTCCTAAATCATCTTTGCAATGAACGTTTCAATATGAATTTCAGGGTCCACGCGAATTTAGATTAAACCTTCGCTTTGTCAGGCAGGAGCTATAAAAAAACGTGATATTCCGTTAAAAAGGATTTAAGAAATCATCTTCGCGATGATATCGCGATAGGGAATCGGAAAGCATTTAATTTAAAATTAACCATACTAGATATATTATATAGCAAAGAAAAATGTTACTTTATTGAAATAAAGCCTTTCAGGTCCCTGTTTGTGTTTGTTTGTGTTTGTGTTGATGTTTCTTAAACTTCAAAAAAATGCTTCGCATATACCACCCATGTTAATTCAGAACGCGTGACGTCACTGGTAGGTCAACAAAATTTTACGTATTGATTGACTACTGTCCTCTATCGAACAGCTTTTATTCAAAGTTTTTTTTATGATACCTAGTAACGGGTCGAACAAGTCGTGTGTCTGGTGGTAAGGGACAGACTGGTCCATTACAGTTGCAGTGCCTCTTAGGATTTTAAATCGCAAAGATCTGAACACTGCCACTGCACCCGTCAACTTGAGACAGAAGTTGAAAAGTCCCAATATACCCTTCAAAATCGGAACGCAGTAATGCTCACATTACCGCTTGGTAGCGGAAATAGGTGGCAGTACTTCCCTGGACGAATTCGTTCACGTTAAGAGCATGTATGAATGCCGTATGCGTATTAATGAAGCGAAAGATATTTATCAGGATCGTAGCAAGTGAAAGATTTTTGTCTATTCTGACCTCGATGGGAAAAGTATGAAGTATATAGGTATGTATTACGTAATAAAATTCACCGTTAAATACATGTTACCGCCCAAAAGCATGCACTGCACGGAGTTTCTTTCATGAAAGCCATAATGTTTCGTATCCAATGGCCATATAAAGAAAATAGTATAGACTACACTGACATCAGTGGTTTTGTCAGGAGGAGTAGAGGAGTCTTATAAGCATCACAGTGATCTTTTAAGCACGTGTAATAGATGTTACCGCTGAAGTCGTCAGATTTGTACGTCCATGGAGACGAGCCTTAAATGACCTCGCCGTTTATTTCCAACCATTCACCCAATTGAAGTAATTAATCTCTCTTCGAGCACCGTCGTAATTAAGCCGTCTTCCGTGGGTCCCACATTGATCAGAATGTTACTTGAGGTTCAATTAAATTAGTCTCGAATAGGAAAAATTCAATTTAAACTCAGATTTATATTGTAGTTTACAGCTCAAACTCAAAAATTTAATCTTTATTTCATATGCAGGCAAAGTACACTGAAATCGCCATAATACCTAAATAAACTTCACTGCCCATTCATAAGGCAGAATTCCCTGAAAAGAATGAGCACGAAAGTAGGGGTTGCCATTTGTAAATAAATATTTGTACACATGGACATTTACAATTATCTATTTCAAGAACTAAACGGGTCATCAGTACCACGATTTTTTGTCAATCAAGTGCGCAGAAGTTCTAGTATATTCTTCTTCTTTTTTTTCTTCTCGTCTTTTTTTTCTTCTTTCAGCTTGTATTTTCTCAATGGCACTCGGTAATCATCGGATTATTAAATAATGGACATTCGTGTGCTTTCGGTTATTAGAAAATAGAAGCTGAAAGAAGAAATTATTGACTATTATAAAAATTGTCAACCGTGACCATGGGACCTGTAAAGGGCCCGAAACGTCGGTTTGTTTGGAAAAACAAATATACGCGATTTAAATTCGGAAAAATAGTTTCATTTCCTATGTGTAACAATCGCGAAAACCTAAGAACTCGATAAGAAAATATTAGATTTAAAATGTATGATAATTTGAATTTTGAACAACGTACTTTATTGTTGTTTTGTTTTGATTTCCGTGTGACCTATATAGAGATATAAAACTTTCACACTATTTCCCTATTTTTAATAACATTTGACTCCACGTCAATAAGCAAGTTAACAAAAGTATAAAGTAAATAAAGTGTACTTCTTTTATATAACTAAAAATGATTTTTTCCGGTTATTAATCATTTCAATTCAGTCCGTATCTGAACGTATTTCTTCATCTGACATAGCTAGTAACATATTAGCTGTGTTAGATGGAATAGTCACTTTCCGCGCTGCTCGACATGTATCGGCTTCTTGAAGAAATATAAGTTCACGCTTTAAATTATTTGTCGTGCCTGTTATATGTTATACTGTTATATGTTAACAATGCGTCGGGTTAAAATGCGCTTGCCCATCTCAGGGTTGGTTATATTAGCATTTTTGTTAATATTGTGCCTTACGTAGGCAAACAGAAAATATGATCTGAAAACGTTATGTTAAAAATCAGGAAATCAGGACTCAGGGAATCAGGAATCTAGAGAAACCCTGTGTCGCGGGTGCCATGGACACACACATAGATAACCACAAATTACACCAAAATTCACGAGAGAAATAAATGTAAGCCATACAAATATTTCATTCCCTTGCTTCCTATTTCATCTAAATAAATGTGTCCCTTATTCCGGCATGACCAAGCTCTAGCTAATGTCTCAAATTTGACTTAGTAAGGTAAAAAGTCGCCATTCAGTTCGTTCTAGTCGTAAAAAACTAAATTTAGTCGTCCGCTGTTCAAAAGTTATAACGATGTTTTATTGTCTACGCTGGAATGACTTATTCCGGCGGCGCCATTTTTCAATGTCAAGAACCACAGCTCCTAGCTAAGATCTGATTGCTTCCAGAAAAAGTCGAGTCGTTTCAACGCTCTGTGAGGCATGTCGTTCTGATTTATATGTAGTATGACGCAATTGCGATGATGCAACGCTGACGCAACGCGCGTGTGGCGTCTCCCTGATGCCACACGGGCGTCTACTCACTTTTACCTGCCCAATCCAATTTCAAAAATTTCTACCATGATCACGCTGGAATAAGGAATGCAAAAAAAAACACACTACGTTTTCCTTGACGTGGTCGCCATTCCAGAACAAGTCTATCAGGATCTATCTAAATCAGCCCAATTAGGTACTAGACGCACGTTGAACACAGCCACAATTTTCCTGAAAAGAGCAAGTAAACCAAGTGTTGTGCCTTTTTTACAATTAAGAAGCTGTTTATAACAGTAATTAGGTCTTTGCCTGGTTACTTTTACTTTCTTGTTCACCTTTGTATACATGAAATAAGTTACTGGCTAATACAAATTAATTCCATTTGCAAGAAGAAATTCTAAATAAATCGCACCCATTTTTTTTTTTTATACCTGACAGGCAAATGACTCCACTCCACCTGATGTTAAGTGGAAAGTGGTATCCAAACGCGAAGGAACCTAGTGCAGCGATGGAATCCTCACTGCACTAGCCGCCTCCACCCTGCCTGCCTACAATATGCCTCTTCACGCCTCGTTTGAAGCAAGAATGGCATAAGTGGAGTTACAACAAAAATGTATATTGTACCATCAGCTACAGAAAAATATAACCCACATCCTGTCCAATTCTTGTAACTCTATTGGCTAATATTGTAGAGAAAGTTACAAGAAATAGAGATGATGAGGGTATAATTTCTTGCTCCATTAGGAGCAATGAACATTTTTAACCTAACTTCACTTATGCCATTCTTCCATGGGGGTAGCGAAATAACTATATTTTTATCATTAAATAAGGTAACCTAGGCAAATAAAGCCTTCTGGATGATAATTTGGTGCTAGTGAAATTACAAGCACATGAGACTTGTCAACTTGGGTCTCAGGTCATGGGCGCAGTGGTGGGCAGTAGTGTCCCTCAGATCTTTGTGATATAAAGCTCTGAGCGGCCCTGCAACTGTTATGAACAGGCGTGTCGCTTACCGCTAGACGCACGACTTGTTCGACCCGTCACTTGGTATCATTAAAAAACTGTAGGCTTTATTACTGTCCAAAAATATGGAAATATGGAACTGGCTTCTTAAAAATATCTTTTCTTTTAAATCCCGGGATGCCGAATGGCGTGACATATTGCGATTTTTGTATTTTAAATACATAATATTTTGAAAGGTAGAGTGATGACCACAATATGAAATGTCAAATTGAATCGTAAACGATGATGTATAAATGTGGTGGTTTAGAGGACCTATATGACAAATGTTTAAATGTTACACGCACACAACAAAGGTTGGTAATGATAGATGTATCATAACAATGGCTACAAGAGAACGACTATTTCACACTTCGAATGGTTTGTTATTCCGTAGTGTTGACTTTATATGATTGAGTTAGGATGTCTTGCATTTTGATACATTTTTATAGCTGATGAGGTAAATAATAGTGAACAATGACTTGAGTTATTTACGTTTTATAGGACATACATTTATTTCAAGCAAAAACATTGCTATTAGAATATTAAAAAGTACACTAAACTTGATCTCATTGGAAATAAGTAAAGTTTTATACGAAATACGGTTCAATTATTTGAAACTTATGATTGAATTTTAAATTAGGTGGACCTTATTTTCCTCAAGTACCTTAGTAGGTACTTACTTGACAGTGTCGATTCTGTACATGAATCAATCTGTGTCCAGTTGCTACTCGAAGTTCTTTGTCCCATACCGCCCTTTTCCGTAGTAATTTGTCTCAAGGAACCCAGTGTTATTGGAATTTGCCCCACAGACCTTGATCCCGTGACATTCACATTTATCGCGGGCTATCCCAAATGACCCACTACAGTTGACCGTCTCGACTTTGGCAAAACAGCAGATTGGCCATTATTATTCGTAGAATATTGACTCGGGCTATATTGTTTTTAGTACCCTGTCTAGCAGCAGACTGTGCCATGCTAACCGGGCCGGGATAACGCCTTCTTAAGTTACCCTGGCCTAAAACGGTTCGTTTCATGGCCTCCGATTTTGTACCTGCTTATTGTCCCAATTTTGTATGACTCGGTCTCATGACTCATGTCGTCCTGCCCTATAAACTTTTGTCCAATGTCTCCTATTTCTGTTGTAGATTGTCTTAAAGGTTGCTCAACTGCAGTTTCACCCTCCACGCTTGGTTCCGTAGGACTAATACGTACTGCTGGTAGACCCAAGGTACCCGTTATGGCTGACTGTTTCGACAGTGATACATCAGCGGCTTGTCCTATATCATTGGTAGTAGCTTGTTCCGTGCTGACTGGTTCTCTATTTACCGGTTTTATGGCACCTTGTTCTAAAGCGGGTTGTGCTATTGCGCCCGGTTCTGTCTCGAACGGTCTTATAACACTCTGTTCTATAGCAGTTTGTTCTATGGCGCCTGGATCTGTAGCAGTTTGTGCTATTGTAGTTTGTTCCATTATGGCCAGTTTCGTGGTACTACTACGTATTACAGGTAGACCCAAGGTACTTATTATTGAAGTCCCTGTTGACTGTGGTACTGCAGCAGCTTGTTCTATATCATTTGTAGCACTCGGTCCTTCAGAGTAAGGTTCCATAGCATTAGGTTCAGTAGCTACTTGTACTATGGTGAGCGATTCTAGTATTTCATTTTCTGTACCCTGTTCCATAAGTCCTACAGTTCGAGTAAGAGTACATTCAGGCTTTCTCGATGAATTGGTTCCAAGGAAATTATCGGTAGTAGCCAATATCCGAGCATCTCGTCCCATAACATCGAGTATGGCGTCTTTACGTTGAGCAAACTGTTCTAAGGTACCCGCTTCTAGAATGGCTTCTTTGATGGCATTAGTATCTAAAGTATGTGTGCACTTAGATTTTTTTGCAATATTTTCTGCAGCTATCACGTCTATCAACACTCCATCAGGTTCCTCATCAAAATCTGGTTGTGCGGCACTTTGTCTTGTGGCGTTGTCGTCATTGAGACTTTGCTCTGTAAGCAGTCCCATTGCGTTCTGATGTAAAACCGGCTGTTCTGTGAGAAGATTTAAGGCAGACAGCTTTGAACGCTCATCAACAGTATTGTTTTCCCGGATAACCAGTTCCTTACCACCTTGTTTCTTGCCGTATTGTCCTGTGGTACCATATCCTGAGGCACTTTGTCCTGTTGTATCACTAGTATGCTGACTAAGACTATATTGTCTTGTTGAAGTCTGTCTTATGGCATCTTGTCCTGTGTTAGCTTGTCCCTGGACACTCTGATCAATACCACCGTCAGCGTTCTGTTCAGTAGTTTCATATTCATTTTCTTTCCGATACCGCTTTTTCCACTTATTGAGAAGTAGCCACATGCGTTTCGACATTGAGCAATGATTTCTGAAAAGTAAAGCTTCTTATTATTTAATAACTTATTTAATAATGCATCACTTAAACGTACCTAGTGCACATTTTTATCTTGAGTATCTTTAAAATAACTTTGGATTTAAAAAAAAATCAGAAGTAATTTAATTTGGGTACCTAACAACATAAAAATAATGTAACACCTAAAAATTTCAATATTTATAATGTAAAATGTTTATAGGAATTACAAAGAATTGCCAAACGTAATGTGAAACTTAGAATAATAACGCATAAGATGTGAAATATTTACTACAGAAATTCAATTTGCAGGGGTGCTGTATGTACCTACGGGTGCGTGTAATGACTGCAATGAACATGAGTACTTAAGTATAAGTACCTATGTACACTTAAAATTAAGTTTTGGTGGAGCAGATAATATAGGGTATATAGGTACCTTTAACGCAAAATATGAATAGTACACGGTAAGTAAGTACAATCAGAAACGTTTACTTCCGGTAGGCAGCGCTCCATATACCATAGTACATTTCGTACCTACTCTACATATAATTTTATTTTAGCTTTTTAGTAATATCTACAATTCTGGTAAAAACAGGTTTTAAATTGAGGTATGAATATCAGCGTCAGCGTCAGCGTTGTAGTTTTTTTTTAATCTTTTCGGTAAAGATAAGGCAAAGGTTTAAAACCATAGAGCCAAAGAGAAAAATTTAATTTAGTAAATTTTTCTCTTGTTAATTTTAGGCACAGAAAAGAAATCTCAAATTTCGATTGTTGTAGGTATCGAGTTCTTAGGTTTTCGCGATTGTTGCACTTAGGAAATGAAACTTTTTTTCGGATGTAAATCGAACCATTGGTTGGTTGGTTCGATTTCGTTTCGGGCTCTTTACAGGTCCCATGGTCACGGTTGACTGGGACCTGTAAAGGGTCCAAAACGTTGGTTTGTTTGAAAAAACAAATATTCCGCGATTTAAATCCGGAAAAATAGTTACATTTCCTATTAGATTGTTGTAATTTATGGAAATAGGCATAGTACGCCAAGTTTGCTGTTGATATTTTATGGGCCTCGTTTTGGTGACTCGTTACATCAGAGTGGAGTTTATTCAGGGTCAATAATCTTATTCGGGGTACCTATAAAGTTCCAATTCCGGGTAAAGTTTCAATTCGGGCTAGTATTTCGTTTTTAACTCTTTACTTCACGGTGGTCAGGAAAGGTTGAAGGCTCATATTATTTGGCTAAGGTGACATCTATTGTTGGTTTCCATAGTCTAAGGTGAAGATCGAGAATTTTCGAGGAAGCGGATTTGCGGAAGTTTTATATCATTGGTAAGAAATTATTTATGATTATATATAAACTTTATGAAAATTTAGTTGATATATGCTTGTCCGTGTAAACTACGTTAAAATTTACAAAAAGCTGTTGTAATTCTTTTGCAATACACTGATAAACAAAGTGGTTAGCGGCGGTAACCACCGTTCAATGAGGGTTTTTTTTAAGAAACACAAGCTAAACTTATGTTTCATTTATTTTAGATAATGGCGAGAAGGACGTAATCCGGGAGGGTTATTGAATATATTTTATCAGAACATATTAATATCCGTTCTGGTAATGATAGCAGTGCGGGTGAAGATGGTTCGGATACCGGTGATCAGACCATCAATGAGGATAAAAAAAGAACCCAGCGAAATTCCTCTCGGCGAAGATTTCTGTGGAGATAACTGCTGTCGAAGAACTGACGATGATATTCCCTTAGTCAGATTTTCCACTTCACAACCACCACTACCACTATCAACTCCATCTGCTTCTCTGGTACTCCAAAATCGAAAAAAAAACTTACACCATTTTATAATCAGAAGAATACGTCATTTCATTACAGTCCATATACCTCCACAAATATGCTTAGCTGCTCATAAAGAACGTACTCCTCTAAAGGTATTCCAATTGTTCTGGACTGAAGAGATCATTCAGCAAATAACATTCCATACCAATCTTTATGCGGAACTGAAATAAGGTCCTTACAAATCTGTTACTAATTAGGAAATTACTGTGTTCATTGCGCTAAATCTGGTGATGGAAATCAAAAAGAACATAAGTTACAGATACTACTTCAGATGCAGCACGAAAAAAATACCGGCTAGGTCTATTTGGAGCTGCAAAATATGCAGTCCCGCATTCCTATCCTGAGAGGAAATCATGTTTCGAGGACCAACATAAAAATTAAGTTCTTATGATGATCTTCAAAACACGTTACTCCTCCGAAGCTCCGAACTTATCTTTTCGCATAAATTCAGTTCATAAAACAAGTACAATATTGAAAATAGAGCCTTTTTTTTTTAATTAATTTTTGTCATATTCTTCACGGTGGATACTATTAGGGTAGCCTGGTTCAAGACGACGCACTTAATAATTAAACAACACGGTTTGAGACCGTGCAGAATGAAAACAAAAAGTGTTAGTAAATCAGGTAGTGTTTTATTTTATAGTCTACTTATCTGACTCTTACGTAAAAAACGTAAAAAGTAGTTATATTTAATAGTGTGGTTGTAATTCTTACACTGTACTATGGGTAAGAGTACGCATGTGCGTCGGCAAGAATACGCAACACCTTTTTTGATAGGACTTCGTTTATCGGTTGCAGTAATCACCTCCGTAGGTACCTTTCCGGTAATGTGATTTTTTGTCTCGGTATGCATGGGCGTTTGCTCATGGAGAACTGAGAAGAGTATACTTGTGACACGGACATACCTCAGTTAGAGCGGTGGTAGAGCTTCAGGCGCACTTCTAGCCGATATTTCAGACACATTCGGAGCACATGCCTCAGGTCTGTTAAACCTTTAAAAATACTACTCTCGCAAAAGGTTTCAGTTGATTTAGAACGAAGCACAGCGAGAGAAATTTTATTCAGAAGTACACTATTCTAAAAAAAATGGTATGAGACTACGTGCGCGTACTCTTGCAACATGTCAAGTTGCGTACTCTTAGGATCGTATTCCAGAACTCTACTCAATGCTCAAGTCAGAATTTGAGTATGATTTAAAGCACTAGAAATCATACTCAAATCCTTACCATTAGGGTCGTATTTCAAGTGCTTGAAGTCATACTCAAGTCTGCTCAAATCCTGATTTGAGCATTGAGTAGAGTTCTGGAATACGACCCTTACACACTTCAGCCATTTCAGAATAAAACTGCTACTAACCCCATATGTTGCAAGTGACCACAATTGTTTGCAGTTTGACCTCTAGACGAGTTTTTGGACGATTTCATACAAAGTCAGTTTTAAAAAAATATGCTTAATTTAGTCACAGTAACAATTTGAAAATACCAAAAAGTTTTATGCAAATACATCAAAATGTTCAGACTTAGGTAGTTTCTTGATTTTCAATAATTTTTGATATTTGTTCCGCACAACAATCTCCACTTCCTAGCACTATAAAATGACACTGAACTTAGTTGCGTATTGTAAATAACTTCTGGGCAATCTACATTTCGTACTCTTATCGGACGCGTCCTCTTAAACCAGGCTACCCTAGTGACCACCTCCTACATAACACCCCAGCATGCGAATTAACGAACAGCGCAAGAATGCCTAAAATTAATCCCGATTAAATAGGAGGACACAAAAAATATTTTTCAAATATTTTTAATCTGATAATAAAAATCTGTACCGCAAAGAGTTAATCATCTATGATCTTATTTTAACCCTGGTTCTCACTTCACTTTTTGAGACTAAATACAAGAGAGAGAAGAATCTATAGATGTAGCATTTTGGCAATATCACAGACCAAATGTACGTATACGGAAAAAAAATTCAAGTTGAATATAAAATGTTGTCTCTGCCTTTGCGCTTCGAAAAACGTTTTTTAATTTTTTTTATAGAATTGATATTCCATTATTTTTTGTGACATTACTCTATTAGTTTATTATTATTATTAATACAAAGATCGAACACTCAGAAAAAATTTCTTCGGTCCGGCCGGATTCGAACCGACGTCTTCTAGCATACCGTGCCCGACGCTATACCAACTAAGCCACGGAACGAACCAGCGTACCTCAGGAATTTTTTCTATGTGCTTGTTGTCGTGTTTTTGTATTTGTTTTTTCAACGACTTTTTAGTCGTGGCGCCATCTATGAGAAATCTATGAAAGTTTTATCACCCAGTTAGATACCTTTACAGCTATTGGCCCTGGCGAGAGATGTCGCTATTCACTGTATTTTTTTTTTATTGAATTGATATTCAATTATTTTTGTGAAATTATTCCGCTAGTTTGTTATAATTATTAATACAAAGATCGAACGCTCAGAAAAAAATCCATCGATCCGGCTGGATTAGAGGACCCTTAGACTATGGAAACCAAAGGACTTGGAATGGAGCGAACAAGCTCCATTTTTAAGAATCAAATTTTTATAGAACTTTGAATGTAACTAGATTATATGATAATGCAATTCCATCGTTACATTTATTAGCAAATAACTTTATAGGTACTTAATTTTGATTAAAATGGTTCATTACTTGCCTAGTAATAATAGCCTAGTATTAATCATACTTTGATTACAGTAAACTATACAAATTTGCAAACAAAAAAAAAACAGTTTCAACATTCAAGCCATACATTTGCATGTCGATATTGACTTATCTATGATTATGGTATAAGTACAACACTAAATCCGCCATTTGTGTGGTACAATTTTGGTTTAGGTTACATTTATTCCATAGATAGGGCTGCCCCTTTCCTTTATTTTTTCCATCCTCTAAGTAAAATACTTACTTAATATATGAAGGTACATTAAAAGGAAAGATGTATATGAAATGGATAGCGAAGCGATTATTGTGGACAGATTAAGTCACACTTACTACCTAAGTGTAAATGAGATAACTAAGATTTTAAAATTGGTATATATTTTTATGTTCAACGATTTGACAACTTTTTATTTTATAAAAGGAGCGAGCACATTCTGCAACAAATTATAAAATGCTATGACACCAATGTCTAGCACAGTCAAATAAGAAATGTCTCCAAATATTAGGAGTACCTACTTCAAATGAAAAATGAGAAAGCTATATTGAAGGAAAATTCTCTTAGGAAAGGTCTTTTATTACAAAAAAATTTGAAAAAAGTGAAAGTAGGCAGAATAGACATTTGATACACTTGGACATTTTAGGACCAATTACTCCAATATGTATGAATGGGGAGAGATATTTACAGGTATTAATAGATGATTTCTTCCACTATATTGTTGTCAAATTACTAAGAAATAAAAATTAAGTTGACCAGAAAACAAGTCATAGATATAGGTATCGTTAAGACTTTACTGAGCCATATCACGATAGTTTTACTGTAAGAGCTCTGCCTCATTAAGACGCCATGGCGACGTCGCCAGCTACGTATCCAAGCAGTTAATATTGAAATGTATGGTACCTAACTCACTTGGCGACGGTTTGGCAACGTCGCCAAATTGGAAGCGTGGCCACGAGCTACAGTTCTCTACGTGGCTTCTGGATACTCTGGCGGCTTGGCGACGTTGCCACTATAATGTACACGATCAAACTGCACCTCGCTCACTCAGTCGCCATTTTGGACACTCGCTCGAAATATAGTACCTAGTTGATGTTGTAAATAATGAGTTTCGATACTGAAAAATTTATAAGTGTAGGTACATTTATTAACTTTTATTTATACATATTTGTCTTGCCATGGTAATGTATTTTCAGTTACAAAATAATCTGCTAGTTTGTCTCGAACTGTGAGTGCAGTTCTTCCTCCTCTATCGCGATTTCGACTTGAACCTGGTTCAAATCCTGTCACCGTCAGAGTATCTTCGTAAGAATAGCCATCTCTGGAACGTACAAAATTGTGCAATATGCAACATGTCCTTACAATCGCTTTTGCCAAATCTATATGTACATTCATTGGCCTGTGAAAAATCCTCCACTTATTAGATAAAATCCCAAATGTACATTCGATATATCGGCGTGCTCTTGATAATCGGTAGTTGAATATTTTTTGCTTGTAACAAAGATTGTGTCCTCCGTATGGTCTCACGAGGTTTTCATGTAACGCAAAAGCTATTACGTATGGAATATTGTCACCGTTTTCTGTTAATGGGTTTGCCGCAGGAACATGTAGAGATTGGTTAATGAGATTAGTGTATAAAGCACTATCTTAAAAATTGCTGAATGGCTGCTTTTTCCATACGCTCCAACGTCTATATATAGAAAATTGTAATTAGCATCACACAGAGCAAGTAATACAATAGAAAAATAATGCTTGTAATTAAAGTATAGTGATACAGTACCTATGCATAGGTTTAATAACTCTCATGTGTTTCCCGTCAATGGCGCCAATGCAATGGGGGAAGTTTGCGTTTGTTTCAAATCCTCTTGCAACTTTTTCCCAATCATTTTCTGTCTTTGGAAGACCTATAATTTTTTCTTGATATTGACATATAATGCTACACACTTCTCTAATTATTGTGCAAATTGTTGTATGACCGAGTCTGTAGTTGTAGTAAAGGTCCATGAGTGAACACCCTGACGCAAAATACCTAAAAGAAAAGATAACATCATTATTGGACTGCAATAGGCTGTTTGATTGGTTGATGAATGGTTATACTAAACTTCTTTATTTTTTTCAGCTGATACTTTACAAAAAAGGTGGAAAAGTATCCGTGATTGCTTCACACGAGAACTGAACCGGCAAAAATCTTTGAAATCCGGATCGGGTCGTGGACCACGTAAAAGCGAATATATATTTTTTAAACAACTTCTGTTTCTACAGAATGTTGTCGCATTAAGAGAGCCTGAAGTTGTGGCATCAAAAGAGTCTGAAGCTACAGATCCTGATGTTGAAGCTACAGATCCAGACTTGCAACAAGATCGTTGTCCGAAAAGAATAAAAATGAAACAGAAGACTGCACCTGAAGATGACAAATTTTTAGAAGCTCTGTGCCCAACATTGATGATAGTGCATTATACCGTCAAAGCTACTGGTCACAAACAGAACCGCCGCCGTCACGAAGTTATCACCCTGGATATTCTACTGTTCGCGGAGAAACCCTACCCATGATGGACTACAACACCGAGTCATTATCTAGTGCACCGTTTGCCACACCACCGTCAAATATGACAAATGCTACAGAAGATTCATCTATTTTAGATATATATGATTAACTTTAGATTTTTTTTTCTGAACGAAATCAATACAAATTTTTGTATTAGATTACAAACTCGCCAAACTGTTACGTTTGATGGCGAGAGGCGCTGTTTCACATTATAACGGACAGGTTTCATTTTCATAAATTTGATTAAAATACTACTTACCTGAATGACACAAATAGTTTTTCTACCGGACTTATTGATTTTCTAAATATCGTATCCTGTTTAGTTAAATCATTTCTACATAAGTTCAATAATTCGTCAAAAGATGCTATTGACATTCTCGTGTAATTGAAAAATTTTTCAGGATATTTTCGTAAATCTCCATACAGTTTAAAAAAAATACCACTTCGGCTTCGATCTGATATAAAAGGATGAACCCATAGTTTCTTTTTTTTTCCTATTTTTCTACGACGTAGATAACAAAGAAGTGCGATTTCTTCTACATCCATTCCTGACGACGTAAACGAACTTACTGTCGAGACGCCATGTCCACTCGACTTGGCGACATTCGGATGCCAGAAGTAGCCAGGCCTGCGCCGCTGGCGACGTCGCCATAGCGTCTTAATGAGTCCATCCGTTTGGAAGCTACGATGCCACAGACAGATAAAAGCTTCAAACCTAAAACTTAGACTTAATGTCAACGGCAGCGTCATTTGACAAATGCATGCAAGCTGCAAATGGCGACAGGTGTATTTTGCATCTTAGTTCTGTCCACATATTGTTCAAATTACCCGCTGATGCCGCCATTTTGCGAAATAAACATGTCTTTGCGTCTCGCAATACGCTCGAGTAACGACAAGCTGCCGTACGAGCTTCATGATGAACGCAAATGCGGCGTTGCCGTTCCAGTGGACACAGTTACATTTGTTTCTACGCAAGATGCAAGCATGCAGCACGCAAGCGTAAAATGACGATAGCGTGCGTATGACGTGCAGTCTATGTAGTACAGGCCTAAGAGTCGTATTCTAGAACTCTACTCAATTCTCAAGTCAGGATTTGAGTATGGATAAAGCACTCGAAATCATACTCAAGTTCCTGCCATTAGGGTCGTATTTCCAGTGCTTGTGTTGCCAGTGCAATCCTGACTTGAGCATTGAATAGAGTTCTAGAATACGACTCTAAGGTTCAGAGGTTAATAAAAAAAAAAGTATTATATACACATTTACCTAGTTTTTATTTTCAAACAATGATTGTAAGAGATCGTGAACAAAAGTAAATATTTCAATAACATAAAAATAAAGTAATGGTCAGTGAATATCACAATTAAAAAAAAACTATGTACATGCTATCTATAAAAATGCAAAATACTTACATTACATACATAATATGTAAATAGTTTAACATTTGAACAAATACTGTGCTATATTATTTACAATAAAAAATAACTTGCACTGCTACATAATTACTAGAAATCACAAACACATATTTACATAGAGAGAACTGTACAACCAGTTATAGGGTGGTGAGCGGTGTATTAGCCAACCTGGATAGGTAGGTACTAATTACCGATGCGACGTACCATGTCCCATTTATTCCGCAAAGCAGCACTTTAAGATCAGGATTCAACTGTCAGCCAGCCTGTCCCTGCGTAATCACTAATCAGTCACAGACAGACGGCTGACAACGCATTGGCGAAATTAAGAACACTTCCTAAACATAGCAACTTATATATATTTTTTTTTTAATATGCCTACATGGTAACGGCAACTAATTTCTACCTAGTTGACCATCTGACTGTTTGCTGTTTTCATGAATACAGTAAAGAAACTTGTTTGTTTGTTTTTTATAATTAGTTATATTTTTATTTATTTAATTTAGGCTACATGAGCCATACAATATAAGGGTTCTTTTTAAAATACTAACAACGGCATAGGACTTTAACATCATAAACCACAACTTTTGTTCCTTGACTTTTGACAAAACATAATAAATTTACTAAAAATACACTTTTAAGTTTTAGTTGTACTATCTGAGAATTTTTAGATCTGTATTTGGTAGAATAAGTTCAAACGTGCAAGCGTCTTCCGCGACGACTCCCACTCGTGTCCTGCACAGAGTTATTACCGTTCAGAGCAATCTATTTAACTCGTTTGCTACTCGGTACTCGGTGTATTCGGCCATTTTTTACTACTCGTACTCGGCCGAATAGCTCGATCTTTGAGAAGAGTTACTCGGTAAAAATAAAGCATTACAGCTATAGGCATAATAAAGTAAAACCAACAATATATTTAAAATAATCAATAGAGATTTGTTACTACAAATTCTAGACAATTGTAACAATTTGTAGCAATTTAGATCGAAATTAGGATCGGAATATGTAATTTTTACCTAAACTTCGAGGAACATAGACAGAAAATAGAGACTGACTTACGACAATATTTTTTAGGTCCAGACCTTTTCGCGATTCGGGAAATCGCTTAAGAATATTAAAAATTGACGTGCTTGGGGATAGGTATTATATTTATTAGGTACTTAGGTAGAAATTAAAACTTCTGTTTCGAACTCATACTGATGTTTTGTTATTACTTCAGATAATTATTGTAGTGATTCCAAGACTGGATCGACTAAGACTTTGTAACGATGGGGCACTAAAGGTATGGTCCCATACAAAAAATACAAATTTTATTTTTTTCCTAGTAAACTATTAGATGTATGGTAAAATGTGATATGACAATATTTAATTAGTACAATAAGATCTCTCGATTAACATTTTTTTAAAGAGGCATCGTGAAAAAAAAATCCAGTGTCCGCAATATCGCAGATTCGATCCACTGTGCGAAGCAAAGTTAAGATAAATATAGAACCTAATAAATATAATACCTACCTATCCCCAAGTACGTCAATTTTTAATATTCTTAAGTGATTTCCCGAATCGCGAAAAGGTCTGGACCTAAAAATATTGTCGTAAGGCAGTCTCCATTTTCTTCGAAAAAACTCTACCTATTCCGATCCCTGATTATGATGTAGGAATACAAGGCTTTCTGCGCGTTAAGATAATAGTCTGTTCCTTTTTTATTCATACACATTACCCGCTTCGGAAAATAACCGCTCGCTACACACGGTGCTTGCAGGTGCACTTAAAAACATCTTGTTTTATGCCCTGTCCATCATTGGAAAGGACTCCGCTCTCGCGACAATAACCTTTCATTAACATATCGGTCTAATTCTAGAGCAATGGGACTTTTAGGATCATCGCGTTCCGGTTGTAATGAACCGAGTAACCAGGCCGAGAACTCGGCTCGGCAAATGTTAAACCGAGTACTCGGTAACAGAGTATTCGGTACTCGGTTACTCAGTAAAACTTGTACTCGGCGCATCTCTAATTTAAATCTGTTATTTATTTTTGTATTAAAGTAAACTCTGATGAATTATTAAACGTCATCGAACAAAAGTTCTTGTTTATGATGTTAGTAATGTAGTCCTGACAGGTTGTTAGTATTTAAAAAATAACCCTATTTACTTTAACATACACACAACACTAATAACGCAACTTGGGCACGCAACTCACTAATGGTGTTAGCCGAAGACTCTAATTTACATTGTAATTCGGCTAGGCACGACTTCAGGGACGTAATGTCCTTCAGCAGCCTAGTGAGATAGTGGTCGAAACGTGACTGGGAACAGCTTGTGCAGGGCCTTCGCCACGAAATATAATATGTGATTATTTCATTAATATATATGGTGTACTTCATTATTACAACTATTACTATACATTTATGTAAGTAGAAAATAAAGAAAGATAGGAAAAAACATCACACGCAAAATAGGCGCCTTGACGTCGAGTTGCGGACACCAGCCCGTTACACCAAGTAGGAAAAAACATCTCATTTATAACATTTCGTAACATGTAAGATATCTACTTATCTAGAATAAATTATTTGCAATATACCATTGACTTACAAAATACACCAATATAGTTACTTTTTAAATGCAGTTAACATTTATCTTTATTTAGATAATATAAATACCGGGCAGTCAATACAAAGTATGAGAATGAAAGGGATCCGATCCTGATTTCCTTTTGTCTAACAAAAACATTATTTTTGTTGTAAAATAGCCATGAAAATTCAAACATTAATTCTATTTCGTTTTCTTTTTTGTTGCCAGACAACCACAGCCATTGCTTGATCGCAAACTAGGAAATTCCCTGAACAATGGAGGCTATCAGCGCAAAAGTGGTGTAAAACCTACATTAATTTTTTTACTTTAAATGATTCTAAAGTATGTAGTTATTCTATAATTGGATGTTATTTTCATGTTTAAAAAAAAGTATTCATTATTAAATTTTGTTATACAGGAATTATTATATAAAATAATTATGTACTAAGTAAGTATCATCTAAAGCAATATCGTTGTAGAAAAATATGAGTGGGTTACACTACTTTTGCACTGATAGTTTCAATTAGTACTAGACCAATAAAATTCACTCCGTCATTATATCAATGGGTATTATGTATAAGGGCCAAAACGCAAAATCACAATTTTACAGGAGCGGCTTCCAAACTTTCAATCTGGTATATTGTCAAGATTTCCTTCATCATCGAATTGTTAGTTTGGCTCTTATTTACAAGTACATAGGAACCATCGATATTAGCCAGAATATCGCAACCAAGATCAATTTAGAAAAATTCGTTTTTAAATTGATTCTACTGAGAATCTAACCCTGGATCTGCTCATCTAGCACCCTACAATGCAAACTAAGGGTCACCAAGAGAATCAAAAGTACATATTTTTTTATTTTCTCTCATGTAGTCTTACATAAAAAGTAAATCTACATAAATATCATATCACCCAGAATAAAGAATTTCAATATGAAATTATTTTTTGACACTATTGTGCATTTAATTGGTATAACACCTGTATGTGGCTCTACAGAGTGTAACAAAAAGCTCCGAGTAACTTTTCTTTACAATAAAATTGTGTTCATGGTAATAAACAACTTGAATGAAATGCAATTTGAAATTGGCAGACAGGTAATTAATATGGTTGGAGTTACCTTAGTATGATTGTTAATAGAGCTTTGGTAGAGCTTTGATATGGGAGTCTAGTAAAGTAAGTAAGTAAAGTCCTCTTATATATTTAGACTTAATTTCTTAAAGTATAAGGTTCACCTTTGTCCACTTCCTCATTAGGAAGTGGATGGCATTGCTATTGAGAGTCAACTTTGAAATTAGTATAGTGGCAGGCACCATTAATAATAATTTCACTTATCCCTGATGTTGGAGGTGTTTGACTTGTATTCAAAGGCTCCATATGAGTAGCAGTGCTCATCACAGCTGGTGTACTATAAATCTTTCCGATTTGCAAATTACTACCATTGTGAGTGTATACTGTTGTAGCATTCTCAGTCCGTGGTTCACAAATCATGCCCATTTTCACTTCAAATATGACATCTTGTATCTTTTTCTTTGCAACCAATAGGTTTTTTTCTCCTTTCAAAGATCTTAGTTCATTGGCTATGTATTCACCAAAGACTGTGAACTCATCCCTGCTATGTGGTGTAGTTTGTTGGTTGAATTCTGACTTCACTGGCGGGGTAGATTCAATACGTGGCACTTTATGAACTGGTGACAGATTGAGTAGTTTGCAATCTACAATAGGGTTGTGCGTATGAGTTGATAAATTGCTACTGACTTCAGACTGTTCGTCCTAAAATCATAAAAATATTTGCTTTACAATTCTATAAGTATATATTAACTTTAAATTCTAATTTTGTTTTATACATGTAAAAGAAGGGATTAAGTTGCATAAAATTTAGAGAGGCTAAATAAATCAAGGATACCATTCAATAGGGAGTGCACATTATTAGCTCTTTTTTCTGCTAAAAATGCATTAAACAAAACAATTGCCAGGTCTTAGATATTCATTAGAAACTATAATTTTATCTCCAAAAGGATCTGACCTGTACTAGGCCATAATTATGTAATTTCAGGCAAATTGATGTGCTTATTGAGCATATCTTATCTGCTAATTAATTAGGATATTTTAATTTGAATACTTGCTTAATCAACATAAAATTTATCGAATTAGTGATTTTTTTTAATGTGTTTGGAAGGATAATGGTATCGTTCTACTTACCGGTTGTATAACTCTGTATGGTTTACTAGAATCCTTCATGAAGTGTAGATATTCAAACGCGTACCAGTTGCTCACATATCTGTCGTTGGGATCCTCGGCATTGACCCTTGTTTCCCTCGCGGATTCTCTGTTATACTGAGTCCTTAGGTGTTGTATTTTTTTTGTAACGTCTGGAACTGATATTCCAAGAATGTCGGATATGCCCCGTAATTCTTCTTTGCGCTTCTGTTTGTCTCTGCGTGTGTCGCACAGTGATGGGTTCCAGAGGCTAGCGTTCACTTGAAGCAACTCAACAAGTTTCAATGTTTTGTCTTTTGACCACTCCATCGCGCCACACGGTTGTTTATCACACACACCGGTACAACATTCGACTTGAGCGTCGAAATGATAAAAAGTTTCTCGACTGGTCGTTAGATTATTCAGTGAACAACGGATCCATCGCGTTTCGCGCAACTCGGGCGGTCCATCGATTTGTTTACGTGTTGAGATAGGTAGGGATAGAAGAGAGGTATAGCCACAGCATAGATACCGAATAGGAGCCACAGACTACTTAGTGAACTACTTTTTTTTATTTTTTTTTCTTTCCATAAAGGAAAAGGCAAAGGTTTTACACCATACAGCCAAGTCCTGGTACATTATTCTTTTTTGGTAGGTACATGAAGTTGAGTTATGTTTTTGAGTGCTAAGGAAAGGGCTCTCAACAAATTTGTTTGCATCCTGAGGTGTCTGGAAATAAATTGCTACTTTATCTCTACCGATACTTTTATTTCTAAAATTCCCGAGGATTTACTGTTGTAGATGGTTTGGGCGATTTTTAGAGCACGCATTGAGCTTGTGGTAGCGGAGGAGTCGTTCTCTGTACGACTGACGAGGACGAGAAAGGGGCCAGCATCGTTGTCCGTGTATTTCAGACTAGAGTTAGTTTCGTATCCCTCCAAGGTGTACGTATGTTGTACTGATGGCCTGAGCCTGGTAGTAGCAGAGCTACTAGTAGTAGTAGAGCAGTAGAGCCTGGTCTTTTTAGCGGAGCTGTCAATGTCCGCGCTTGTATGGCGTTTACTCTTTTGAGTGCTAATATTAATCTCCATGGAGCTAACGGACGGAGAGATAGACAAAGACCGAGGCCCACTATCAGGGGGCTCCGCCTCATCATTGGGATCGCTGAACATAAAAGGAACTTAGCTCTACGCTAATTTTTTAACCACCACCTACACAAAACTCAACACAATTTTAAACTCTCAGTGAGAAAATAATGGCAAAGCGAATATCAGTTCGGGCACGTGTGTTAACCTCCACACCTTTAACCGTGACCAATCGAGGTATAGCATCTAAGTTATTACCAAATAGCAAGCGTACATGACAAATCGCTAGCTTTGACAGTGACAGTCGCCGCGAGCGCGTGTAGTGTTGGGTCATGGAAAAGTTTCCATTTTGAAAAATCATATCTATCAGAAAAATAAATATTTTCCGTATATTTTCCTATAACTTTATTTTTTTCCATACTTTAAGAACTTTCCACATTTGCTGTTGGCACCTGTCAAAAGTTGAAGTTACTGAACGAAAACGATAGAGCTATTTTATAGGTTTTTTTTTTGCTGTCGTGAAATCTTAAATCTTGTATATTTCTTTGTGGCTTTTAGCTATAGGTACAAGTTTATAATTCACGCTAAATAAAACTTCAAAAGATATTTTTAAACATAGAACATAATACGACCTTCGAATTTATATTTTACGAATTTTTAAATTTTTTTCAATTTTTCGGGAATTTTTCCGGAAAATTTTCACTATTTGAAATTTTTCGGTTAATTTCCCAACAGTTAGTAGTGGCTGGATAGGTGACTAGAGAGTCCGAGTTTTTACAGTGGAACCATAAATTATGTTCTTCTGGAAAAGTTAAATGCTTAAAATACCTAATTTAGCAGTATTTATCCTGGGGCAAAACTTTTTGTAAGCTTCGAATCGAAAAGGTTTTGCTTATTTTTGAAGTACTTTTTTAGAACAATTTCTACATTTAGGCTGTTCTAGGAGAAGCTAACCATTTAATAAACGTTTTTAAAAATCACTAGTGACTGTAGTACCCTAACTAGGTACGTAATTGTAACACACCACAAATATGTTATGCACAACCTTAAAAAAGTTGTATTTTTCCTTGATTTTGAGTAACAAATATTGAAAAAGATGTCTGTCGTAAAAATGTTTAAGCTCAAACACTCAGAAAAAATTCCTTCAAACCGCCTGGATACGAACCAACGTATTGCAGCAAACCATGTCAGACGCTATGCCAACCAACGTTCAACACACGTTCAAGCCTATAAGTAATCGTTTTTGACGGATTTTGTAAAGATTTGGTGTGGTATGGCATTATAGTGATGGAATACCTACACCTTTACGACACACCAGCTGCGCTAGCACGATAGGGCGCGACATGCGACATAGAATCGCGTTTTTATGTTGAAACAATACAATTCAGGGGTTTTTCATGAATTAAAAACTTATTTTTCGCTTCTTTTGGTGAATTCTTTCTTCCAGAATTAAAACTTATCCGCCTATTGATAATGTTCTATTTTGTTGAAAAAAATTGCATTAAGTTTGAAAGTAAGTACCTACGAGTATTTAATTTAAAGGTAAACTACAACTGTTGGATTTATAGACCATATCTCAGTTTTGTTATAGTACTAAAAGTATGGACATACTTATTTTTTAGGGAACACGCTCACAGCTCTCTGCTTTCTGTGAATTACCTGCGAGTGACGCCTCAGCCAGATTAACTCACGTATTCAAGAGCCAGTTCATGTGTTTGCGCGTCTAATGCTTGTCGTTTGAACTGGGCCTAAGACAATGGCTAGTACAGAGGTGCATTATGTTTTTTGAAAGCTCAGTACCATCGTAATAATGGTGCAAAATATTCTAACATCATTACGGATGGTGGTGCTAGTAGGGACTACAGTCCACTATTACCACCAGTGGTACTATTCGGTGGTACTCATGGGAATGAAGGCTTTTTTACTTAGTTACGACAAAAATATCAGATACTGGGGCTAAGGATGAGAAAGCCGTAAGTAGCCGCATTGTAGGTTTAAAATTTAAAAAATAGCCAGGTCTCTAATTCATTCTCATTTATTTACATACTACAATGTGAGAACACTATCACATTATAAAACGAGTGATCTATTACATACAGCTATATATTTACACTATTTACAATGTATTCATTAAAGAAATGCACGCTTAAACATACAACTTGTATGATAAACCAAATCTTAATCGTACCACATTTACTAAAGGAACCAAAAATAACAATTAAAATTATTACAGGAACACAATAGCGTTCGGAATTCCTTTATAATACTAACAGCTAGTTCGTCTATTTCTGTCGAAATTGGTACGGAGTTCTGTGTCTCATTAAAAGAATTCCGGGACATTTAAGGCTAGTGCAAACCAGTGGACGGCAAGGCAGATAACATTAAATTTATCAATGTACATTTATGGTATTACAATTTAAATAAGGCATAAATTTTAATGCTCTGAGACGCAGAGAGAAATGGGACGCGATGCTTTCAGGTCGCTCTGAAGAACACTGTAATTTATATCTTTTCCTTCCTTTTCGCCCACCGATTTGTCCTGGCTCTTACAGACAGAAATCCTGTGACATTAAATTGTCAAAGGAATCCGGTGATACTTAATTAGTGTTACAGTATTTCTGGGAAGATATATAACCAAGATACAATTTCCACGAGTATAGTCGAACTAGACAGTACTAACTTAAAATGTATTAAATTTATTATAATTCAATTTAAACAATCAGTTCATCATATAAAACAATCACGAAATATAGAAACGAATTAACACTTGACGCTTAAACGTTTCTTCGCTTCAGTTGGATCCATTCTCTGTTACACTTAAACAACGTTTCAAATACAATATTGAAATGGACCCATAGGTAAGTCAGTGGATATTATAATAATGTACGTAATCACAAATTTGCCAAATTAATTTGGGACCACAGACATAGTATATTTGGGACAGATTAAGATAGTAGATAGTTAAGAGATATTTTGCTAAAAATGATTTGGAATTTTCTTTTATAATATTAAAGGACATGACGAACAAGTCGTGCGCCTGGTGGTACGCGACACGCCTATCTATAACAGTTGCAGGGCCACCCAGAGCTTTAAATCATAAAGATCTGAAGGGCACTGCCACTGCGTCCGACACACCCTAAGACATAAGTTGATAAGCCCCATGTGCCTGTAATTTCACCAGCACCTTACCCTTTGAAACCAGAACGCAGTAATGCTCACATTACTGCTTGGTGGCAGAAATAGGTAAGGTGGCAGTACGACTCTGGACGAAGTTTTTCACGAAGGAAAATATATCAAAGCAAATATCCCGTAACTCGTGTTGTAGCTAATATATACGGGACCGCATTAAGCCAGCCAGAAGAATCTAAATGTCGCGTCGTTACAGTCCGAATGAAAGCAAAACGCACTTATTGCGTGGATATAAAGCTTTTTCTGGCCAGCTCAAGCCAATTCCGCGTTAATAAGTGCAGTGACTTCATCATTTGATAAGCAGTTAGCGTCAAAATGATCTAAGTGGCAAAACTAACCTATTATACATATTTTCACATCCAAAGTAATAAATTTTCAATAGGTACACGTTCCAAAACATAATATACATTAGGTTATGTATGCATTTGATTTCAGCGGGCATTTCGCTTTTGTTTTCGGTTCCAATAAATAAACTCTTAAGTGCATTAAAATTGACTTTGTAAAATTCTAAATATAACATTAATTTATAACCGAATTTCTGAGCCTAGTGTTGCCCAATACAAGAACGAGTCGAGGTTAACCCCGGTCTTGGTGTCGTGTCTGAGGGTCTACCCCCGTTTTCTAAAACAAATACAGTCAAATAAGTAATACTCGATCAAATTAAACGACGCTGCGTCTTAAGATTTGGTCGAGTATTACTTATTTGACAGTAATTGTTTCGGACGGATGTCGGACGGAGAACGAAAGTAGACCACCAATAATTGTCTTGATATTCTAAGCTTTAAGCCTTCACTCCAGTTTGGTAGTACATAGGAACTGAACTACTGAGATTACAGGTATTTCTGTAGTGTAGGATGAGTTTCGAAAATTGTTAGGTTAAAATTATTATTAATACAAAGATCGTAAAAACACAAAGAAAAATTCCTTCGATCCAAGTGGACACGGATCAGTGTCTGTTGCCTTACCGTGTTATCACTCTTACCAACTGAGCTACAGATCGAGTCGGCAGATCTTACGAATTTCACTACGTGTAACAAACGTTTTGTATTCGGTTAAACGGTTTTTTTGCCGTAACGCCACCTTTGAGAACTTACAGAAACCAATTGGTAAGTAAACCAACCAATCAGTTGTTAAGAGCGATAGCGACGGTGAGGCAACAGACTCTGAGGGTCTACTCTCGTTCTCCGTCCGAAATCTGTCTTAAATAACTGTCAATTAAGTGATACTCGACCAAATCAAAAGACAATACCAAGTATGAAGCTTCATTCGCATCATGCGTCTTTAAATTTGGTCGAGGATTACTAATTTGATAGTAATAATTTTGGACAGATGTTGGACGGAGAACGGGACTAGACCCTGGTTCGGGTCCAATCGGACCGAAGGTATTTTTTTTTATCTTTGTATCAATAATACAATAACAAACGAATGGAGTATTTTCACAAATAATATAAGAATATCATGGTAGTAAAAACCTCGTAACATGATGAATAAAATAAATATTGATAGATTAAAACTTCAAACTGACTTATAAGACGATTAGAGGGCAAAAAGTAAATCCCTTTGCATCCCTTAGCGTTCATGATGATAATCATTGACCAATAAACTCAAGAGGATTGCTAGTCTCCATACTGATCTCTGATCAATAGCCTGGAAGTAGTATAAATTATGTAAATCGCCGTAATTATCAATTAATTCCTCTTTAATATGAAATGTAAGAAGTCAGTTTCTTTTCCTTCTAATATTATTCAAATAATTGATCACGAGCTAAAATTATTTTCTGAACATTGACAAATATGCGTATCAAGATGGCGCTAATCATAAACCATAGTATATAACCAGAAATAGAGACGAAATGTCATTCAATTTGTTTGAAATCTATTCTGCCAAAACATTACTGTGATAATTGCTCTCTGATTGGCCAGCCGAATTCGAAACTATTGACGGGTGTTTTCAATTGATTCGTTTCAAATCGATCACTTTAACTCGAGCTTTGCTAGAATAGACGTAAATTGCAAAATTACATATTTAATATTTAATTACCGATGAAATGTGATTCCGTTGTTTTGTAATGTTTTGCTGTTTTTCCCACACCAAAGAATGGAACAGCCCCCACTGTTAGAGATATTACCTTTATTACAATAAATACAGAATATTTTTGGAATATACGGAGCCGTACACACACGTCAGTTGTTGGCGCTTCATCATTTCAGTTTTCTTATTTGTGATTTCAGCGCAAACAAGAATTGATATTTAAAAGTGACGTAAGTCCCATTTGCCTGATGAGTTGCCAGGGATGAATGGCCTTTATTTCAGCTCTATTTTTGGTTATATACTCGATGTCCTAAACAAAAAACAACAGCCGGCACAATCCATATACATCTACGCAATAAGCGCCATCAAGTTCATTTGTTTGTTAACACTGGAAATTAGAGTAGCTTTGATAAATTGCAGCTTGTCAATGTAAAACAAATTAGTTACAAAAATAGCTATTTGGTACTCGTCGCGACATCTGGCGTACCAATATGTACTAGTACCCGACTACGTTGTCTTGTATCGCGATTATAAGACCTCTGGAATTATTCGTCTATGATGATAATACAACAATCTTAGCAAAGCTCTGGCGAAGATATTATGGAAAATATCCCTAGAAAGCAAATTTTGCAATAAAATGCAACCTAATTTCGCTGGCTACTTCCGCCATATACTCCTTACTCTTAGTACTTAATAATATCTTAATTGGATAGACTTCGTCTAAGACGCGCAGTTTAGAGCTATATTATTATTTTAGGCGAAGATAAATAACTTAAAACTATAATAAAATCATACATCACGATCACTGAACACTAAAATTAAGTCGACATAAATAACAACAACAATGAAAAACAAAATTAAAAACGGAACATAGTATCATTAACACAATTCATGTGAAAAATTGATTGTATCTAAGAGATTCTAATGTTATAAAAGTTCAAACTACTATTTCAATGGAAGAGGGTCGGACTTTCCTTGCTTAGGATTTATTTAAAGGTAGTTTGTACAATTGTTGGTATAATAATTAATTAAATGTAGGTAATTACTTAAGTACGGAACTGCTTATTAATCATATATAAACATCAGTAGATTATTGCGAATTACTCAATAACGACAAAAATATTATGTTGATCCCTTAAATATTCAACACCAGGTACTTACTTACTCACCACCAGAATTACACAAAACCTGAGCCAGCAGCTGTATTTTTTACCGTAGGTATAGTTGGTCTTTGTCAAACAGAACGCAACGGTGAGCAGTGCAGAAGGTCGGTTGCTTAAAAAAATGTGAGTCTGTGGTTAAGCAGGTACCTGGCAATTGCAGTAAATGTTCATTATTTTGTCATAATCACTTATGACGAAATACAAAAATCCCAATCTAATGAATAAACTCCAAAACTTTCAATAAAATCCACTAGGAAGGTACTTCACTAGATATCTTCGCTTGTTTAGGCCTAGAAGTAGTAATGCACTCCCAGTAATAACGTACAGAAATTAAATAATAAATACTAGCTACCTAAAGTATATACAAGTCTGTCACTAAATGTTTTTTGGCACGATTATTTACGTGACGTCTAAGGGCCGGGAGTCACGAGACCTGAAGAACCCCTTTTCGGTGCGGCACTCGCGAATGGTCACCGTTTGTAGGTTCACAGTGACGTCGGTAATGAAGATTTGGTCTGCCACTGGCGATCGTGATATCCAGAAGGAGGCGCCTCGGCGCACTGGCCGAGGTGGGGGCGGAGGTGGCACTGCTAAGGGTGCTTCGCCCCACGAGTCTTCATCTTCTGGCTGCGGCGCCGGTGGTGGCGGCTGCGCGCCTTTCGGCTCCGCGGGGGCCGTGGCCGTGGGCTGAGTTTCGGTACGTCGTTCGCGTTCAGGTGGCGTGTGTGCGTCAGCCTCTTCCGGAGAGTTTGGAGCTCGTCTAGGTCCTGTTCGCGGTGCAGCGGCCTCTGCAGCGGGTGAAGCAGGCGCAGGTGCACCGCCGCCCGGCGGTGCCGCTGCGGGCAGCGATGGTGGCACAGCGGCCTGCGGCGTTCTACTGCCGTTCAGTTTGCAGTCGTGTCGCTTCGACGGCGGGCTCATAGTGATGGTGACGCCAATCTTGCCGGATTCGCGCGACAGCACCTCGGCCTTGCGCTTGCCGTGGTGGCGCTCTTCGGAGCCGCTGCGCGCGCGCTCCACGGGCGAGTGCTCCCGTTCGCGCTTGCGCCCTTGCCGCCGCAGGTCTTCGCCACGCTCGAAGCTCTGGATCAGTCGAGGGTCGAGTATGTTTTCCTCCGGCTCCCACGTGTTGTGCTTCGGCTTCCACCCTTTCCATTTGACGTAGTACTCCACTTTGTTCTGGAAAGAGAGAGACAGGTGGACGGTTATTTAACTATGTTTTTAAGGAGGCAGGAGCGAGCGTGTGGCAGCGCTGGCCTGGCGCGACTGACCGTGGAGCATAGCGTGCAGCGGCGGTAACGCAAGGGGTGCACTGCCTGCGCATAAGTGCGCAAATGGTTTGCGATAATTGCAACGGAAAAGGGCTAACCGATCCGATCGTGTAAAATGCTAAAAGTTTCAAAAAAAAACACCAGGTGAAATTATTACGAAAATCTACCTAAGTATTTGTTGAAATTGTGTTCAAAAGGCCCATTTACTGAACCATAATAATGCAAAAACGCCTAATATACACCTGGATACAATGGATGTAAAAGAAATATTAAAAAACCAGTATCAGAAAAGCCAAATATTTGTATCTTTGCAGAGTTCGGGTGCCGGTCGCGGGCGCGGCGCACCTGCCGCCGGCCGGCATCGGTACCGGGGCGACGTCGCACAGCTGTCGCGCGTATCTCCCCGATCGCAGCGCGACTTTGAGCCGCGCCCGCGCCCGCCATAGCCGCGACTTGCGTGCACATAACAACCGTTACACGTGGTCAACATCTACACATGCATTTTCGCTTAACATGCAACTGACAAAAAACAATATACAGGCCCATAAAAATAGCTACATAGGTATAGCTACCAGAGTAGTTTGTTTGTTTTATTGACGGAAAAAAACATTGTTATGAAACTTGTATCTAGGTACAAGTTTCATAAAAATGTATACTGGTAAAGTTCACCAAGATGTGTAAAATCTCAAACACACATTGCACTTGATTGTGACCAGCGCTGGGACGTTCCACGTAGTAAAGTAACTTCATTGGATTTAATGTTACTAGCAAACTGGTTAAGTAGTTAAGCAGGTATCTATGTGCGTAATTAGTAGGTACATAATTAGTTATATTACTACTTTGTATCGCATTCCAATTACTAGTACACGTAAGCGTAAGACATAACTTTGTAATAGGTACTGAATGTTTTTTTTGAAACAAACAGCAGACGCCTATCAAAGTATTCAATGCAAACAAGCACACGGCATTGTTTGCTTTAAAAATTTTATTTCGCAACGGGAAACCTTGGTGTTTTTTTTTTATAAAACAGCCGGGCGACAAAGTCATTACCGCTGTACGGTCCATTTTCCAATATAAAACCGTATATTTTATTACAGGGTCTCGCTCCCAACGCTTAATTTGACCAGGTATATCAAACAACCTCTACTTCAAAAACCAAGCAGTAAAGTCGAAAATGCATTAAACCTGAATACATGTAGGGCGTTTCGAATCTAAGGGCGTATTCGGAACCCTCGCGTCTTATTGGTTTTAAAGTCGAGGGGTGAGGGCTTGAGGATGCTTTCAACACAAAACGTGACTTTGCAACGGCGACTTTTATTTGTATAATGAATTATTAAAAATCTAATTACAAACATCAATATTCATTGAGATACCCCATTTCGATAATTATCCGATGAACAAGTAAATTATATAGTTATTGAATATTAGATACGACACAGGTCCTTCAAAAAACATTTAACGATTAACTTAACAGTCTATAGATTAGCAACACCGTTTCGATCATTGTAACAATGCAAGTTGCAACTCAACTACACAAACGTCTTTATACTTTATTGAAAAAAATAAAAGGATCCGTTGGGACGTGCGAGCAAGGTGAGGTCGTTCGGAAGCCGTGCGGCGATTGGTCGACGAACAAACGGGCGGGGCGAAGGGAGAGGTGCCCCACCCCCGCCGCGTCTCACTCCACCCCCGCACGCTTGCGTCGACCTACCACAATAATGGTATCGGCAACATAGCCCTTAAATGGTACAGTCAGAGTTGGGTTTCGATTGGTCGGAGGGCATGGTATACATGGCGGAACCGATGGTTGTAATCGCGCCATGGGCGGAACACGACTGGGAAGCACAGACGCCAATTAGCGGCGATCGAACTCATTGCTGCAATTAGTGAAGGAATAAATTACGATAATCCATGTAATTATTGTTGATATGATAATGAAACAGGTAGTGAATGCTACTTAGTCATAGTGCGACCTAAACATAATGAATCGCATTTGAGAGGTGTTGTTAAAATTGCAGTCGCACCAAATTTAATTATAGACTATAGATTCAATATATGTTGCACTAGAACAGACTTTAGCTATAGATACAGCTCAAGCCATTGTCAAAACGTATGATTCGTCAGTTATTCCATTAATTCATCCTACTTTGGCAAAGGACAGAATACGCGCGTTTTTTTCAACGCATTCCAAACTACTCGACAAAGAATAGACTTAATTGCAGACATTAAAAGTACTGATGATTAAGACAATGCAACTGTTATGTACAAGACACTCTTGTACATAACAGTTGCATTGTCACTCGTTGCAGAGTTTTAAATCACAAAGTCCTGAGCGGCACTGCCACTGCGCCCATCACCTGAGAAGAAGTTGCAAGTCCTATGAGCCTGTAATTTCACCAACAACCTTACCCTTTAAATCCGTAATGCAGTAACGCTCACATTAAGTACCTACTGCTTGGCGGCAGATATAGGTAAGATGGCAGTACGTCTCTAGTGGACGAACACTTTCACAGGGAGCTCTACTGCTACTGCTCATCATGTTGTGAATGGTCCCGAGTATCTTGATAGGCTAACTTGATTAAAGTCAGTGTGTTATACCTATTGTGTGATACTGAAGTATCTACACATCTTATAAAAGTGAAGATTTTTCCACCAATGGTTGTATAACTATTTTATATACGAATATAACTTATTGACGTTTTGTGCTGTAACTAGTTACGATTAGGGCTTTCGAACCTGATGCTTTTAGGTAATCTCGGGAATATCAAGATATTTGACACCTAAGCCACTTAGTTAAAATATTAAAAAATCTATTAAACCGTCATTTTTTATACTGTTATATACAAGTTTATACATGTCAACACGTACCTATAGGTAAGTTGTGGATATTGAAACAGGAATAAAATCGGGTCCTCTCTGTTTGGCACGACATTGAACGCCCTTTGTTTCTTACGTGCACACTATAAAAATTAAATACGTTCAATTTAACATAAACTTTTAGTTTTTTAAATAATTTTTATTTTCACTGGCTTAATGCCTAACGTATGGAAACCAACTTTAGATAAGTATAAAAATTAAAAAATTTCACAAGTTGGTTAACTTTTGAAATAGTCTAGAAACTTTATTTTCGGACCTAAATTGCGTAGGTACCTATATTTGTTTTTTATAAACAATGCTTCGAGCCCTGTACAGGTCCCATGTTCCGAGCATATTGTTTGAAAAAATATCTACCTACGCGATTTAGATCCGGAAAAGTTTAATTTCCATTGTGTGACAAACGCGAAAACGTAAGAACTCGATATCAATACGATCGACTTGACAAAGCTAGAGACTCTATTCAGAACTCGTTATAGGCTAGAAAGTCTCGTTTTTCCAGAATGTTCAAGACCACACCGAATCTCACTCCCGAGACGGAGAAATGCAGCGAGACTGACAATCCTACTTACAATAGAAAGGAGAATGACGACAATCAGGCACAGAGCTGCTGTCGCGGCAAGTACTGCGCTGCTATAGACACCTACAGCTCTAGTATAACAGCGGCGCGACTTGTGCGAGAGCGATATAAAGTGCGAGATACTGCTGTTCTCGCATAGAGAATAACAATATAATATTATAATTGTTATGCTAGCTCTACTGCTGTCTTTTTAATACAAATCCAGCTTGAGTCGGTCAGAAAAATGTTTTTGCGTCCATACAATAAGTTCGATAAAAATGTTGTGCTTTTCATGTCGGCGCTCTGATTGCAAGCGAAACGCGCAGCGCCTGTTTCGCTCTTATTACATAGATATATCTTTTTTGGCCGGATTAACGCGATTTCATGTCGATACATGTGGTGATCCAGTTACAAATCATAAATGCATTTGATCATGTAAATTTGAAATTTGTTGTACGAAAAATGTTGGCAATGGCATGGACCAAAACGCGTTTTAGTTTAAATGAATGAATGTTGATAGTTTTGAACAGAAAGTCTGAAAAGTTGTCTTTTCAAAAGCTGACCGATTCACTACCGTAATTAATAAAACACTATTATTTAAATTTGCTGAACCAATACCACAGTTCCAAAAAACTGCTTGAAGGAATGTAAAAACAACTAAGAAATAAAATAGACAATTAGAGTATAAATCCTTACGTTTTTTTCTATTGATAGTTATTTAATTACAGAAAAGGAAATGTTTTATTCAGTAGCTGTTAAGTAAAATGTACGTAAACAGTTCACAACACAGGCATTATTTAGCCGCTTTGACTTATCAGCATATCTTTAGCGAAGAATAGATCAAAGGAGTCAGTTGGCTCGTAAAGTTCTTAAGAGCGTCTATTGCACAATGAAAACCAACTGAAAACACGTGGGTACCGTCAGCAAAGTCGACACGTTGCCACTATGAAGGTTGAATACCAATAGTTTGATTCTTTTTGTCAACCAGGGGCGTTTAAGGACTAGGACATAATCTTTGCAAAAAACAAAAGATTTTCGCGAAAAAGGGTCTATAACGCAATGGACTGGGCCAGTTAACCATCTCCGCTTGCAAACAATACTGTTTTGTTACAGGGAAAGTTTCAACTTTTCTGATGGCGTACGATCTCGCTTCGCTCCCACATTTATATGGCGAAGGGCTAGGGAGTGGAATTTCTGTCTGCAGACTTATTCCCCGAACGCTGTAACTCGGGACTTTTCAAGGCGACAGTGAATAGGCATTATTTAGGTGCGCATGCTCCATCGTCGACCTCGCCGTTACTTTCCATCGGTTGTTATCGACGTCAAATTCACTTTTTTTTTATAAAAAGCAATGTTTTGTAAAATCGTGTTACATCCTGAGCTGTAAGCTCATGTCAATATCGTTATATATTTATTAAGAAAAGGTAGACATGCGTTCGTTTTTAAAAGCTGAGTAAAATAGTATGTTTTCGGCTCAAATTACGTTAGGTACAGCGGAACGGAATGGAAGCTAGTTTTTGTTAAAAAATTTTACATACCTAACGTAATGAAGTTTATGTCAATTGTGTAAAGTAAAACCTAGAAACGATGTGGTAGCTGCGGAAAATCGAGACTGCGCGAGAATTCTCCGGAAGATGTGCGATCTATTTTTTGGCTCGTAGGTACCTATCTAGTTTGCACGTTACATAATTGACATAAAGTTCATTATGTCAATTGTCTAACATTCGCTTCCATTCCGTTCCGGGGTGGTACCACAGATACGCTAGTAATGACGAATGTGTCGATGAGTCAAATAGACAGGGTTTACGCGCGATTTCGTACCAGTAGAGCTTCTTGTAAAAGAGTTCGTTCAGAGAGGTACTGCCAATGGGTACGGACCTATTTCTGCCGCCAAGCAGTGATGTGAGCATTAATGCGTTTCAGTTTAGAAGGATAAGGGAGTAGTTACAATTATAGGTACATTGAAATAGTCAACTTACACCTCAAGGTGACGGTGCAGTGGCAGTACCTCTCAGATCTAAGCTATTTAAAGCTCTGAATGACACTGCAACTGTTATAGGTAGGCGTGTCGCTTACCACCAGGCGCCTTGTTCGTCTCATCACTTGGTGTCAGAAAAAAAAACTAAAGTGGTTCTGTTTTGTGTCAGAGTGCACGTCCGGATAAAATTTCGCAGCAGCTCACTAGAATAGTTCAATTTTAAAACAACCCTAAAAGTTAAGTATACCTATCACATTTCACGCGAAATTCGGAATCAATGTAAACTGTCATTTAAGCAAATATTAAGAATGGAGAAGAAGTGAGTGGAAAACAATCTATTAAAATCGATGATACCGCTGAGTATATGATAAAATATTAAGTTATAATATAAGTATCTACTATCGATTCGCACCTGATCACTCGGAAAACGGAGATGTGAGATGACAGAGAACGTTGAAGTTGAAGTGTCCTTTACAAACTGAACAGCATTTAGTACGAGTATATTTTGATTTCCGATAGTGTTGATGTTCTACAATTACACAGAAACTATTAAAATACATAAATCACTTGTCTTCTCAAAGCCACTTATAAAAATCTAAATAAGATCACCCGCATATTCAAAGCGGGTGAGTGATGCATAAATCAGTTGACTCGAAGCCGGGGTCAAATGAAGAATTGTTAACGTAAACCCTCCTGTCTTTACATAGAGGTATTTATTGATTCTGATTCAAGAGGCTTTTGACATCACTATGTTTGTTTAAATATCCAAAGTTTTGAAGTAGTACATGCCAATTCTGATGTATTTAAGCGTCAAAATCTCGCTCGCGTCTTGTTCATGGAGATTTGGACAAGCACTAAAGTTGTTTGAATAAATTATGCCCAGAAATAAATAACATACAGGATAGTGGCTGATTCCTATACGCGTTGATTTAGTTTCACCAGGCAACGACTATTAGTCAATTTAGGTGGTTACGTCACTGCAATGCAAAATGGGGATTATTTAAAAACGTATAAAGACAAAACTCAGACTTGAATTCGCTGAGTATTGATCATCAACTCGAGCTATCTATCGTTCACAATTAGCAATCCATTAACACGCTCTATTTTGTCATGCTTTATGCAACCACATTTCACAGCCTGCCGCAAATTGTCCCCGATTTTCCGGATTTTCCCGGGGACAGTGAGGAGCGGGGTGGAGTAACGGGGGGAAGATTAATGGATGGAGTGTAGTTAGGCAGAGTTTCACCCACGGGGACCGATCGGGCGTTTAAACGCGAATTCTCTCAAATTGCTTAGATGGAGTGTCAGTGAAAACTTAGCACGGGGTTCTTATTCAACGTTTTATATCTTTGAATATTATAACGTTTTTTAATGATAGCATAAATTCTTTGATTTGTATATATTTGGGACAAATTTATATGCATAAATTATCAATTTTATCCTTCATTCAGTTTCTATTTCACGTCGTATAGCCAGAATTTTAGTCTCAGCTAAGGAGGTTTTCGTACTGGGAGCCAGTAGCTACCATGGGCACGGTGTACCTAATTACGGAGCGTGACCGCAGCGCAGGCGCATCATATTGTCGGTAGCGGCGAGGAAAGCGTGACGTCTGCGCGCATGACTGCTTCTCCTGTCGCGCTTTAGTTATCCTTATCTTTTGAGCATGAACTATGTAAATGTATATACCTTACAAGTACATTTACAATACATAAGATAATTTAAAAAGTGTTTAAATTTTCTGATTAATTACAAGGCGAATGCAGTGAATTTAGGAAACTTATTTACTTACAAATGACTACAAACAGATAAATTACCGACATTTAAAATTGTATAATTGGCACATACTGGCGTAAATCATATATCTCTATTACTCTTTCTCTGTTTCTTATTATATCTAAAAATAGAGTAATGAAATAGCAACTGTAAATTTTAAAAATCATGGCGTTCTGAACTAAAACCATAAACTCCAATAAGAATATCGCGAGCAGGCGCTGGTGATTGGCGTCGTTCCAACCAGCTGGAGATACGTCTAGACAGTGTTACCAGAGAGTGCTTTTCAAATAAACTAGTACAAAGTATAACCTACGATGGCTATACACCAAATTTGCATTTTTTAAGAAGCCTTAAGGATAGAAATGTGCAATTCAGTGAAAATTGTTGGTTTATTAAAGAGGAGTATAAGCCTATTTAAGCCTGTTCTACTGAGTGTACCACGAAAACAACAAGTGCTCGATTCCAAAACGAATTAAAATTCAATATCGAAGCACTTAAAAGATCACAGCTCAACGGGTAAGCAATAACAAGCTCAATATTTAACTGCTCAGGGCGCAGATTCGAATATACAAATCAATCGCGTTTAATTTTGCAGAGAGCGACCCTCCCGAGGCGCTAAAAGGGTGCTGCAGAGATCGAAAAGACGGGGAAAGTAGAAAAATGTGAGAGAATGAATCTTTAGAGGGCCTTAGGGGTTCGCAGCAATAATGATGCTCCGTTGTGATTAATTTTTCACTCAATTATTTGACGACTTGTTGATCAGATTTGTCGAAATGATAAATAGGCAATGAGCGCTATGGCAGTTACGATTTGACAAATAGAGATCCAAGAAATCGTGACGTCATTTATTGTCGTTTCTTTTATCTTTTATACAGGACTCAGATACAAATTATGTGGGTAGTAACAGTGAAAAATTTAGTTATAAAAACAATATCGCTATCGAAGTAGTCTACAAAAGCGGATGTTGGATATTTGCCAGAATGATGCTACGCACGACTCTGTGGATATAGTCTGCATTATCAACGGAAATTATCGATTGCAGTGAACTGCTCTTACCAAGCTAATAAGACAATTCTCTGTAATTATTCCGGATAAGTAATGATGAATTTTACTATCAGTAAGTTAATACTTAATAATATGGTAATGCATATACATACAGTATTCCATATTGATCGGTTTTGGAACAAGACTCGACAATTCGGGAGAGTTCACACCCCGGACCAATTATGACTGTCATAATTATTCCCTTCACGTACGGACCTCCGCACAGAGGCGGACGTGACGGTCGCCATTCGCTATGCATTCACAATACATAACTTCACACTTGTATGCGAAACATTTGGAGACTGGTATCTCATTCGGTGGCTAATTTCTATAACAGAGGCCCGAAAATTTTCAATTATTGCAATTGACTATAAGCACTCGATAGTTTTAAGAGCTACGAACATTGTTTAGTGAAAATGAAAAAACCTAAAATTCAGATTAACTAAAAGACTCGAATAAACTTTAGTTGAGCGAAGGAGACAAACAATACCTACAGGTAATATTTGTTGACGTTCACTGAGCTCTGTTCAATATCGCGCATATTCTTTAGTAACTCGAGTACCAGGAGTACAGAAAGACTCAGAAGTATTCTCGAAATCGGAGCGCTCTGCGCGCGCGGAGAAAATTGATATGTCAGACAAGGTAAGCAAGTCCGCCGACTGGTGGAGCGACGCAAACCACAACGATAGCGCTGCATACGGACGGAGCGGCGGCGTCAGTCGCGGCGCAACAGCGCTCCGAAATACACGTGTTGTACCTTAAGTTTGTTATACGCTCGATGTTTTTAAGCTTCTAATTACCAAGCGTAATAGAGGTGTGAATCGAATTAGTTATGGTTGTGATTTCGTTGTTCTTACGAATGCGATGACTGATGCTCTTATAAACTAGTCATTAATTAAGATTGCGATCTTATTAGTAGGTACATTACTTAGCCGCTTACCGGCTATTGGCTTTGTTTTGGTTTTTAATCCTCATTATGCAAAAAAGTATTTAAAGTACAGTAGTTTTTAGGAGTCGGTCCATTTATAGTTCAATTCTATGACGTAATGTTTACAAATAAAGAGTTTTCAAAGAAGACATACGTGATGCCGTTTAAGTGGGTAACTCAGTCGATGCTTCAATCTGTCGTCGGCGGTAATGTTCGCCTTCAATGGGCTTTGACTTCTGTTTAATATGAGAACAGTTCAGTAACGGCCTGTACTTAGTGGTCGCACGGTCATTGACTCAACGTCAACTGACAAACCATAATTAAATCGATGCACTCCTAACGGCATAGGCTTGACTACTTCGTGATGATTAGTAACTAGCAACGCACAGAATATGTATAAAAATTCAAGCGACGACGATTGCTCGTAATCGGCAGTCGTATTTTATTGTTTAGATGTTAGTAAAAAATTTGGTGAACGCAATAGTGATCAATATTCAATAGAACCCGACCAGAGTTTGAACAAATTACGCGACCAGGCAAGATTCACAGGACCCTTGTACACAAAGGGGAATTGTAACCCTCGATATCCAGCTTGTAGCTAAGCCGGAGAACAAACGGTTGTGCAGGAACAAGGCCATTCTGATAAGATTTGCGTCCGCATTTCCGTATTCTTGGCCGGTGCGAGGGTTGATTTAGGCTGTAAAATGTACGATAACTAGGATGTGATTTTTAGGCTAACGTACCTACGTTTGCCTGAAAATCACATAACATGAAATGTTGACACTTAAGTCAAGAAAATAAATAAGAGAACACTTTTGCATGATTGCATAAATGATGTGCTTAATGTAATCCGTAAATAAAAACGACAGTAATAACTCAATTAGGGGATCACACCCTGCAGCGGGTTGGAGATATGGGCTTTAGCAGAGATAAGAAAAAACACAATGCGGACACCGGGTGGCTGCGTGAAGGGAGCTTCGGAGATATAACAAATATTTTCATATATTCTGACCCTTGTGCCGACCCTTCATAACAGCGTTACTGATTACATTCCATTGTTATTGAAATATTAAACAATGTGCAAACACTGTTTATGATATCACTTTCTTTATGTGGGTTAATAGATGTAGTTTGTTTCAAGGGTTCTAAGCATTCTTATGTGTTGCTTTTGTACATACTAATATATATTTTTTGCCCTTAAATGTGGTAAATTTAAGCACAAGGTTGACAGAGCGTTAGTATTAAACACTATGGAAATTCGTACACGTGACCTGGTATCCGAATATACTGCAACTCATTCACTTTGGACCTATATACTATATACCTTCACCTGCGCTTTCAGTACAGCAAGCAATCGCCTGATAAACGCAAAGTTTTCCAAGATAGGTACAAGTCACAAATAATGTAACTGTACAATAGCTTTGCAAATACCAACAATTACAGCGAATAAATTGCACTTCTATTAGGTACTAGCTGAAAACGCGTCACGTGGGAAAATCTCACCTGCAGCGCTCGGAATATCCTTCACTAACCACAATTCTTCACCTGTACTTTCAGTACAGCAAACAATTGTCTGGTAGAGGCACAGTTTTCTAAGATAGGTACAAGTCATAAACAATTTAACTATACAGCTTTGCAAATAGCGACAATTACAGCGACAACATTGATCTTGTATTAGGTACCTACTAGCTTAAAACGCGTCACGTGGGAACGTCTCACCTGCAGCGCTCGCAATATCCTTCACTAATTACAATCCTTATCTGCATCAGATAAAGGGTCACAAAAAATCGTCCTTCCTTTCCTTTCCATTTTACATTTACATAATAATGCGTATAGGGCATAACGACCGCCGGCGAGGCAACAGGCGCATTATTTTAATAACGCCCGAGCGCTGACTTGACTATACTTTTTGTGTTGGCCTCCTGTAACGGCGAGGATCTCTAAGAGATTTTATGCAGTTCCAAGTATCCGAGATTAGGTAACTTTTGATGGCTTGATACATTCAATATTTCTAGACGTAGAATAGCTAAAGGAGTTTTATCTTGAGTTAATTTAGATGTGAAATTAAAATACCCTTGAATTACGCGAGAAATCGTACAATGGATTCATTGGCAAATTTAAGTTCATGGTTCCCAGCAAAACGCTAGCTATTGCAAAGTAACGGAATGTGTACGAGAGACAATGCAGTCCGCACTTTAATTGTGTAGAGCTCCCATATGACGTCTCCCCATTCACCACTTTAATATTCGGAACGAGTGCATGCGATTAAGTATGCTTTCTAAATATAGGGGGACCTTTCACATAGAAGATTTTTTTTATATTACAAGGGGTGCCAAAGACGTACCTATGAAACGGGTAGGTATATAGGGGCCCCAGTTATAATTGAACGTATGGTTTTGGACTGGGAATATCTTGGAGTCGCTTAAATTATTAAAAAAATTTTTTGACGATTTTTTAATAACGAGTGGCAAATTATAGGAATAAAATTCATAAATGACGGTTTTAGTTGAAATTACAGATTTACATACCTTACAGTACTTACATTTTGTAAATATGGCACTCAATAAATTTGGTTATGAAAATCAATCGATGTAAAGATACTTAGCGGAAAAATTTTGCTATTGATGGTGGCGCAAATACTAACTCTTTAGTGTTTGGAACCAATTCAAAATAATGCCAAGCCATAAAAAAGGCTACTCTATGGACTCTCCTGTTCGTTTCGCACTTTTTTATTTTAATTCCGATATAGGGATGGATAAAATTACGGTGTAGCTTTGTCTGGCGATTATTTATAGAAAATTTGGTGTCTTTGTGTCGCTTCCGAGAGCACGCTACCTTCGGACTATCCGTTTCAAATTACCGCTCCTCGCGACCCCGGAGTAACGGTGTTTTTTTTATAATATATAAAGTTCTTTTTGTCAGTATCAAGGAAAACCGTTAGATGTCTGAACGGATCGCTAAGAAATTGTCTATTTCCGATAATATTATGAAATTGGGTTCGCTGTTAAATAGACTCCAATAATGCGGCATGTAAGAAAAGAACTTATCTGTGATATATATCACATTTTGGCTAGGGAAATATTCTCTAAAAGGTTTAAAACAGTTTTGTACAATATTACACAAGTTTACTCAATTGTAAAATAATTATTATATTCGCAAAATTTTATAAAACGCCATCTAACTGATAATGGGAGAACTACCTCGACCGCTAGTCTGCTATCATGCATAGTTTTGGTGTATCATATATGGATAAGAAAAAATGGGATTATACACACCACAGAACTAACAAGCAAAATTGAAAATTAACCGAAACGATTATTCGTAATGACTGGTCAATACAAGAAAAGAAAACTTTTTGTAATGAAAATAAATAATACACGTGAGAGGTGTCTTTGTCGGCAATGCACTGCTCGACGCTGATTGGTCGAGGCAAGCGGCGGGGCGCATGCGCGCTCGAGCACTATTCGGTTGAAGCCGAATACTGGCGCGTTCGCACCGAGATACCAGGACAGCAGAGCTCTGTAGGAGTTACTTCATACGAGCTGCACGATCAGTTCAATCTGAGTCTTGTGACGTTGAAGTTGGAGCTAAAATCCTTTATCATCGGTTTGAATCATTTGCGTTAGACCATGCCGACAGATAACAAGGTGAGTGGTGCGTAGTTAGAAATAGCCTTTATGTCGTTGAACAACATGGTTTGTATTGCTTTGAAATAAGTTTATGTTGCCATTAAGTGGTTTCCTAAATTTGACACGGTGCTACGGGGAAGCCATTGGAAACTTTTAGGTTGAAACCTATCGTGCTAATGAATGGGTAAAATTAACTTACGGCTGTCTATAAACTGATTCCAACACTCGAAACATTAATCACTATAAATGTTGATGTAGAGGACAATGAACCTTTGTTTATGTTCTTATAAAGACGGTCCACAAGATGATATAAGAATTTGAAATACGCTCCATTGATAAAAATAAGATAAGACGATTGTGTATAAGTAAGCATGCTGAATCTTGAACAGTAAGTAACCTGAATGCATAAAGCGTAGTAGGGTTTACTAAATGCAAGAAACCTTAAAATAAATAAGCACCTGTTGAACCGTACCACAAACTAAGATATTAACCCTATAAATAATGCAACTGTGATGAGTTTTTTCAAGAAGGTAGAGTAAGAGGGAAGACTTGAGAAACAAGACTTAATGGCATTGATTTGATGTGCCAGAAAGACATGAAGGAGCAATGGAATGCGTAACTAAGTTATGAGTTTAATTTAAAGACCAAAATCATAATTCGAATTCTGAATAAGATAATTAAAATTTCTAAACAGGAAGGAAGGAGGAGGATTAGAATATAACCAAGTAAATATTGAACTAATTGTTTCGCGGCAAACACTAACTCGTCAACGTAAATTAAATCTGAACGCAAGGAAACTTGTACAGAAACCAATTAAGGCAACCATTACTAACATTTGCTTAACAAAGAAATTATGCCAGTGGGTGTGTCCAGTCATTAGTTAGCAATTTTATCGTAACTAGGAAGTATCTCAACGCCCACCTGAGACTAGACAATTTTCAAGCCATGTAAGGGCTTCAATGATTAAGTTAGCGAATTTAATACGAACACTGCCTTATTTATATTAAGACGCTATTCGATTGTAAATTGATTAGAACCTTAATGTTGTCGTAAATTTAACCTTAATTAGTATACGCTAGGATTTGCCGGTTAAATGATTCTATCGGTTTTTTAAAATATATAAATACCTGCCTATTTTATTATATATTATTAAGACTGTAAAAACGTAAAAATACAATAGCAGCTAGGTTTCGATAACAGCAAACTGTTTCTGCGCTTAATATTTCAGAATAAACTTTACTTACTCGCTATTGTTTATTCGGTGTAAATACATAACATTATGTAATAAAATTTAACGTTATCAAATACGTAACAGAACAACCAAAATTTGGAAATCAATAGTAAATCTTTTGTCAATTTTTACATCTTTCACGGTTTACTTCGTCTACTTACCGTAATCGATGACTCGAAGACTTGTAACTTACCTTCTCGATGCTGTTCTGTTTGTTTAAATAAGAATGCAACAAATGAGTTTGATGTTCGCGGTTTGCCCTCATGGTTGCAAGATCAAACATCATTTGTCGCTGTATAAGATGTAAAATAACTGTAATTTGATCTCTATTCAATAGAAAATTTGACAACCTTTGGAACGAAGGAGTCGAACTCTATGATTACTACGATACAGTTACTTTTTTGAGTGCAGTTGTTAAAGAAAATACAAAAATATATCATAACGTGCCACATGATATTAGGAGTTAGTCAGGTCACATTCCAGCTAGTAACAGACCTCATACGGAAAAAAAAACATTGTCACATAACAATGACAAGGTTGCCCCTGACACGACTTTTCAGTGCGCCAAACTTGTTTATCAAAAAATAAATATAATCTTAAGAAGGGCACCGTTCATAAAGGAGCATTCAGTCTCTTGCCCACAGTTTCTGAACATAAGACCGTGTAAGGGGACCCTTGATGATAATAATAAGCAACGAAAAACATGTGTGAATGGAACCCAAAACCCTTGCGATAATTTCTGAACAGCTGCTTACACGGCATCACAATAGTCAGATTAATTACACTAAAATACCTACATTAAAATCTAAATTACTAATAAAATACATGCATTGAGTAAATTTACTTCAACAAAGCATGAAAATTTTGCGTGATTTGAAATTAGGAACCAAGTAACAACCAAATTTCAACAAGCCAGGCGCTCTTGGCTAACAACCATGCAGTTAATTGTAAAAGCGCATCAAGAATATATAGCGGCAGATTTGTGATTACGACTGCTTTCGCAAGCTTAAGAATAGTTGAAGGCAAAAAAATAAAGCTCACCTTTCTAATCCTCTTCTTCATGATACGCTCGGCGGCGTACACGCTGTCGCCGAGCTCCATCTTATGCATCCCCAGTTTGGAAGGTGGTGAAATTGAAAAATCCAAAATAAAAACACTGCAATCCAGCAAGTGTAATCCTTTCACTGCATCCAAATTGTAGAGCACTGCGATCCAATTCACATTCTCTGTCACAATACACTTTTTAAGCACTGTCGGTGTTCAAAGTTGCCGCGCGAACGATCCCTTCGCGATGTAGAGCGGCACAATCTCCCCGTTGAACGTCACAGTCAAAACTGAAGAAGAGGGGGAGGTTCCCTGCCCCGCGCGCCCGTGAGCTTGTTTCCACAGAGCGCCGATAGAGAGCGCTACGAGTTCACCCAGCACCCGCTCGATATCTGTAAACAAGTTTAATTTCAACGTCGTGTTTTGAATTTTCAGTTCCCAAACAAATGAAATATTTTATAATAATGATGTTTTGTGTTTAGTCTGAGTATTTATAATGAACAACTTTCTATTAGATGAGTTGTGTAAGTACATAGGTGGTTTTATGTACGTTTTAGTATATAAGGCATTACATAAGGTACGTACATGACCAAAATTAATAATTATGTTAGCCCATATTCACTAAAGGCTGAGCTCAAAATGCTTTCTATTTATTTCAGGCAGTAAGCAAGCATCGTCATCAAATTGTGTATCGGAATGGTAGGTATTTGCGTCGGCAGTGAATGCGTTTCGTTTGAGCCGGTAGCAGGCAGCGGCAGAACGCTCCCCACAGAGCGCGGCAGCCGTGATACCGGGGCGCGACGTTGCCGCTCCTCGCCAGCTGCGAGAGAAAGATCCGAGCGCTACCCTATTATTTACGCGCGATGTTGCCACACCGACCGGCCTACGTTGATTACGAGGACACCGCTTTACGTTCGATCGTCCGGCATTAAAATGAATGTTTACAGCACTGCTTTCTACATTTACTGCGTTTTTATGAAAAGTAGAAACATTATTACGACTTTAGGCTTAATCTCAGAATAAAATGGGGACATACCTTGTGTATATAATGTATTGGTTTATAGAGTCCAACAGTTACTCTAGCTCGTCACTTTTTGTCCAAACACACCTTTAGTTCAGTAGCTGATTTTGTCAGCCAACTTCAATTTTTACTGAAACCGGCAGCGAAAGCGACCAGCCAACAGAGCGCGCGTGAAGTAACTAAGGCATTTTCGGTCGTGTCGAATCGGGCCGGCATTCGTGAAAGGTCGGTATTTTAGGCTTCGCGGGGCGCGGGAGGAGAAAAGCGAACAAGCGCCTTATTGGTCGTGAAACGCAGGCGGCGGGCGAAGTGCAGCTCTATCCAATAGAAACTTGCGACGCGGTGCCCCGCCCGACGCAGACCGGCTGCCGCGTGTTGCTCTCTCGCTCTAGTAGAGTCAATCGGTCGATCCCAGCTTTGTTTTTTACGCAGTGGGTTCATATAGAAAAATAAACGGACATTTTGGAGAACGTGTGAGCCAAGCGAAGGGTCGCCGGATCCGGGCGCGGTGGAGCACACATTTATTTATTGTGTTGGCATTGTTGTAGGGAGAGAGATATGGCCGATAAATAGATACAGCTTGCATTGACGCATACGCGCGGTCCAATGCTCTGATAAACAAAGGAATGTTATGCGAGTACAGCGTGCTTGTTATAGAAACTAATTGTTTTACTACAATATCGTGACAATGGTTTCAATGACTTGCATATCTTTATAACAGTCCACACGCGGCATGCCTTGTAATGCCACTGAAAAAGAGTGAAATGCACAATTCGTCCAACGTGGTGGGTTAAAGGCCAAATCCTCTCTTTAGAAGAACCCCAGTAGCGGGATCTAATACTTCAGTAACTTTTGTACGTTCAGTATCTTTTGTCGTGTTGCGTACGCACAACCACTCACGAAAGTTTTATAACAATCAGATGAATAATAATGATTATAGAGTTTGTAGAGGCATTGCAAACATAGCGACACTTTATATATCGTAGAACTTAAATGTTATTATATTGGAATCTAAGAGAAAGCTGTTAGTCTTAGGGTGCGTTCCCATTATGTCGTAACGTTTTATTTATCGTTGGACGACTGTCGCGACTAACCTGTTCCCATATCACGACTATCTGTCGTGATTGTGTGGTGGACGTTTATTTTATCGTTGAAGGGTTATCGTCTCTAGCTGTTCCCACTAGATCGTGACGACATTTTGCAGTTCACGGTAGCCGCCATGTTGTTTACACGACAAAATCGTTTGAAGCTGCGATTATCTGTAGTCATATTTTTATCGTGACGTTTTATGTATCGTCTGACGACTGTCGTTCTAGCTCAATAAAGTTGTGAACGACAGCTAATCGTGTTGTACTATGTGTGAACAACTTCATTTAAATATACAAGCCACGACACTTTAAACTGCATAACTATCTGTCGTCACGACATAATGGGAACGCGCCCTAAGACTTAAATCTTTCACGTGAACACAATACGGCCTTGGTCCAATGCTCGTATATGCAACAAGCCTTCCATTACCTGCACAGCCTTTTAAACGATAGAGGTGACACAGGTTCGATCTTAATTAAAACATATTTTCTTGACTCTACCTATATCTTTATAAATCGAAATTTTTACAGAGCCGCAATAGCCCAATGGATTGACCTATAACCACCTCTCAAGCAGAGGTCGTGGATTCGAATCCCGGTTTTAATTTGAAAACATGAGCTTTTCGGTGAAGAAAAACATCGTTATGAAACCTGCACGACAAAGAAGGTTCACAACCCTCGGAAAACGTGTCCCAACCCGCATTGAGCCAGTGTTGCGGACTATGCCCTAAACTCGAGAGGAGACCCGTGCCCAGCAGTGGGATGTATGTGATAAATAATGTATAACATTTCACTTAATTTATCTACAGAACATATGATTATTTTATACATAATACCTAAGAATCGTTGCAAAGAGACCATTGCTCATTGAAAATTTGAGCACTGTTCTATGTAGAGGTGCGCCCGTTTTGTTTTTTATGAACCATAATATGTCAATATCTACCACTGATTGACAATGCGGAAGAACATTTTGATAACACACTAATTGTTGACGGAATCGTATTTAATTGAAAACATTTTTAGACGTATCTGAAATTGACTCCGGCTTCAACATCCAGGCATCAACAGCCGAATGGACTCATCATTGACATTATATTACTCTTCTTCTTCTTTTCAACCTCTGTCTACTCAATTCTGAGCGTAATTTCTTCCAATACCTACACACCATTTCTTTCGATCTTATGTCTTCGAGATCCAATTTTTCCACGCCACTTTCTTCAGTCGAGTAGCGAACAATCAACAATTCCTGAGGATGCCTCGTAGAGAGGGGAAACAAGTGTCGGGTATACTTTTGGAGATGGTGTGACTGTAGTTCCGTTTAATTATATCCGGCTTTCGGATCGCCAGCACTAGCCGGAGAACTAGTAGAGGATAAGCTAGATACTCTCCGGTCCCTCCAGCCGCTTAGGAATTTTGAGAATTGGAGAGACGCTTCGGCGTCGGGAGGTGAGCGTGTCGAGCGCTCCGCTACCAAATTCGGTAGTTGACTCAACTACAGCTTAGCGGTGGCAACCACTAGTTCAGGTCAGGACCTGACTGACTGTCCCCGTGCGGGCTTACTTGCATGGTTAATAGTGCCCTTCCCATATAACCAAAGAGTTGAGTAGGGAGTAACGTAATCAAAACTTAGTAGAAGACATGAGACTGTAGTTGCGCTTGTTTTATATATTTTATTAATTTCATACGGAAAGAGGGTGGGAAAATTAAATGTATGATAAAAATATTCTACACAAGCGCTGCTTATAAAATATTATAAATATTCTGCACCCTTTAACCTTTAGTGGGTTCGCGGAGTAGAAATTTAAATTTACTTCCATTTTGTTTTAGTTTGACAAGGTCGTCAGTTTAGCGCATCGGCACCTAAACTCCTGCAACTTTCTATGGGTCTCCACTTAAGCATCTTTTATCCCATCTGTGATCTTTAGTACGGCATACTTGTCACATTCCATTTTTAGTTGGCTGCTGAAAAGATTCTCCGGATCTCTGTGTATTTGAATCGATTGTGGAGACAGAGGCTGTACATTTAATTACTAAATAGGTATAAAGGTATAAGAAGCGATGGTAGCCCAACGAAAATACGGTTACTTGTCAACTGTGAGGTCGACGCATCGAATCTCAGTAACGGCATGTAGGTACATACATTTCTGAAAGTTTTATTAAATTACCTCTTGATAATGATGAAGGAACACATCGTGATGAAACCTGCGTGTCGAAGAAGGTTCATAATCTTTGGAAAACGTTTGAAATCCCCAATTCTCATTGAGCTAGCGCAGTAGCTTAAATCCTCCCTTTAGAGGAGCTCGTGATCTCGTGATTGTTGATGATAATAAATAGAATAAAGCACGATTGATGATTTTGAAACTTTATGACGGAGATTAACCACTTAGTTTAATGTAGACGTAATTCCCTACGTCTACGTAGTACGATAGCCCCTGACTCACTATGGTCGACCCCGAGTAATTACGATCGACTCAGTTTTCCTGACGTTAAATGACGAAACCTTCTCTAGAAAACCAGTTTTTGGGATAGAACAGAAACTTGATCATCCCAGAACACGTGGGAACTTCTACAAGGCGATATTTAATGAAATAATCTAAGGAATGTTTAGTATGAGTCGATAGTTAAATTATCGGGGTTAGCGCTCGATAGGAATGGCGGCGATTTTTCAGATCTATTAGCAAAGACCAGCCTTAGAGAAAGAGTAGAGCAGCGTTACTGTTTATCACTCATTCTGCTAAGGAACATCAACCTGAGCCTGACAACAAAGCTTTAAAGCAATAGACCTGCAAAATATTACATGTAAAGCGCGAAACAGTGGAACAGATCGGACGTACCTAACCGATATTTCGTTCAGGGTACGCAACGTGCACGTTAATTGTTCAGTTAAGAGGTTGGTACTCGCATGCGGCACTGTGCACCAGCAGCTGTGGCCAGCAATGTCGCTCCACGTGGGGTATCTATCAGGAAGACACAAGCCTAATATCCCTTATAGTATCAGACTGTACAGCATGATTCCGATTTCTTTTAACGAATACACTGCCAACGTTAATTTTCTGCGCATGTAATATACTTATAGGTAGGTACTTATACGCCGCCACGGGGATTTGAGCCGCCGATCTCTATATTAAGAAGTAATCATTTTCCCACTATACTTTGTTTTGACAAAAATTTAAACCATGATACTGTCAATTTCGTCATTTAATTTTAGTTTCCATTTCAATGTCGTCTATAGGCAGAATCTCTGTAAACTACGTCTCAACTTCTTCTTTTTTGGTTAAAATTCATTGACACCACAGCGTATGACGGATATAAAAAAAAAGGTTATTTGGAGGGTCCGAAAGTAACGGCTAAAAGCATTCAAACAAATTAAGTTTTTGCTCGCGTCTGTGTGTGTTTAGTGACCGCTGGGTCTGATCTTTATCGAACCTTCTCCTTATGGTGTTTTAAAGCAGGCCGCTAGGATTAATGGCTTCAAAATTTGATTCGACCGATTTCTGATACCTCGTCCCTTACTAAACGTAAGGGTATCGGATGTAATCCAATTTTGACCAAAGTAAATTTATTTCCATCGCAACAAGAAATATCGAGTCGAACTATGTGTATAACTTTTTCGCCATCATAAAACCAACAGCGACGTGTAATTTAGAAAGGCAATGGTCACACGATACCTGAGGCCGAAAGCGGCTGTTGGTTGGGAAGAAGTGTACCGGGTCGGGTGTGACGCGACTACAACACAGGCGTGTCCTTTCTGCCTTATATCTCACTCCGACTTTTCGAGATACATCCGTGCCGATAGGTGACCACCTCGAGCTACTTGGTATGGACTTATCATTCAATCTCAACTTTGCTCGGTAAATAGGGTCTTTTGCTGAATTTGTATTTACGCCTGCAAGCGATAGGTTATTTAGACTACAATGACAAGTACAGGACTGCTTATTCACAGACAATACATATATAGGTACATATACATTTCACTCCCTTTTACCATCGCGAGAGGCAGAGACTACAACCTTCCCCTTCCTAGTATGCTTTCATACACGCTCGTCGGTTAAAGGTGCCTACAGATTTGCTCGATTTTTTGACGATCGACACTTGCGATCAAACAAAACGAGCAAATGTGGTAGCAAATGACGATCGACATTGTATTTTTGTCGATCGGCACTTGCGATCAAACAAATCGTCCAAATGTGGTAGCAACAGACAATCTACAGGCGATCGTCACATGCGATCACCACAAGGTATCTACAGATTTGCTCAGTCGCACCTATCGATCGATAAAAACGATGGACATTGTCGATCGAAAGTAAGGATAGATAAAATCGGGCAAATCTGTAGGCACTTTACGAGCATCGTAATCTGACATCTCGTTGGGACGTCGACGTTTTCGTCGTTATGGTTATAAACTTACATAAACAATAATTTAAAAAATTGGTAAACTAGATGTACAGCAGAACTCTATAGAGGTTATCTTTCAAACGTACTAAGCAACATACAATAAAAAAATAGGAAAACAAATTCATAATAAAACAAAATGCGAACGGAATCTACGATTCAGTTACATGGGACCATAAAGCAAAGACGACGCGTTATCACCTAAAGAATAATTTTCCGCTCAAGCAATTTCGGTCTGTAGTCACCACGAGTGGCTTGGAAGTTGCTTGTCAACCAATGGTGTTTAATTGCTAGGTCATATTTTTACTATAAACAATAAGTTTTCACAGAAAAAGGGTCAACAAAACAAGCGACGAGACTGGCTACGATCTTCGATTGCAGACATACCTTGGCTTGGATTGGGAAGAATTCAACTTTGTAGAAAGGGTAACCCACGCTGATTCTGGCTAAGTTATGTGTAGCGCTTTATTTAAACATTAGTTTATAGGAAATGAAACTATTTTTCCGGATTTTAACCGCGTATATTTGTTGTTGTCTGTTATTTGTAGTCTGCACCACCTCGGTCAACCACTGTACCTCAGGTAACCGTCACCATGGGACCTGTAAAGGGTCCGAACGTCGGTTTGTTTGAAAAAACAAATATACGCGACTAAAATCCGGAAAAATAGTTTCATTTTCTATGTGTAACAATCGCGAAAACCTAAGAACTCGAAACATTAGTTTATTAAAAATTGCTTGCATAGATATGAAATCTTCAAATTTAACTTTTTTTGGCATGTTTTTGTTTGCACGTAAGTAAGCGGGCGCACACACGACATTCACTCTAATTGTAATGAATATTTAATGTTTTGTTCTTGTGTATGATTTTATTTCTATTTCATTTTTTTTATTTCATTTTAATTTTTTGTTTTAGCCTAATCTTTTTTATCTTTCTTTCTGTGTATTTTTGTTTTGCGTAGTAATAGATCAATGATTTCTATTCTATTCTATTTCATTGGCATTTATACCAAATTTCTTATAAATAACGATCACTTTTTGCTTAGTAGGTAATCTGTATTAAATACTAAAAGTTTATTTAAATAATGTTTGCTATTGTTAGCCGTACGAGTAAAATTTCAAAAAATCATAAGTAACTACACTAAAGAATACAGCAATCTGTAAGTAACTTGTTGTTTGTAAACACGTTGTTCAAGAAATGCTCTTTTCTATTTTCTTCTTTCTATTCTAGTTTTAACCGGTTTAAAAAAAAAGAGGTTCTCGATTCGACTTTTTTTGTATAGGTATGTTACGTGATCACTCCGACATTTGTGAACCGATTTCGATTATATTTTTTTTTGTTGGAAAGGATATTTAGGAAAATTTGAAAAAAATATTCCACCTCTAAAGGTGACAAATTACCGGATGTGTCCGGTTTATTGAATTTCACCCACTTTCCGGTAACCAATATCACTTTTGGGATCGTTTTTTTTTTTAAAGTTATATTATAGTGAAGTTATTTATATTGTGATTTGATAGAGTTTGTAAAAACTGTCGAAAGGTTTAAAATTTCATGTTATTTGATAACAGTGTGGGCAAAACAGCTTTTTTTTATAATATCAAGTAACGGGACGAACGAGAAGTCGTGCACTTGAAGGTAAGCTACACCCTGTCCATAACAGTTGCAGTGCCACTTAGAGCTTTAAATCGCAAAGATTTGACAAGTCCCATGTGCCTGTAATTTCACCAGCACCCTAACTCTTCAAAACCGGAACACAGTAACGCTGACATTACTGCTTGGCGGCAGAAATAGGTAAAGTGGCAGTACTTCTCTGGACGAACTCTTTCACAAGGAGCTGTATTGCTACTAAAAGCTACTTGTAAAGGTTTAATTTTGGATTTCAAGATTGTTATTTCGGTCAGATTATTTTTGAAAAGCATTTATGCTGAGCCAGCGCCTTTTCACTGCCATGACTTACAAAACTATTTACTTATATTAGTTATAGGTGTGTGTAAGTTATACGTACTTTTGTCATAAAAATTTGTTATTTTTAAGTGGTTCAACTTAATAATAATTATGGTGTTAGTTTTAGTGAATCTTATATAAATAAGCTGTCATGGAGGTGAATAAAAGTTTTTATCTATCTAAAAGGGAACTGCAATTTTTCAATTTTTATCCGTCCGTGCATATACCTACGTGGAGATGACACATTAAAGGGGCTATACGTACATTGATATCACGCGTGCCTTCTACTGGGGCTCAGGCTATATATTTTACACTCGCATGAGTTTTTCACACAAGACAGCTTATTGTTGTTATATAACGGACGTGATTGAAAAGACGGAAGGAAATAAAATCATAGAAATTTTGAGCTATCTACCTAAGTGGGTACTTAATAAGCGCCACACCAAGTACAAAGAGTACAGCTCATACTGAAGACCAAATAGTGTACAATTATGATGTAACAGTATTTTATTGAGAAGTATTCATAAAAAGTCAAAAGCATAAAACAAAACCTCTTCATCTGTAATTATCTGGCAACAAATCATAATATAATGGGGCCTCCTGTGTAACAAAAAGCCTTTGCGCATCTTTGTTGGAACTGTCTTGACAAAAAATATATGCTTGAACCCGACGAAAAAAAAAAAAGTGGCGTCGGCAGCATTGTAAATACCTAATATTTGGTCTCGAATGCAATGAAAAAGACTCACATAACAATGAAACTGAAGTCTACCCTGCTGTTTGTACAAAAACGTTTTCTATCAAGTATATCTTATAACTGACAGCGCTTTAAAACATTTATCGTCTAGTCGCTATAAAAGAAAAGTTAGATTGTAGCGCTACATTCGTTCAAATTGAAAAACGAAACCCAGAGCGGAATGACAAAGGGTCTCCCATTGATCCCATGCTTAATTTTGTCTACTGACGAAAAAGAGACTTTGCAACTAGTGTTATAGAGTCGTAATTAGCTCGAAGAACAGTCTGGCTTACATAAAAGGGATGCGAGATCGTAGAAATTGCGCGTTGTAATGACGCCTCAACAATAGGTGTTCCGGGAACGATATGCTTTTGCAAAGTCTCTCTGCAAATTTAGATGTGCTGGGAAGTTTCTTGTGGCTTCATAGAAATCTTAGATTCGAAATGATTGTTGGCGAATGTATCGCTACAAAAGCCATTTATAGCTATGGGTTGACTATCTAAAGCTTGAATGACATTGTTAACTTTGTTGGTATAAAAAAATATAATAAAGTTTCATACCAAGTTTCTTATCTAATGGAGGAGATATCACTGCGTATCAGAATAGTAACTTGTGTTTTGGTTAATGTCCAAATAGAACATAGAAATTCTATTTGTAATTGTAAATCACAAAAGGCTTCGGTATAGAAGTGTTAATGATAGAAGTTTCAAAGGTAAAACCCAATTAAATTTTAAACCTATTTTGATTGTACTTAAATTTCAATACTAATTAGAGAATAGGTGAGAATTGCTCACGTATGATGCAATGTGGTGGGCCGGTGGCGTCTATTTTATTGGCTTACGTATTATATGCCACTGGAAGATGATACATGGGGTAATAACAAGGAGAAACTGATGACTCAACGTTTGTCACTCACGGGAAAATTGAGTGATATAATCTAGTTGGTGGACTTTTTAACCCGTGAACGATGACTTCGTTTCAATTATTTGATAGTTAGTAGTAAAAAGGTGTTAATATGGTGGAGAAAAATGGCAAGAAAATCAGAAAGCCAGATAGCAGAAAAGGTTTTGTAACCTAATCAGTATAACTTAACTATAGTAATACTGCAGAACTTACGGTAAAGCAATCGTTTTGTCCAATAAATTTATTAATCTTGAGTGTTTTATTACTTTCACAATATTTGGGAGTTTATTTCGGTCCACTTCAGTTTTTACAACGGCCTTATACTTTTTTTTCCTAATGGCGGTCACCAGACTTGGGCCAGTGTCAGTTTTGTAAAAATAAGAGTAAAATTGTGATCGTCGCCAACAAGGAGCAAATATTAGACTATTCCTTATTTTCCGTCCTCTGAGATATAACTTTTTCCATCCTCTAAGGATATAACCACTACGTTACAGTCGCCAATGTCAGATAATTGTACATTGTTTTTGACATTTTCCACCATTTTAATAATATTTCATTTTAATAAATACCAAAAAGTTTGTCTGAAGTATTTGATTATCATGAAGATTTACTTATAAAAAAGGCCGGCAGATAGTCGAGATAAGATTAAAAGGGTGTTGTTAAAATAAAATATGCGTTATTAATAAAGTTCTACTTAGTAAGGTTTATTATATAAAAAATAAATGAGCATTTGACCTCCATCTCACCTGATGGAAAGTGACAATGAGGTCTAGGATGTAGCATGCACAACTAAATAATGCCTATTCACCCTCGCCTTGAAAAGGTCCAAGTTATAGCGTTCGGGGTACAAGTCTGCAGGCAGGGAATTCCACTCCATAGCCGTTCGCCTTATAAATGTGGAAGCGTAACGCTTCTTGCGAATCCTGTTTAGATTTATAATTGCGTTGTGATAATCCCTGAAAAATACAATTAAGTTCGTAGGTTTTTGCGATTGTTACACATAGATAATGAAACAATTTTTTCAGATCCAAATTGCGTACTTTTGTTTTTTTCAAACAAACCAATGTTTTGGCAGGTCCTATAGTGACTGAGATGGTAAAGACTTTATAATTTACATTTTCTAAATACAATTAACTTTATTTACACATAATTAGAATACCATCCAATATATGTAGTAACTGTGGCGAAACTCTTTGAATTCATTGTCATTGTCAACGGCTCTACAATGTACATGTTTTTTTTAATCGAATAAAGCTTGTATTATTTATTTATTTCAAGGCGCTCTTTCATTTCAATAAGAAAATGATTTGATTAGTGCAATTGTTTCTTTTTAAGAAAACAATGAAATGTTTGAAACATAATTTAGGTGTTTGCTCTCATGGCGTTATAGGTATGTATTTGTTTAGTGTTTATAGGTAAGAACAAGTATCGTGTAATAGAAGTATATCATCTGCGACATTCGTGTAAACAATTACAGATAACATTTTAGGTTTTCTATTTACAATTATAATACAGGGCTAGCCTATCTTCATAAAATGGCTACGTGCTTATTACACAGTTTGTGCGTATTATTCTTTGCGACCCCAAAACTTTCCAAAACCCTTTCGAACTTCTGTACAAATTTCGAAAGCATGAACAGAAAAAATTTTACCCCGCGTTCCATCCGCAGCAAAACGCGTCGAGTTTTTAATAACATTACCGGCGGAACTGCGCGGGTGTGTTGGGGGAGCGCGGTGGGAGAATGGAGGGTGTGGGGGAGCGGAAATTGAAAACCTTGCTTGATAAATTCACCCTCGCTTATCTGAGGACGCACTCTTATGGGTTCAATGAAGTATGCCTTCTGATTCATGCTCTGTGAGTTTCCATACGTTAAAAAGGGACTAATTTATAAAAGTTTTTAATTGCCTGTCGTTTTCACGTTGATGTAGGCCGATTATAATGACGATGACAGCTACTGGATCCCTATTTATCCCTGTTTATAGTCGAAGTTATTGATTGTGTAATATGCATGTTATTGATACAAATTTTGAGCTGTAGTTACTTACTTATTTGTTTAACCCATCATGCGTCCTTGAGATTTACGTGTTTCGAACACAAAAACGTGTTATTTTCATTCACCATTAAAAAATATATACACCGTTTATTGACTGTTTCTTACGTAGATGAATAGATAACGAAAATCGTAGGTACTCCAAAATAATTTGACTTATATTCTTCAGTTCTACAGTTATTTTATGGAATAAAAAATATAAATGGCTTTTTTTGGAATTAAGGGCTTAGCCTTCGCTTTTAGCCAGTGAAAGAGTTGGGAAAGCAGAAATACGATTATGGAAGAGGTACGGAATTTGGGTGAAAAAGGATATAGTAGGTTGGGTAGGTGGGTAAAAATCGGCATAAATATTAAAGCTTGACATTATTATTTTCTATAAATGAGGCCAACTTGTTATGGAGGCGGGGAGTGGGACACTGATTGCCAGGAGTTTGGATATGAAAGTATCGTGGTCAATTGAGGGGCAGGAGAAGAAGATATGGTTTAGATCCCCATAGGCCCGGCAGGGTGATCATGCAGGGTCAGGAATAGAAGCTGGCGCGGGCGTCGCGATCCACAGAGTAGAGAACGCTAGTGATGCGCCGTAACATTGTGAAACATCCTAAGTTTACTTTTAAACTAAATAAGAACGTTATGTAAGTAGGTCTCATACAGTTATGACATAAATGTCAATTAGTCATTCCTAGGGCTAGTCACTTCATCCTTACACTAATAGTCTAATAATTCTCCTCGTCGTTCGTGGTTGAATCAGATTTTAACGACAAGGAAGGCGCTGTTCCTATTCATGCAACTCCTCATCAAACCTCAATACTACAGACATTGTGCACGCATGCGCTTCCATCGCGTTTAGATAATAAATAAAATTACATGTTTATAAATATTATTACGTTTTCATTCCCTTGTCCTAAGTAAATAGTGCAAAACTACGCTAGAAAAAAAACAAAAACGGTAACATATTTTTAATTCTTGAGCTGTGTCAAACTCGTCTATCAATAAATTTTATGCATATATAAATAAGTAGACATACCACAATAAGCGGGGAATGTTTACTTTTGAAACCTAAGTAAGAACGTTACGTAAGTACGTCTCGTGCAGTTACGACATAAATGTCAGCTACACCACTATTAACGAGAAGAAAAACAATCCTAGGTTCAATCACTTCATCCTTAGACATTAGTCTATTGGTCGTTACGCTATAGTAAAATCTGATATAACTACGAACGATGAGGAGAATTGTCTCGATAATGTCAGAAAATAATAACAATAATATTTACTTATAATTTTATTAATTACAAAGATCGATCACAAAGAAAAATTAATTCGATCCGGTTCGACTCGAACCAGCGTCTTCACCACATCGTGGGTGACGCTATCCCAATGACGGAGCAAACCAGCAGACCAGAAGAATTTTTCTATGTGCTTGTTGCAGATCTTTGTTTTTGGTTTTTAACGACTTTTTTGCCATAGCGCCATCAGGGCCTCCACCACGAGTTTACTGTGACAGTTGTCGCGCGAGCGTGCGACCGCGTAAATTACTTTCAATTTTGTATGACAAATTATACAGCGCCCTTAGTTACAAGAAGAAACTAAATTTTGTATACAAACATTTTACGCGGTCGCTAGCGATAACTATCACTGTATTCTCATGGTAGAGGCACAGAGAATTATAACAAACTAGTGGAGTAATTTTACAAAAAAATAATTGAACATCACGATAGTAAAACATCGTGACATTAACTACACTTAATAATGTTGATTTCTTTTTAATAAATCGTTTCATTATTATGGAGATTTAAAATGTTCGGCTCTATTTTTCAAGAAATAGCGATGAATGAAAACTAGCTGCTCTGGTTATATGTAGGTGACCCAGGCGGCCTCTCAATCCTCATTCACACATGAAGATTCCAAACAATACAAATGCGCCGACATTGAGTACATGTCCATTGCGCGAGCGCCTTTCACCTCCGCTCTACACTTACCTACCGTCATTGGTGTCATAATAAAAAGAGAACTATTGTTTATAGTCACACAAGTTCGATTTTGCACTCCCACAAGCACGTATTCGAGATATACATGTATACAAAATCACTATCTTCCAGTGGTAACAGTAGAAAGAATCTGTGTAGTTAACACGTATAAACAAAGCGTGTTTGTGTGAGTGTGGAATTGAAACGCTTGTATAGAGATACAATACTGTTTTCTTTTACCTAAGTAATGTTCGTGGTTGTAGTTGTGAGTTTATCAAACAATCGCAGTGACAACTCATGCCAATGTCGACCAAGTTATTATTGTAGTCAGATGCGCGTGGGCATCGGTTGAAGGAAACCGCGGTTGCAAGAAAAATGTTTCCTTTAATTGGAATTAACGTAGATTGCGTGGTAAATAAAAGTCTTGAAAAGACTTAAAAATGATTTTGGAATAGCATTACAATGTGCTACTTCACCCAATTCAATAATATCAATGATTGATAAGGTTTCAGTTTAATACTTAAAAAAAGCACTCATTTAAACCTCCTTGTTACATCAATATTCAGAATATGTTACACGTATTCTTGTTCCATAATGTATCTTTACAAGTCATGCTTTACCTAAATTGGTAGCGGCTAAGATGCTTTATTCATGAATACTTTTATGGAGCTCATTGTGGAATGATTTACACAATATTGCCCTTAAACAGTTGCAATTGTTTATGTAGACAGTAAATCATAATCTAAATGGGCATGTTTCTTCTTATGGATAACAATTAAATATCATATAAAAAGAGAGATCTTACAGTGAAATACCATAGCACCTATGATAACTCCATATAAAGGTTTTGTATGTGTGTACGCCCGATATGCGCCGTGTAAGTACGGATGAACACATTCGTATAATAATGAAAGGCGCGTGTGACGACCAGCGCTATGCAACGTGAGCGCCTTGTGAGATCATGCGAATGTGTGCGTTCGTACACGGCACGCTGCGGGCTTATACACATACAAGCCGCGCTGCTACGTTTGTGTAGAGTCACCATACTTGTCTAATCGTACAATGGAAATTCTGAGACTTACATATTTCTGCCCTCAAGCAGTAATGTGAGCATTACTGCACACATACAGGCGGTACATGGGGCTTGTCAACTTATGTTGGCGGGTGCAGTGATAATACTTCTCAGACCTTTGCAATTAAAAGCTCTAAGAAGCACTGGAGCTGTTATTAACAGACGTGTCATTTATAACCAGGCGCGCGACTTGTTTGTCCCGCCACTTAGTATCATAAATAAAATATTAAGAGGCGACAACTTGATAATCGAGCTAACATTTAGCCATTTCGTTTAGTTGTACAAATGTATTAGATTTTAATATCTAGATACATTATGCATAATATTTGTCTTAAAACTGGGTACGTGTTAAAGTAAACATTTGTGTTGGTAAATATATTTATAACATTACAGTGCTATCGATTTTTCGCTCGAATTCTAGTATGGTGTTAGTTGTCCCCAGTTTGGTATTAGTTGGCCACGCTTGTCACCCGTCGCTTGTTCCCCAATTGCGGTGCGCACAAGACAAGACAATGGCGTGGCGGAATAGAGACTCAGGGGTCGTCATCCATCATTGTTGCGTCCATTGAAATGTCACTGCGGGGTAGGAGGGGCGAGGCGCCGTGGAAAGTTTGGACACTGATTATTTAGGAGATAGAGCAAGTTTGGTAAGTACGAAGTTGAAGAAATTTCTATGTTTGGGTTTCGAATATCGGAACAAACTCGTAGTGAATTTGTGATTATATAGTATTGAAATTAAAAATATTTTCAATAACTACGTAGATATGAATACGAAAGGATTTAAAATGGGGCGATAACGACAACGGGAGGAAAATTACATTATTTAATTATACTGTCCTCACAGGCAAATATATTTCCGAGAAACCACAGCCGTGAATAGTTCTATTAAACTGATGTAATAATATTGTTTAGGTTATAGATGTTACGTATAGCCCGACTTTAAGTGATGTTTTTAAATAAAATAACAAAAGATATGTTGAATTCGTGACCTGACGCTTAAGTACGTACCTAACGCGGGAACATCCACACTGACTTAAGCACACAAAATTATGACTAAATAATTAGCACATAAAAAGTAAGGCAAGTACGAGCTTAAATATACTTCTTGTCTGTATAAGCTCAAATTTAACAAAACTTTGAAAATTGTTTAAAATAAAAAAGTCTAGGTTTCCATTTTTGTCTTTAGTGAAATAGCAAACACCCTTTCACTTTAAAGAACCAACTAAGGCATGTAAATGAATCTTAAAAGGTCTTCGACTAATTTGCAAGCAGTCCGTGATCTTAGCCAGCTATTAGCAAACAATAGGGAACTTTCCTCGCCACATGTGATGTCTAACCGGCGGCGGAGCGTAACGTAGACAATTGTCAGAGACAGCCATCTAATTGACGGGCGTTTGTTTGGAAGTGCTGCCACATGGCCGTCATATGGCGTGAAAACGTGACAACGGAATTGCATTCCTATGGCAATTGTTGTAAGATTAATCACCGGATTTGCAAATGATTGTTGATTGTCTTTTAAACTACAAATACCTTCTGAGGCTGGTCACAATATTAAGTTGTCACCACAGACCAGATAACCGTGGTTGTTACACACATATGTATGTAAGTAAATTTGGCTGGTAACAAGAGTAAAAATACATCAGGTATGTAATTCACAATATTCTTCTTACCGTATCGATGGCATACACTATAAATGCTCGCCATTGTCGTGTGTCCATCATCTTAAGGTTATCACCGATTGTTAAGGAATGGATACGCCGTGCGGGGAGGATCCTTTCGTGCATCCGCCATAGTGTCTTTCACCATATTGTCCCGCCACAACTCTCGCCTCTTCGAACGAAAAAACGTTCCAAAATTTCAATAAAATTACTTTCAAGGGGAAAGCTCTTGGTGTGAAGTTTAGATTTGACATTATTTTTTTTGCGATTCCAGGAATTTTATGCTCCTATCATTTATTTACTAGGTTTCTATTACAAATTCATGAGTCGTAAGTAAATATGGTATCCCTTGTTTAATAGAAATTCACCGAAATTTTCCACGTCGTATGAAAACTGTCAATTCAGAATGCTAAAAGGTTTTCCTTCTACAATTACGGCTTCATACGTAGTGTCGAAATCACAGACTAATTCTAAATCGATGTTCACATGGACCTAAGTGGCCGAGTACACATACCCACATTAGATGGACTGGTTGTTTGCGGAGCGGAGCAGGATTCCGGCGACTCGTTAACTCGCTGCGCACACGCAGGCACGGCACACTTCGTAGAAATTAGACAATTACTTTAGTATGGTTAAGGGATCTCGTAAGCTACAATATATCTAAAAAAGTTAAAGATGTATAGTTAGCCACTGAGTTAGAGAGTTGGCCACTTTATTATTCTCAACTTAACCTTCAATAGACAATTACGCCATTTTTATATTTTATAGTGAGTCTGCTTTATAATGTTGGTAAATCTCGGGTAAATTCAACATTTGTGACGTAGACCTCTGCAGTTGTATGAAACTCGTGTGACCCTAACCTTACAGTCTGAGGCTGATTATATATATAATATACGATGTATGTACTTTGAATTTAAACGTGACATACAACGTGTATTAATACCGCGTACGTTTTCGTAATACATAGTAAATAATTCACGCCCTTTTTCCATCGGGGCAGGCTAGAGACAACAGCCTTCTACGATCCACGCACACTTCTTTTGACTCATCGACACGCATCAGTGCTTTCGTATGTACATGCTCGCCGGTTAAGGATACTCTTGGCTTGGCTTTTCGTTGACGTCCTAAATGGTCATGGTAAGTTCGCCTTGGTCAGCCCGTAAAGTAATGTAGACCATTACGCGCACCGTGTGTTCGCGTACCATTTCGTTGAATTGCGTATATTTGTTTCGATCAAACCAAAGTTTCGGGCTCTCTGCTTCTCTAACATCTATTAACAAAAATAATTGCAGTTGAGATCCAGATATTTTCTTAAATAAAAAAACCCACCGCAAAAGTTCGTGGAATTACATAGGTATATTTACCAAGTTTTATTTGAAATCAGTTACCGGAATACCGTATTCATCACCTAGTTGGCCACCCATAGAGGTAGAATATTTTCTGCAAATTTAAATGGGACCAATATTGAGGTATCCTCTTTCCAACAAAAAAGAGTCATCAAAATCGGTTGCCGGCAGTTATCGCGTCACATACATACCATATAAATAGAGTTGCATTGAAAACCTCCTCCTTCTTTTTTTTTTTTGAAGTCCGTTAAAAACGGTTTCATTTCAAAACTCGATATTAAAGTTATTTGAATTTTTTTGTATAGGTATGACAAAATAATTCATTATAAACAACCATCGAATAGCTACCTACATCTAAGGATATATATATGTGGTATATATGGTAGTGGATATAATAACTTTGTTACATAAATTTATTTAAGAAGATAATATTACAATTTTTTATATTAAAATGAGTATATGACAATTCTCCTGCATTTCATACTCTTTCTCCTCTGTCGGTCCCCTACTGCTGAGGACCGTGACTTTGAGAAAGTACGCCGTCAATAAATCTTTTCCAATTCTTTCTGTTTTCGGCTAGGTAAAGTGCGATATTTACCGATACTGGCAGATTTTCAGCCACCTGATCACATTATTTCGACATTTATACTAATTGCAATATTTATATTTTTTATAGCCCCGGTTTGGCGAAAAAATTGTTGGTTTGAGATCAGCCGGATTGGAGCAATTCTCCCTAGTATCTGTTCGATCTTTGTATCAATAATTTATGCCATTTGTTTATTTATATCTAATATTTTCCGGTCTGATCCCTTTTTCTCTCCATCACCGCCTTCCCAATCCCGTGTCCAAATTTTCTTGTTTGTATGTTTTAAGTTTCCCCATTTTAAAAACAAAAGTCGAAAATCTTAGTGGCTGAAACGTTAACAGCGAAAAGCCAAGAACAAAATCAAACCCTATCATAAATATTATAAAATGCTGATATTCAGTTGTTTTTTACGGCTACCTGTCAGTCATACATAAGTCATGAATTGATTGCAGCGAAGCAAGCGTGACTGGTTCTAGAAAATGGGATTTAGAGTCCACATTCGAATGAGGTGAGGAAACGTGTGCACACCTGCCCACTTGACGAGATTTCAAATGATGAACAGTAACTTTTGTGATTGTGGTTGGGTCGTAGACTTAAATCATCCATAACTGCCCTTTGTTGGACAATTCTTGTTCTTTCCTCTTCTAACCACGGTTGAGACTGTCGTGTCTTCTAATATCCCCGTTACTTACAAATGTCGAGCCTATTCATTACACGTAATATTATATTATTTTTTAATGATTTATTTATTTTATTTTACTACTTACAATATTTCATGTATTATTGCATTTCAAAAACTTAGTCTAATTGTGTTACTAATTACAGGTGAACAGCACATGAAATAAAAAAGTGTAAACAGCAATTTGAAAAATTATAAAAACAATAGGAAATGAAACTATTTTTCCGGATTTAAATCGCGTATATTTGTTTTTTCAAACAAACCGACGTTTCGGGCCCTTTACAGATCCCATGGAAAAATAGCTTCATTTCCTATGCGTAACAACCGCGAAAACCTAAGAACTCGATATACAAAAACAATTTTAAGACCAATAACTTTTTTTCTTAAGTAGAATGCACAACATTATTCAGACATTAATTAATAAACAATGCTGTGCACCCGAACCAAGAAAATTAAGAATTTTGTTTTTGAAACCTAGCAGTGAGTCAACGAAAATATCCACAGTCATTATATAAATTAAATATACGAGTCACGGGGGAGTTGGAAACCAATACTGTTTTGCGACGAGGCGGGAGAGGTTATGAAGTGACGGGATCAGCAAGTTGTGTGCCTGGTAGTAAGCAACAAACCTACCGGAGGGCCACTGCTACTGCGCCTTTCACCCAGAGACATAGTTGACATGTTACATGCGCCTGTAGTTTCACCACCACACGTACCTTTCAAAACTGTAACGCAGTAATGTTTACATTACTCCTTGGCGGAAGTTATAGGTAATGTGGTAGTTCTTCCGTAAACGAACTCTTTCGCAAAAAGCTCTACTGTTACACAGTGTGACGTATCATTTAATATTCCCGCTATTTAGAAGTATCAAGACTTGAATTATATATAACAAGTAATACAATTATAAATATTTGTAAATATAAGAGTGGTGACACATGGCGACTTTTAGCAGCGATACAAACGCGATGCAGTCGCTAATCGTCTACCTTTACACAAGCGCGCGATGCAAACGCGATGCAAGCGCGCGGCTGCATCGATACATACGCGCGATTGCATCGCTACACTTGGGATTAAGATGCGATTGCATCGATAAAATCGCGCGTTTGTATCGGTGCAGTCACGCGTTTGCATCGATGCAATCGCGCGTTTGTATCGATGCAGTCACGCGTTTGCATCGATGCAATCGCGCGTTTGTATCGATGCAGTCACGCGTTTGCATCGATGCAATCGCGCGTTTGTATCGATGCAGTCACGTGCTTGCATCGATGCAATCGCGCGTTTGTATCGATGCGGCCACGCGTTTGCATCGATGCAATCGCGCGTTTGTATCGATGAAGTCACGCGTTTGCATCGATGCAATCGTGCGTTTGTATCGATGCAGTCACGCGTTTGCATCGATGCAATCGCGCGTTTGTATCGATGTAGCCACGCGTTTGCATCGATGCAATCGCCTATATATCGCAAGTGTAGCGATGCAAAGGCGCGTTGCACGCTTTTTTTTACATCGCTGCAAGTCTCCGTGTGTAACCACTCTAAAATGGACACGTTATTACAATATTCATTAAGTATATTTCACTGTTCAAATTCTTTCTTCCAAATTTGTATCCCTTTCCGTCTGAGAAATCCTTTTTTAACCGTGAATTGAAATTTGGAAATGAAACTACTTTTTTGGGTATAAATCTAATCATTCGCATTCGCAACGTTTGTATTAATATTAGGGGTTAAAGTATGAAATTGCCGTTTTATTGCAATAGGTTCTTTGAATTTTCATAGAATCTTCATGGTTTGAGGTTTTCGAATGAAACTTTTTTCAAATGGTTTCTGTGATTTTTTTTTTTTAAATTTGAAACATTTGAATATCGACTTTCAATTGTTTTTGTTATTCAATTTAGACAAGAAAGATGGATACTGCGAAAATTCGAGTGATTTTTGAATACGAGTTCCGACGCGGAACTAACGCGGCAGAAACAGCCCGCAATATCAATGCTGCGTTTAGAGAGGGGTCTACTAATGAACGCACCGTGCGATTTTGGTTTAAACGCTTTCGTGATGGAAATTTCGACTTAAAGAACGAGCCACGAGGAAGACCGCCCACACAGGTGAATAACGATGAATTAAGAGAGATAGTGGAAGCCGATCCTAGTCAAACTACCCAAGAATTAGCGGCATGGTTTAACGTTACCTTACCCACAATATTGACTCACTTGCGTCAAATCAATAAAATAAAAAAATACGAAAAATGGGTGCCTCATGATTTGACTGATCTGCAGAAAGAAACGCGTGTTGAAACTTGTGTTGCCTTGTTGAACCGGTACAGAAATGAAGGAATATTGGATCGAATTGTAACATGTGATGAAAAGTGGATTCTTTATAATAACCGGAAAAGAAAAATGCAATGGCTGACCCCAGGTCAAATGCCACAACAGTGTCCTAAAGCAAAACTTACCAATAAAAAGGTAATGGTAACTGTTTGGTGGTCTCAGCATGGTTTTATTCACTATAGTTTTCTCCGATCTGGTCAAGCAATAACGGCAGATGTCTATTGTGCCGAACTCCGAACCATGTTGACAAAACTAGCAGTAAAACAGCCCCGACTCATGAATCGATCTTCACCATTATTGCTCCACGACAACGCGAGACCTCACACAGCACGAGAAACCATTTTGACCCTTCAGGAACTGCAGTTAGAAACCATTCGTCATCCTCCGTATTCACCAGACCTTGCTCCAACGGACTACCATTTTTTTCGTGATTTGGACAATTATCTACGTGACAAGAAGTTTTCTTCCCAGGAGGCAGTACAAAATGCTTTCACACAGTTTGTGCAGTCTAGATCGTCGGAGTTCTATCGCAAAGGCATTAATAACCTTCCCATTAGATGGCAGCAATGTATAGATAATAATGGCAACTATTTTGATTAAATAAATTTGTTAAAAATTTAAAAAATAAACAATTTAGATTTTCAGTACAAATCGGCAATTTCATACTTTAACCCCTATTATTAGACGTAACGTGTTTAACTTTACCATCTCTGGCAGTGACGATGGGACCTGTAAAGGGCCCGAAATGTTGGCTTGTTGAAAAAAACAAATATACGCGATTTAGAGCCGAAAAGAAATAGTTTCGATTCCAATGTGTATCTAGCAATCGCGAAAGTCTAAGAACTCGACGTGAAGTGACAAGTCAAGATGAAAAATAACACAAGTGATGGTTCTCATTATATAGGTACATAAGTTCATCCACTGCGTCGCGTTCTATACATATAAGTGTTAAAAAGCTATAATAAAGAAACACACAGAGCTTAAATGAATTTGCTTCATCGAAATCTGGTAGTAGTCAATGATACCGCAAATTTTTCGTGGCGGTGGTCAATCATCGAATGCCGCTATTTAAGAAAACGGTTACTAGTGATATGGTTGGTAATATTTCCCACAGAGATATCGTAGATGAAATGAAGATTGATCACTAGTAGGTTTTAGCAGCTTAATCTCGTAAGACCCAGTAAACTACGATGAGAAAATCGCTAAGCTCCCAAATAGCCCAATATACATTACAATGCACTAAATATGCCTAATCACTGGCCTGAAGCCAGAGTAAGTATCTTCGCAGAAAAACGCAACCGGCATATTTCAAAGTAGTTTTCTAGACACGCTATGTGATATTTACATAGCCTAAGGCCATAAGAACTGTTAGGTACTTTGGACACCCATTCTTTTACGGAAAATCAGAAACATCAACACAAATTGTAGATATCGAGTTCTTAGGTTTTCCGCGATTCTTAGCGCATTTGCGCACTGCATCAGGGGGTCTACTCTCGATCTCCGTCCGACAACCGTCCGAAACAATTACTGTCAAATAAGTAATATCGACAAAATTAAAAGACAAGTATCCAGTATGAAGCTTCATTCGCATCACGCGTCTTTTCATTTGGTCAAGTATTGCTTATTTGGCTGTAATTGTTTCGGACGGATGTCGGACGGAGCTCGAGAGTAGACCCCCTGATTTGTACCTACTCGTTCCGAATCCAAGACTATTCAAATCTAGAAAAGTCGGACCCACTTCGGATGTCGCTTGTGCACTGAGAAAATACCAATATCGCTTGTACACCTAGAGATAAAATGATCCTTGTAACATTTCGGACCGTCAGTTTTCAGATTCGGAACTGATGCGAATCGGACGTAGTTCGTAAACGCTCTAACTCATGACTGTCACAGACAGTTTTATATACAAATATATAACATGCTGCTGACTGTAAGTCGTAACTACGGGACCTGTAAAGGTTTGAGACGTCGGTTTGTTTGAAAAAGCATATAGTTTCATTACCTATACAAATTGTTAGATCGAATTTGTCTAAACTGTATTTTTTGTCCACACATTGGTAGTTTGTTTCATAAATAAATTAAAAACCTAATTAAAAAAAATAAGCAAATTTAAATAAATATCTAGCTTTGTAATGTTTAGTAAGCTAAAAGCTTGCAGTACGGCTTAGGTAAATTATAATTTACCTACTTTGCTTCACGTTGGTATTCTTCAAGAAGTTACAAGAAACTTAAGGAACTTAACTCAGTGAGACCTAAATTATGGACATCTAATTCAACTTGCACAAATAATTGCCAATATTCTTTATTCCACGTATTGTAAAGACATGTTCCCCAATAATTGCGTGAAAGTTAAATTGCGCGGCGTATTTTCTTTGTCGTGGGATAATGCAAATATTTTCATTATTCTAAAATACGTATATACTTACATATTTCCACACTTGCTACTAAATATGATAAATATACTTGTCTATGTACCAGAAGTGACTATAATGAAACACAATCCGTTTTCTAATAAGCTTCCGTTAGCTACGTTTTGTAGTTGGGAGGTGTCGTTCAATCCTTTTAATTACCTAAATAGAATCAAATGCTTTTTAAGAAGTTCTTAGAAAATAGAGTAGTAGACCAAATTCATATCTAATTCATATGAAATGACGTAAATAGTACGTTTCGGGAAGCGTCTTAACTGGGTAATATACGACGAAAGTACGTTACAAGGCAGCTAAATGTGTACAAAATGTAAAGGTAGCATTTTAAAATTTTCTAAAGTCAGTTTATACTTTTGACTGAAAAAGCAGTATGTACTAGGTAGATAGGTATTATAAGCCAATGACTACGGGAAAAAAGCCTACTGTTGGATATAGAGCCTTCCAAAACGAAAGATTTGCTGAAATTGCGATTCAGGTGACCTGATCTAACCAGCAATCTAATGTAAAGAAAGAAGGTACTCGTATAGTATCCACTGTTTTAACGCTTTTGTAGCTTTCTCCGACATCCGGAAAGATATAGGATGGTCCTGTTAGTAACTGGGAGCTAAGTAGCAGGTGGCATATGGAAATACATACAACGAAAAGGTAAAACATGCAGCAAGCTTGCAGTCATTGTATTACAATATAAACAACTCGAAAATTTTAATTTTAATTTATAATATTTCCAAAAGCATTCTTGACAATATCGTATAGAGCAGAACACAACAATATTTCAAATTAAACAAACATAACAACACAATCAATAAAACACGTCCACGTCAAACGAAGGCGGGATTAACATCTTAATCTAGAGTCATAAATAATAACCAAACATAAAATTGTTCCCACGTCATCTTGCGACGGCTTTATAAAGCTACCCATTCAAATGCTTGACCCTTTCGAATATAATAAACCGAGAAGTTTGAGACGAATAAAACGTGCAAAACGCATAAAACCATACCCTCTCGAGTGTCGACGACACGTGCATGTGTGCGGTTGATAACCTCATTCAGACTTGCCGAAGTCATTCGAAAAACACTCACACATACAAATGGTTTCGTCCGACCGCACACGCTTTGAAAACCGAAAACATGAATTTTGCCGTCCCCCGATCGCGCACACATACATAGAAACCTCGTAGAAACGTTAGCCCGTGTTTGTGTGGCTTCGAATTTCAAACGCTTCGGGAGCGCTCGCTACCAGAGCGGCGGCCTTAATTTGGATTCGGCTCACACTTGCGCAGTTGACGGCCTCGCTTCGGCTCTACTGTGGTTATATTTTTAGAGCTGATGCGGTGTTTTTGCCGAGCCGCGGTATTTGCGGGTACGCGGCATTATCGTTGATTCGATGTAAAGTAAATTGTGAGCTGCGTTAAAACGACCCTCGGTGTTGGAAGCGACTAATGAGCCCTCTTTTAACTCCTTAAACACACCCATGTATGGAGATGCTAGTTTTTACGAAACCTTTAAGTAAAGTTGCGAAGGAAGTCACGGTACTGAATTCGATTAATTAAAGTAATTGCGAGAATCCAATTATCAATCGGCGTGGGAAATCGGTTGCTTCTTAAATTAATAGGTTGACAATTCGACTTTAAATTCTAAGCTACATAGGTACATTTTACAATAACTTCCGATAACAATAAAGGAAAACATCTTGATAAAACCTGCGTGTTGAAGAAGTTTCACAACCTTTGGAAAAAGTGCGAAATCCCCAACCCGCATTGAGCTAGCGTGGCTGTAGCCTAAATTATCTTTAGAATAGACCCGTGCCCAACAGTGGGACGATTCACGGGTTCATGACGATGATGACGACAGTAAATAGCGCTCGTTTGTTTTCAAATAATAAAAATAAGCCGACTTTAATGTAAGATACGCAGATAATGTAGAGTCGAATGTTATCTGACAGTCGGTCGTCATTCTACTTTTTCAAAGCCAGTGATGCAGTATATTAAGTAGTATGACCACTGGTTTTGAAAAACACAATGAAAATGACGAATACGTGCTCTTTAATATGAATATTAGGTAAATCTATATAAGCCACGTTCCCTGTTGTGTTGAATTACTCCCGATTCCTGCTCTTATTTTTATATTAACACTTAAGTATGTGATCCAGGTTTCATTTTGGGAATTAATCAATGTTTTAAAATATAGTCGATTTCGCTGAAACTTTAGAAACATACTGCCTTTGCCCGAAAAATCCTTAAGTGTAAGACACAAAGGCAAATTTCGTCAAGTTACTGATATGTGGATCTTCTGACATTACAATCACTTACCTACAACATCTCATCACATCGTTATGTTCCACGGCGGATCGTGAATTTGCTCTTAGAAAATTGTTTTACTCTTACAATATGTCGTTATAATTCTTAGGAATAAACAGGTATATAAATAGCATCACGCTTGTCTCCCGATGGTGTAGTAAAGACGCAGACCTCCACCAGCGACATCCTACACGTGCACAAGTTACATCTCTTAAATTCGTTATTTACGCGTTAGGCATTAACTTTAAGCATAGCTTTTCTATAAAAAAAATAATAAACATAAAAATAAAAATATTTTATTTCAAATTATTGCAATCCATATACATTTCAAATTATATTATTATCATCAAATTATATAAGGTGTGATTTTTTAGTAGTGGTCGAGCTCCTTGAAAGTGTTCGTCAAGGGAAGTACTGACCCTTACCTGTTACCTAAGGGTGCTGCTGAAATTACAGGCACAAAAAGTAATAATTGTTGTTATATATGGTAGAGCGCAGGTTTCAAGTGCTATGTCTTCAGATTCACAACTTTTAACTTTTTTTACGAAACCAAGTGACGGGATGAACAAATCGAGTGATCTAGCGCGCTTAGTGATCTGAAGGGCAATGCCACCGCGCCCGTCACCCTGAGACCTAGGTTGATAAGTCCCATGTGCCTGTAATTTCACCAGCACCATTACCCTTCACAATCGGAATGCAGTAAGTAATGCTCACGTTACCGCTTGGCGGCAGAAATAGGTAAGCTGGCAGTATTTTCCAGTACGAACTCTTTCAGAGGTCTTTAAAACAAACTACAAAAGGGAAATTGTCTGTAGGAGAACCTGACAAAAAAGGATTCCGCCTTCTATAGATATAGCCATATAAGAAGTATTTAGTACTAAATTACACTTTGCCGGCCGATGGACTCCCTGGGACTCTTTAATCCCAAACACGGCAGTGCCGACTAGCGGTAGAAACATATAGAGGTATCTCTAGAGTAGCATTACCTTCCTTGTGGATTCTACACAGACAAAGGATCGTATTACCAGCAAAAACCACCACGATACTTGCTAGGTCCAAGGCACGACAATTAGACCTTTTGAAGTGGAAGTAGCTCAAAAATTGGTTGAGCTAGTTTTTAAATTCAATCAAAGATTTATTGAAACGAGACCTGCCTACAGTTTCCGAAATGTTGCGATGAATGCATTTTATGTACGACGTACGATACTAGTAATATATCTTAGCATTTCTACTTTTTATGTGTCACGAATAAAACACATTAACCAAGATATGATTACTGATATACACGAGCGAGCGCACTTTTGAAATATTTACTAGTGCAATGGTATATAATTATGTAATTGTTGCTTGTCGTTCATCATTCGATCTTTTTATACATTCTCAGACTGCAAATTGTTCTAAAGATGGTGTTATGTGTCACCAATAAATCGTTAGGTTCCTTCGCGTTTGGATACCACTTTCCACTTACCATCAGGTGGAGTGGAGTCATTTGCCGAGAGTCATGTATAAAAAAAAAAATGACAATGCAGGGGTATAATTTATTAGATGTTGGAGGTACTACAACCTTACAAGAGTGTTAGCCTTTCAGGATTCATATTGAAACCAAATTTTTTTAGTTCATTATTATACTTGTGATTTCTCTGTCTGTTCAAGTTTGTTTCTAATTTAGGTAAATGCGATCAAGTCAGATCGTGTGAGTTACCTATCCGTCATTCATATCTGATTAAGTGGTAGGCATTAGTGTTTCTTCAGTGAAATGTTCCGATTATATTTATCGGTATTTATTTATGATAAGAGACTATCTTTACGGGTTTTAGGATGGAGGCAGCGCTTACTGCCGCACATAAGATTTTGTAATACGCACCGTTTGTTTTTCGTATAAACAAACTTACATAGTAATTCGGTATTTATCACATCGTAGTTGCTGTTGTTGGATACTTCAACTTGTGGTCCTGATATGGCCGCGTGACACGATAACTTGTAATAGTTTAGTTTTTGTAGCAGTTGATCTCCTTGTGAAAGAGTTCGTCCAGGGAAGTACTGCCACCTTACCTATTTCTGCCGCCAAGGTGCTGGTGAAATTATAGACACATGGAACTTTCAACTTATGTCTCACGGTGACGGGTGCAGTAGCAGTGCCCCTGAGATGGTTGCGATTTAAAGCTCTGAGTGGCACTGCAACTGTTATGGACAGACGCGTTGCTTACCACCACGCGCACGATTTGTTCGTCCCTTCACTTGGTACCATAAAAAAAGAGACGAGACATCCACGTTGCTGTTACCAAATTTTTTTCTTTTATTTTTCTTCTTCTCGCTCTGAGATACAGTGGTCGTTGCGACGAGACATTGTCCCTTCATATAGTTAGTTGCTTTCTATTTCTGACTATGGGAATGTAGAGCATCGTGACCAGTAATACAGAGCGAATCTAATCACGTTTATGTATGTGACATTCCCACTCTTTGATCTCTTCACTAAGCCCGTCTTTGTAGTCCATTGTATTTATTATTAAGCGAAATATTTCTTAGACTTAACAAAAGCTTGCTTTAAAAATAGGTACTTTATACTAACAGTGTTATGATCTACGGAATTTTCCGCGTCATGTTACTATGACTATTTAGTGAAAAAAATAATTCCGTCTATCAAAAAGGCTTTTAGTTTTAGTTATAAATACGTCCATTACATACGTTCTTGAAAAAGTGGCTAGAGGATCTTACTAGAAGATGTAACGACTACGATAAAAGTGACGACTAAACTGATGCTGTTCGTGGCGATAATCGTTTTATCGTAAAGGACCTTGTTATTTCAGACACGATTACTTCAATATTTGATAAAACTATGAAGCTATTGTAGTAGATGCTTGGTTGGAAATTTAAAATTGTATAAGATTTATTATTGATTGTATTCTTCACATCAATAACTTCGGTATTATATCCTTTTCTGAAAATGTCTTTGCAAAATTTTCTCACTGAAATTCATATCAGATAAATCTGTAAGTAGGTAATTAACTAAGTACAAGTTACTTATATATAGATCCTTATCTGGTACCAAAAACCAGGTTAGATTTACATAGTTAGTCTAATATGACAAGCAATGGTACAATTATCCACTTAGTTATTCAGTTGTTTTGGTATCTTACGAGCGATACTTTGGACGTCTTTTTGCTCTTTGTCAGCTCAAGGAATCTGATATAAGACCATGCAGTGTGAATTCCCCGTATTTCTTGGTTTGCCTACGTAAAATTAATCAAGGCTCAAATTGGCACGCATAAGCTTTCATCTGAACACTTTCCATCAAACGTGGAATTCCTGAGGATGTACAGCATTTGCTCTTGGAGTGTATTCGGACGGAACCTATAGTTAGTACGTGTATTGCACAGGTTGGTTCCTATAGATTTAATGTTGGACTGTTTTATTCCGTTTTGTCGGAGCCAACATGTAGTGCCTCGAAGATTTTGGACACATGTTTGGTTACGTTGTTTTATCCATTTATATTTTATTAAGCGTTTTATTGATGTATTGTTCTTCTAATGGGGCTGACATGTTCAATAATGATCAAAACCCCTACAAAAATGAAGAGTTAAAACAGAAAAAGAGTAAATCATTGGAATTCATAATAAAGACCGTTACGATTCCAATACTATGGTACTTCAACTCATCTACATTGGACATTTAAATTTGTAATCAGATTTGCTCGACCCTTCTTCATCCATCATTCATTACCGCCACTCGCCGTGTTCCATGCCCATTAACATCGAGTCCAACATCCTTTGACGGTGCCTTCCTCTAATCAATTAAAGGATAAGGGCAAAAAGAAATCGCCGAGCCCGAGCTCGACTCGCCAGTAACCGCTCATTATTTCTTCTCACACGTTTTTTATTGAGGCAACATTATACGTGGGTGTGGTTGTAATTTCCTTTCACCGACGTAAGGGCACACACGCAATCCTAAAACTCAACGATTCAATATCGATCTTATGCCATCGTCATATAAAGTTCTATTTGAATTGGCTGGAGCGGTACTGATGAGAAGATGCCTGATAAAATATTAAAACGTCTATCCCTTTCTGTGCTATAGGGCTGTACTCTTCACACTCACGACGAGAATTTCTGTGGATGTTTTTACGCGCGCCGGGGGGCAAAATGTTCGTTGTTTTCGCGGCAAAATGCTTCGGGGACTTCGTAACTCAATAACGCGAATGCTTCGAAGGGATATGCGCAACATGTTTTATTTACGGCCTTTCAATCGAGTTTTATGTCGGTTTTCCGCGGGGTGTCCCGTAGTCGGCACTAGTCCCAGATTATGATTCAGCGCTTTCGGCGCAACGTGTGCGTGACAGGCTAATATAGCGTGGATTTTGGGGCGAGTATTGTTGTTCTGGAAAATTGGGTCGTTTATGAGCTCGGATTTGCTGACACGCAATCAGTGCATTGCGAATCACGTAACATTATCAACAAATTAACTGTCACGTTGCCAAATGACTTCAAGGTTTTAATAACAAGAGGTAACTGTACTGAAGCTGCCAAAGATATATATAGTACACAAGTATCTAAATTAAACAATGTGAATGAGCTTTATGCAAGTACATTTAATTAAAAATGGAAATCGCGTCATTATTTGTACAAGTTACATTTAGTCGTAGTTACTCCAATTGAAATTATAACCAATTATCAATCAATCTCTTTGTTCGTAATCAGTCTTAGTTTACTAAGATTCAATAATTTATTTAATTAATTTAAGTTTTTAGTAAAAGCGGTTAGTATATTTTAGATAAACCGAGTGGAAATACGGATTTAGTTTGACAAGAAAAGCTTCGCTAACTAAAACTAATGGTGGCTTTGATCCTTGGACCCGGATCATACTTTATTAAAATCCCAAACGAAGCGTTTCATGCATTACCCCAATTTAGGCGCGCAATTAGTGTACGCAATCCCTCGGGGGCTAAGTCTCCCTTCTCCCCAATAGGGAGGTCAGGGGGAGGTAGCCGAGAGGGCCGCGGGGCCGAGGGGAGACACTACAATGATCGCCTTTGTGATCCTCTTTTGTCGGGCTATTTCCAAACCGAACGAGGAAATGGAATTGGAAAATGATTTGGCTTTTAGTTGATTGTGCTAGAGTGTTGCTTTTTAGGCAATTAGAATGATAAATGTAACGAACTGAAAACAAATAGTTCAATTTCTTCTTTTTATAATATTAAGCGACCGGACTAACAAGTCGTGCGCCTGATAGTAAGCTACACGCCTATCCATAACTGTTGCAGTGCCATTCAGAGCTTTAAATCGCAAAGATCTGAGGGGCACTGCCACTATGCCTGTCACCCTGAGACATACGTTGACAAGTCCCGTGGGCCTGTAATTTCACCAGCACTCTTAACCTTCAAAACCGGAACGTAGTAACGCTTACATTACGGGTTGGCGGCAGCTATATGTAAGGTTGCTAAGAAATAAGTACTTCCCTGGACGAACTCTTAAACTTCGACAAAATTATTTTACTGTACCTTTATATAACCTGTACCTTTATATAACTGTACTATAAATATATAAGACAGCTTGACGTTTAGATTGAAAAGTCATCAACATTCTTAACCCATCTCCAAACTTCAGAAATTAAAAATATTGTTAATAACATTCGAAAGAGAGCTGGAGAGCTGTGATAATGTAACACTATGAGACTGTCTCCACAAATGGGTTACACGAGAGGTATAATTTAATAAAGTAGCTAGTAAACAAGATATTACATAGCCATGTATGTTTCATATTACGAAGAAGCACTCCATTGCGAAATTCATCTAATTTTCGATAACGAAAATAAAAGTATGTTTTCGGATATAAATTGTATATTTGTTTTTCCAAACAAACACACGTTGATTTTATAACGAAATAGTTTCACATATTATACGAAACTCAATTTTTTTCGGATCTATAGTGTATATATTTGTTTCTTAAACAGTAGTGACCATGTGACCGATTTGGATCCGAAGAAATAATTTCATTTTCTAAGTGTAACAATCGCGAAAACGAATATCTCGATATTTACGATAGTAATTAATCTTAAGCCCAATACTATTTTATTATTTTGTCGTGGCTCTAAAGGTATGTCGAAATGCGTTGTACTTCTTGTTGTTATTGAGTGCAAAGTAAAATATAACGCATATAACACTGGCGCTGACACGCGTCATGAACATAAAGAAAATTTCCAATAAATATTTAATCCATGAACGTTTTCGATACATAGCCTCTTATACTTTGAATGGTACATTCATTATAATATGATTTTTACCTTTGTAATAATACAATCTCAGTACAGAGTACTGAAAAAACCGACATCAAAAGTTCGTGGAATCATGTATTTGTCAAGTTTTATTGAAATCGGTTACCGGAAAGTGCGCGAAACCGGATTCATCCTCTAGTTTGCTACCTTTAGAGGTGGAATATTTTCTTCAAATTTAATTAGGACCAATATTGAGGTACCCTTTTTCCAACGAAAAAAGAATCATCAAAATCGGTTCACAAATTCCAGAGTTCTCGCTTAACATACATATAATATAATACAATCGAATTGAGAACCTTCGCCTTTTCTTCACTCAGTTACAAAAATACTGTAGCACGTAGCAGTAAGGAAATATAGGTAATGACACCCTATGAGTTAATGGGGTGTTGTATATATAGCCTAATGCTTAGTAGCTTAATGCGGCAATTTAGCTGTAAAACTAAGGTATACGACGGGAACATAAGCATTTTATAATACCCAAGACGCTATTACAGTACTTTACATCAACAGTAGTACAGTAAGTGTGTGAGCAACGGTATAGGCACTTTGCGTTTGATATCGGAAGCAATTTACGTCAATGCGTCGTGGCGGCGCGATGCGGTGGAAATTGTGAATGCGAATGAATTAGTTGTTGTCATGCATGCTGTATAGTTAACGGCTTTGAATTGTATTATCGTTTATCTTCCTGCGATTGTGGCTCAAAGCGATATAAAGATACTTGTAAATATAGAAAAAAGGCCTCTTTTGACTAGGGGATCTTTGTAGATACCCCTGAGCACAGGGAGACTCAGAGTTTATGTGAGGACTCTTCCTCCAGACTGGAGGCCTACCCAGGTCT
>NW_020654810.1:17038593-17133593 GCF_003589595.1 Hyposmocoma kahamanoa
CTGGTCCCTCAGACCACCACCGAGCTAACGCTACAGTGGTAAAAAAGGAATGGTGAAAGGGTGGCCAGACGTACAAGAAAGGAATGGCAGTTATTTTGTACCATTCCTTTCTTGTGTGTACACAGTTGACGTACCACAGCACACATTCAATATGGCAGATAGTTCGTAGCTAAAATTTATAAGCCATAACTTGGGCTGACGTGTTTTAAAATGTTGCCGTGTAAGGTAATACGTATGTTGTAATACGGCCATACGTGACTCTCGTTACTACCAAAAGATATATAATAATAGGTTTTACTACGTTACCATGTTAAAAAGGCGAAATGAAAATCCACGCTTTTTTCTCCGTATTTAGTTTAACACTGCTTATAAAACTTTGTTTGCATATTATGGAAGCAATTAGGTATAGGTAGTCGATTGTTTAGTGTACCGAACCAAAATGAATAAAACAAAACAATACGCTTTGGCATTCAAGGGATTGTAATTACATTTTTTTACGTTTTAGGTAGGTGGCTGTTATTTTTACAACTATATTCTGCATATAGGTAATGTATTTGTGACGTAATTAAGTTATTGTATTATGATGCACGAAAGGAACACCGTACGATGTACCATTTTCCATTTTTTTTTATTTCTTTTTGGTGCATCCTGGGCAATAAATCTGCGAGCAGTTTACGGCGCTAATCGGTAAATTTTTTGATCACGATGGCAAACCTTTAGAGATGTGTAAGTAATGCGAGTGATACTTACCTATTAATAAGCAACATAGTTTCCATGTTATTTTGCAATTTTTAAATTTCTATGTGAAACATATACGTAATAATATATTACGCTTTTCTAGTTGGTTCGTTTTCACCTCTAAAATATAAAAATTAAAAAACTATGTTTAATACGTTTGAGTGTGGTTAACGTTCAAAATTTTTTTGATTTCGTTCCTTCTTTTGATTGGTTGTTCCGCGTCTAAAGGTAAGGTGGTACGTTAATCACATAAATCTACACTACACACTGCCAAGCTGAAATGAGACAGGGCTGGACACGTCTGTCGCATGCACCTACAGAGACGGGCTCACACAGCCACTTGGGTGCCGGAGAACGGCCATCGACGACAAGGCTAACCAAGAACGAAATGGCGGTATGACTTAGATGCATATGTAAAGGACTGGCCTGTCATTGCGTCAAAAAGGGAACTGTGACAGTCGAGAGGAGATCCCTTTGCTCAGCAGTGGGACATAGTAGGCTAGTTTAAAACTACCCAGTACCTAATTAATGGTTAGTACGTTGCAGAAAGAAAGAAAGAAAATTTTCACGAACTATTGCTAATAATAATCTCAGTACAGAATACTAAAAAATAGACCTCAAAAGTTCGTGGAATTACATCTATTTGCCAAATTTTATTGAAATTGGTTACCGGAAAGTGCGCGAAACCGGATTCTTCCCCTAGTTTGGCACCCTCAGAGGTGGAATATTTTCTTTAAATTTAAATAGGATCAATACTGAGGTACCCTCTTTCCAACAAAGAAAGATTCGAAAAAATCGGTTGTCGCGTAACATACATACAAAAAAAATTCAGTCGAATTGAGACCTTCTCCTTTTTTGTAAATCGGTTAAAAAATAACTTTAAAAATAATTTTTCTTCAATTTACGTCATCAATATCCTAGTCATTAGGCCGGTATACTACTACATTATGTAACATTCGTTACACGGAGCATTTTATTAATTTAGGCAAATAGAACAGTGGATAAGTGCAAGAAAAAAATTGTTGCAATTTCCGCTTGGATTTGGCTGTGAATTCAAACAGTAGACGCAATTACAACAGTTGGAAAGCGTGCATGGATTGAAGATGCAAAGATAAAGACAAAGCTTCATTGTCGTATTGCGTGTCAGTAATGATGCCTATTGCATGAATCACAGCGTGGAAAGGCGCGGTGCGCTGGCGCAGCGGCCGCGGTTACAGCGACGAACGGGTGCCGGGTTACGCAATTCTATGGCGCCACAGGGCTGATAGTGATCACAGTGTGTGATAATTTTTGTTTACCTAATAGCAAATAAATAGCACGCGCTTGTAACATGTCTACAAATTCTACATTCTGATAGCCATCGGCCCTTATAATAATTACAACTTTTTTTTTATAAAAATAATACTTCTGAAGTTTGTGGAATTATGTCTATTTGCCAAATTTTATTGAAATCACTTTACAGAAAGTGGGTGAAATCCAATAATTAGAATTCATCACCTGATTTGCCACCCGTAGAGGTGGAATATTTTCTTCAAATTTGAATAAAATCACTAGTGACATATTTCCTTTCTAACAAATAAAATTTATCGAAATCGGTTCACAAATGTCGGAGTAATCGCGTAACACACACACTTTTTTTTGTATAATATCAACTGATGGAACGAACAAATTGGCCGCCTGGTGGTAAGCTACACGCCTGTCCATAACAGTTGCAGTGCCACTTAGAGCTTTATGTCGCAAAGATCTGTGTGGCGCTGCCACTGCGCCCGTCACCCCGAGACATAAGTTGATCAGCGTAATTTCAGCAGCACCCTTTCCCTTCAAACCGGAACACAGTAATGCTGACATTACTGCTTGGCGGCGGAAATAGGTAAGGTGACAGTACATCCCCGGACGAACCCTATCACAAGAAGCTCTACTGCTAACTACAACCTAATTGAGAGCCTTCTCCTTTTTTTGAGGTCAAAAAATAAAATATGGACGATAGTCAAGGTTCGAACTATCAACAACTCCTGACGTTGCCTAGTAGACAGGCGAAACACTTGTCGTGTACAGTTTTGGTAGTGGTGTTTGTGACTGTAGTTGTGCTTATCTTATTTAACTAATTTTATGCGAAGGGAGAGTGGGAAAATGAACTGCGTGAAAATAATGTTCACCACAAGAGCAGCTATTTTGCAAGATTTTATTTTCACTGAATTCGCGTAGTAGCAAAGTAATTCACCGCCATTTTTATTACGGGATAATGTAATGATAACAAATAACTTAGCCAGTACTTTTACCTCTACATTTGTAAAGTCATTCTTCTTCAATACAATTACATAAACATCGTAATTATTGTCAGACATCCGTTACTAGTACTTAGTAGTTTCTTGTTTTTCATTATCACATTCGCGTTAATAACAGTCCATAGTTACATAAATTACAAATTGAGTGCAACTTATTACAGTTAATCACATGTTATAATTCAATTTACAATCTACTATTAGGAAAATCCATTTAAATTCATGACTACATTGTTTTTTAATTTATTCCATCGGTGTATAAACTTTGTTGCCGCATTTGTAATGTTATTTTTCTTATAATTATTTTTAATAAACTAATGTATTTATACATATGTATGTGATTAATTGTATTTTTTATAATTATTGATACAAAGATCGAACACTTAAAAATTTTAACTTAAAGACGCTCTCCCAACTGATCAACGGAACGAACAAGCAGACCTTACGTTTTTTTGTGAGTGCTTGTAGCAGATCTTTGTTTTTGGTTTGTAATTTTAACGACGTTTTTGTCGTAGCACCATTTGTGAGAAATCTATGAAATAATTGAACATCAGGATAGTAAAAGTTTATTATTACAACGTTATTACATTATAAAGTTAATTATTACAATTGTAATTGTTAAATTTTCAGCTTCCAATGGCCGATCCAGGTAAGTTTTCGAATTTATCCGTCCGTTTACTCTCAAATGGCACTTTTCCATAGCAAATATGGTGATAAAATTTAATATTACAATTGTAATTGTTATCAAATATTCAGCTTTCAATAGCCGATCGGGGTAAGTTTTCGAATTTATCCGTCCGTTTACTCTCAAATGGCACCTTTTCATAGCATTCATAACAAACAACGTGATAAAATTCAATATTACAATTGTAATTGTTATCAAATATTCAGTTTTTAATAGCTGATCGGGCTAAGTTTTCGAATATATCCGTCCTTTTACTCTCAAATGGCATATTTTCAAAGCATTCTGTTAATTTGTTTGTTATATTTTCTACCCCTTCTTTCATTAAACGGGTCTAGACTCATTTCATTATGCGGTAATAAAAGTAGAGTTTAGAGAATAAAGAAAATAAATACCTACAAGGCTTATAGTTCCTGTTCAAACGACTTTGCCGTTACTGTTCCACTGATAGCGTTTTTAGTTAATGTAGTTACTTGTTGTTTTTGGTAGCAATAGAGCTCCTTATGAAAGAGTTTGTCCAGGGAAATACTGCCACCTTACCTGTTTCTGCCGTCAAGTAGTAATGTGAGCATTACTGGGTTCTGAAGGGTATGGGTGCTGGTGAAATTACAGGGACATGGGCATGGGCCTTGTCAACTTATGTCTCAGGGTGTCGGGCGCAGTGGCAGTGCACCTCATATCTTTGCTATTTAAAGCTCTGAGTGGCACTGCAACTGTTAGGGACAGGCGTGTCGCTTACCACCAGGCCCACGACTTGTTCATCCCGTCACTTAATATTATATCTCTGTGTAGTTGTTTTCTCATGGTTGAGGACAGTGGATAAACTGCGTGCACCAGCTCTTTCTGTCTCCAGCTAATTTTGCCATGGTACGAAAGCGGGACGCCACCCTGCTTTTTTAGCCAACTTGAAAAAAAGGAGGGTCTTAATTCGAATGTATTTTTTTTGTATGTGTTACGTGATAACTCTATCTACTTATCTATAAAATTTGAGAACCGATTTCGATGGTTATTTTTTTGTTGGAAAGAGGGTAAATGGGACCAATACTGAGGCAGAATTGGTCCATTTAAATTTGAATAAAATATTCCACCTCTACGGGTGGCAAATTAGGGGATGAATTTGGTTTCGCGCACTTTCTGGTAACCGATTTCAATAAAGCTTGGCAAATAGATGTAATTCCACGAAGTTTTGAGGTCAGATTTTTTATATAAAAAAGTTACAATTGGGTGTTACGTTCTATTTTGTTGAAGAGCGGCCTATGACCCGCCTACCCCTGGTCCTATACACTGTAATGTATATAATTTTGGTAGCGAGTAGTTTTAGGGATAACAGGCTTTAAGTAATATTAGACGGTATACAAGAACTCTAAGATATCTGTCATCTTTTTCTATGAAAACATTTACGTTTTCTTTAACAGAGTTTTGCGATATTTCAAACACATAGAAATACTTAAGTTTTTGGTTTTAAGCACATATTTACATTCTTCATTGTGTCTAGTAAGTATTCTTTTTTTTGACGGGGGAAATCTTTATGGATACCCCTGAGCCCAGGGAGACTCAAGGATTATTTAGGGACTCTCCCTCCGAACTGGAGGGTATACCCCACTAAAAACCCCCGGGCTTACCTCTCGCCGGTTGAGTCGGCGCCGTGGGGTCGGTGAACATTCACCACGACACTCTAGTATTTATTCTGCCAAATTCATAGTGAAAACATACGCCCAAGCTCAATTACCGCAGAACAAAACGGGGGTGGATAATTAACGAAATAGTACGTAGAATATTAATAGTGAAACACACAAACAAGATACGACACGGTAGCGACGGGAATTCCCAAGATTGCGTGAGAATTCTCAGTAAGACGCGTGATCGATTTTCGGATCCGTATCTATTTTGTGCGTTACACAATTGATATAAAGTTAATTATGCTATTGTTACAAAAATTGTGAGATTTTATACTAAAATTAGAATTATTCCAATATATTTTTGTAAAGAACTAAAATCTAAGATAAGGATATTATTTTCGAGGAAACAAATTGTTACACATTGCGTTTGGAATTTGAACAAACATATCAGTTTTAAGAACTATTTTAGGTTGACTCATGCATAAAGAAATAATATTATGGCTAGGCAATAACCAATTTAAGAATTTATTTCTTTTAAATCTCCATTTTTTAATGTAAAATAGATGAACGCTTCTTTACAATCTTACCTCATACCCGGACTTCTCCTTCTTGTCGTATCGATGGTATAACACTACAAACACGCTATTGTATCGATACAAACGCGCGACTGCATTGATAAAAACGCACGACTCCATCGATACAGTCGCTTATGTTGAATCATTATGTACGAAAAATCTGAATAGGGTCATGCACATTGTTTCGTTTTGTTTATCGTAAATGTAAAAGTGAAATTATAAATAAATAAATTAGTTATTAGTTTAATAAATGTATCGCGTTTGTACCGCGCTTGCATCGTGTTTGTATCGCGATTGCATCGTGTTTGTATCGCGACTGCATCGCGTTTGCATAGCGTGAGCGTCGTGTTTGCATCGTTGCTTAAACTCGCGCGTATGTATAAAGGTAGTACTCGCCGATTATTGCCAAGGGTGCGCCAGACGTACAAGAAAGGAATGGTACGTCTCTCGCAGAGGTTCCTTTCGTGCATCCAGATGTAGCCTTATTATACACACCTGGCGTAATAAGACTACATCCGCTTTTCAGGATAGAGGATTTAAAGATTCTACGAATACGAATCCGTTTGCCTGGTAAATGCTACTTTTAATATTTACTTTAGGCTTGTATAGTTCTCAATTAAAGCTTTCGAAAAGTACAAATACCGACTGTGTTTTCCACTCTTTATCTCTATGCTTCAGGAAAAACAAAGCAAAAGGCTTCGTGCGTATGAATTGTAGATCAATGTTATAAGGATGGAGCGTTCCGGAAGAACGATGAATATGGAACCAAATTGTTAAGTTCAATGATCTCCGAAATGTACAGGATAGAAAACTAGCAAGCAGGCCTCTTTTCTGCGGTGATCCACTAACTAGCTTACTAGTCAGTCGTAGCTTCTAGGTTTAAGAAGAATATATCTGTTATTCCTTGAGGTATAAACATTGTTTGTGGATAAAGTAATGTATTAAGACTGTTGAAAATTATACTTATATCATTTATATGTTGAGTGTGTGCGTTAATATTATTATTATTGGATTCGAAATCCAGCTAATTAAATAAATAATATTTCCTATATTTAAAGTCTAAATCGAAGTGTGGTTGATTGTGTACACTTTTAAACTTTTGTGTTGCATTGTACTAACATTTCAAAACGGGATTAAATGCGATTAAATAATTTAGAAGCTATTTTGAACACTTATCCATTATTCCGAAATTTCGGCCAGGTTGCACTAGCCGCGGTCACGAGTTGGCACGTCTATTCCCTTTTTGAAATGTTGGTGGTTCACAATAATGGATTTCATTTCAAAATTTACCCAGTATGAGATGTTAACGGCTATATACTAAAAAACACTCAATGAAAAATTTCGGAGGCGGTTCCAGTATTAAAGCTGACACAAAATTACTAAAACTAACAAATGTATATTCTCGTTTATAAATTGATAACTAAATATTATGTATAAATAAAAATAATATCATTATTGGCAATAAGGTACTTTTTAAGATACGTTTTCTCAATTCTGCGGTTTTGAGTTATGACAGTACCTACCTATTTGTTTGGATATGCAATTTATAGCTTCTTTTCTTGGAAATGTGTGCATATACGTTCATTTTTAGATTATAGTAAAGAAAATTTAAATCCGAACAGTTGTTGGTTTTGTTTTTAAAAATAAATAATGCGATTTACAATGGTTACAAATGACGACTTTTAGCAGCGATGCAGTAGATTTATTTATTTATTTATTTAAGATTTACCAACGCTTGAGTACATTGTTACAATTATAGGAAGTTATGCTAGCAAAAAAAAAAAAAAACAAACTAAATGCATCAAACAATTACAGGTAAATACCACTTGCAATTTTTACATGATGGACAATGCAATTGACAACTTAAAACTACATCAAGTTAATAACAACAACAGTAAAAAAAAAATACAAGTAAAGACGCAATGAAACATTGGATTACAACAAGAACAAAATAATTGTAGGAAATATTTGTTAAGTAAAAAAGTAACTACGGGGGTAAAAATGTATATTTAATTGTAATTAATTGGGAGTTATTATAATAGAGCGAATCTTGTTAGATGAGTCATTGTGAATATCTAGTCGGTCACTATATTCATTTACCAATTTGCACAGTCTGGAGATGGGAGAATTGAACCGAACACAGTTTTTCGAAGCGGTGGAGATAGAGGAGTTACTTTATTCCGAGGGTGTCTTACTGGGACACGTATGTTAAATTTACTTAGTAATTGAGGGCACTCGATTTTATGGGTAAATATTTTGGACACGAAAGATAAATCAATCGTTATCCTCCTTTCTCCTAGGGAACTCATTCGGAAATGTCTCATTGCGTCCTATAAGATGGTAGATATGTGAAAATAGTTTCATTTCCAATGTACAGCAATCGCGAAAACCTAATAACTACATGTAAATCAATTTCTTGTTTTGTTGACTTCCTGTGACTTGTCTTTTTTTTTTAATACGTAGACACTCGCACTCACGGTGTTAAACTTCAAAATAATTTACAGCTCTATTGCTATTATTTATTTAGTAAATTGCAATTAAAACGAGATCTACAAAGATAATTAATGTTATTATTTATTACGTAGCAACAAATTATAGGGCTTTAAACAAGTTAATAGGCAGGGCCTCGTTAAATACAAAGGTAATTATCGCCTTGAGCGATATTAGGTTATACGAGTACAATTAATGTTTATTATGCAGCTTATTTATTAGGATTTGACTTTTATTGACTACGTGATAGGTTACTTAATTAAATGTTGCGCGAACGATTAAAATATGTCGAGGTTTATGTATTTATCGTTTATAATATAATATAGGTGGAGTTTTTTGCATTAAGGGCACATTATGTGTATTGTGCCAACCATGCTAATAACCCTGGTACCTAATCTAAATTCTTTGTAAATTCTAAATTCTTTGGAATTCTCTGTACTGTGAGTACCATGGCACTGGAAATTGAACCAGGCGTCTCCTCATCCTGCGCCCCCGTTGGGCCACAGAGGTCATCCAGATTTTGTGAGTCCGTTGCTTAATATAAGAAGTAATAAATAAAGTATTCAATTTCGGAAGAGATTTGTCAATCATGGATTTAAGAAGACATCTGAGTCCATGAAAGAAACCTTCCTGCATGACGTACCATTCCTTACTTGGACGTCAGGCGCTCGTGCATATACGATACGGGGGGCGTCCGGGTCAAGCCCTCCGCCAGTGATTGTGAGTCACGGGCGTCTCTGGTGGGTCCGGACTTTGGTATGGACTCGCTGGGGTTTGTGGTTAGCTGTAGGAATGAACACAGGGACCTTCTAAGTCAGGATCTGACTGAGAAGGTCCCTGTGCTTGCTTGTTATAGTGACTTTCTCGTATACCTTAAGGGTCGGTAGCGAGAGTCACTATAATGAAAATTTATGTAGATTTTTTTATAATATCAAGTGACGGGACGAACGAGTTGTGCGCCTGATCGTAAGCTACATGCCTGTCCATAACAGTTGCCGAGCCACAAGATCTGTGGGGCACTACCACTGCGCCCGCCACCCTGAAACATAAGTTGACAAGTCCCATCTGCCTGTAATTTTACCAGCACCCTTACTCTTCAAAACCGGAACGCAGTAATGCTAACATTACTGTTTGGCGGCAGAAACAGGTAGGGTGGCAGTACTTCCCTGGACGTACTCTTTCACAACGAGCTCTACTGCTACTAAAACGGCAGGAGGGAACGGGCTGTCATTTTATTACGATGGCAACTGCTAGTTGTGCAATACACAAAGGGAGGTAAGCATGCCAACAGCTCCGGTACATATCAGGACAATGAGGAGGGTTCTGTACATGAACCCGGTGTCGCTCACCTCAGGTACTAAGCCCTTGAAGCACCGGACGAAGTCTGTGTAAATGGGCTGATCTGGGGTCAAGATCTGACTGAATACGGTCCGGTAATAGTGCCCTTTCCATATAACCATAAGATGTATAAATATAAGAGGTTGATAGGGAGGGGTAAACATAACTTAAGTAGAAAGATATGGGTCTGTCATTCTATTATACTGTCATTTTGATCATGTGCTCCGTTTCCGAGGGAAGTTTGTTTTTCCGCGAGCATTCCGTTTTCAATACGGAAAACCGTTTCAAACTGTCAATACTGTTTTTATCGTTTATATCACACACATTTTACAAATAATATTATTAATACTTATCTAAAACACTAACTATCCTTCCCGTTATTGACTAATTTATTAGATTGATAAAAACATGTTATATTTAATTCAATCTTCAGACTATTGTTTTTTAGGACATTTTAGTATATAGACAATATGCGTTCAGTATGTTTGCATGCTTATTTTTAGGCCGTACGCAGTGAAACTAAACTTATTGTATTACTAAAAAGTTCTATATAATTGGAAATTGTGTAAAGTGGAAACTGTACATTCGGACTTATACACATATTCGTTTTTTTTTTTCAAATGAACCGACGACGTTTCGGGTTCTTTGCGGGTTCCGTACTGATATGAAAGTTAGATTTGTTTGAAAAAACAAATATACGCGATTAGATCTGAAAAAAATAGTTTATTTTCCGAAGCGTACCTAAACTCGATAGCTTGTACATAACTTGTTTTCTATATAACAAATATGCGTTATTGGAATTGTGACAAAAGAGTTGGAAAAAATAATGGCAGTTACTGTATTATATATTTGTCCCCGACTAATAATTTGTCAGGTTCACACATCGAGTATGTACTCGATGAGTTCACAAATCGACAGCAAAGAGAACTAAATTGACAAATAGGTACGTACTAGGTTGACATGTTAGTTCATATGAGGTGGAATTCTCCTTTTTTTTATCCTGTTTCTGCATAAGATGCTGCGCCATCTGTCGCGGTCTTTGGTATAGTGGAGCGCGTTATGGAGATTCATGGCGAGAGCCGTACAGACTTGGCTGGACCATGTTGTGAGACAGCGGTCCCTCAGACGTTTACCGTTTCTGTACTCCATTGCACTGAAGCCGAATAATGATTTACTAAAAAGCATTCAGCTTGAACAAAATCTCGCAAGAGCACTATTAATAGGTTTTAAAATTAGTAATATATTTTTGTAATTATTTTGTCACAAGTCATAATATTTACACGTCTATGCTTTTAGAATGTAATAAAATAGAAACAAAAAACGTCAAGAACAATGCTCAACCTCTAGCTTCCGAGGTACGAGGCGCTACCGTATACAAGATGACACAGCATTAATATTAGGCGCCAGTCAGACGCTGTCAAGCCGTTACATTTCATTGACAAGTTTTCGTGGAACAAAAAAGTAATAAGCCAACCGAAATATATGTGTAGGGGAACGTGGGGTATTCGAAACCTGCGGGTAATGAGAACGGTGTTAAACAAACAGGACTTTCCCAATGTTCATATTTGTTCAAACGGAGCACTTAAGTCTTCGTTAACGTTCGACAAAGTTCGCCTCCCGTGGGCGCCCCGCCGATCCCCGCGTTTAGTCTTACGAGATGGTTATATGTTTTTCGCTCCTCGCTTGTAAAAATGTCAAATGTCATCATCCCAGGTAAACTTGAAAATATATAAATACTACATTGTATTTACACTAGCAACGTGACCATATCTATAAAATTTTAGGCGTTATGCTTGAAATTACAATAAAAATAGAAATGGTTTTACTGTTTCTTTTCTTTTTTTCAATTCGATGTTACGCGTAATGAGAGCTATTTGCCTCTCCTTACCTTTAACACTTTATTGTCTATTATCATTAGTTTTTAAGTAATATATATTGTTACGTAATTAATATATTTTGTCAGACTGATTATAATTATAATAATGGCTCCTATTTGACGCACGGAATATTTACCGGCTCCCATTTCCCGAACTGTGGGGTAATGGGAGTAATGACTTGTTTTAGTTTTTTCTTTTTAAACAAATATTATATTTTAGTTTCATATTTTTTATGTGGCTATCTAGTACCCAGACATGCGAAGCGTACGTTCATAAGTAATGAAAATTGAAATTGCATAAATTATAAGTTTTATTTCAATTTTCCTCAGGAGGCTCCCATTCCCCCACGCTCCCCTACCTGTCAAACAATGACACTCTAAAGCGTTGGTATTATATTATATTAATATTTAAAATAGGAAAATAGCAACCCAAAACTTCTTGGAACAGTGATTTCTATGGCGACGTTAGATGAAGCGGGAGTGGACTTGAGCTGCATATATTTTATTTTGGATAGCTGAAGGCAGACAAAATCCATTAAGACCCCGAATTTGTGGTGTTAATAACTTTTGACACAGAGGTCAGAAAAAAATAGTTCTTCCAAATTAAGAACATAGAAAAATCCAAGAGTAATTATCGCTCAATGATAACATAACCATAAAACAATACCTACAGGGAGTAATGGCGTAAACTTTTTTCCCAATGCTATGGACAGTTTAGCTTACTGTACCCATTTATTTGGACTGATTAAATATGTAACATGCAAGGTCTAGTAAAAATGGTATTATTTAGGTATATTGTTAGTTTTATTCCTGATTGGGGCTATACGTAGAGTTTTACCATTGAAAGTGTGCAGATTAAAACGAATGCATATTTTTCTCCAATCTTTGGCCTTCGCACGTAGTTGTCGCGTCACGTGGGTGGCGAATGCGCGGCAGCTGCGGCGCGCGCGCGCAGGAAGCCGATAACGATAACCTTATCAGCGACAGCCTTTGTCGTGCGATATGTGCACCTCAAGATTGATGGTCCTCATCATTTTATAATGCGTTGTCACATTATTTAATCGCTGTATATTTTTACGTTAAGTAAGCAAGCGCACTCTTTAAATCACGACGATTATTGAGCAAGTACACCAGGGGGCCTACCACAACCTCTTAAAACAATATTACTTTAACCTCACATTGACTTTTCGTACCATAACGCGCTTAAAGTAAGCTTATTGTAATAAAGTAATATTGCTCTTATGCCAAATTTAGCAATCTTAAAATAGTTACACGGATGCAATGGAAACAATATTATTTTCAGTTTTATTGTCTTAATCTTGATTTGTAATGATTAAAAGTTAAGTCGAACTTATTTATTTACATATATCTCTTCATTGTTTTGTTTATTTTTTATTTAATAGCACATAGGAAATAATTTCTCGTTAAATTAAAATATGCGATTTTTATTTCGTAAAATTATGACAGCGCCATCTATATGCTCCTTGGCGAAACTAACAGTTGACACTAGACTATAGTTCAGAATTCACAACGTGACTATGAAGACTCAGCTTGTTTTATTTATTTTTCTTCATGAAAATACGGAATAATGAATGAAAACAACGTAATTTTAATAAATTTTATTATTACATGCCTTTCTTCTTTTAACAGTCAAAACTATTTGAATGTAAATAACATTAAGTACTTAAACATTATACTACGATAAGACGATTCGGAACATCAAAAAAGGAAGAGATGGCATTATATAGTTCACATAGCGTTACCTCTTTCTATTTTTAGTAGTATCACTTTTGCAATAATACATTACTTGGTTGACAGGTTCGTCATGGTACGAATATGAGTAATATTATAATAAGCTTACTTTAAGCTTACATTGAAACAAGATTGTTTTTAGAAAGATATTATATGGTAGGCCCCCGGGTCACAATTATATAATACAAGAAAAAGAAAATGCAAATTAATTACATAGTTATTTAGACGTAAACAGTGCTTCAATAATAGCATGTGTTATATGTTTCTCATACGATTGAGGTCGTCACCTTATCGGTCCAGCAGTTAGCAGTAGAGCTCCTTATGAAAGAGTTCGTCCAGAGTAGTACTGTCACCTTACCTATTTCTGCTGCCAAGCAGTAATGCGAGCATTACTGCGTTCCGGTTCCGAAGGGTAAGGGGGTAAGGGGTCCCATTTGCCTATGGAATTATAGGCAAATGGGACTTCTGTGTCAGGGTGTCGGGCGTAGTGGCAGTGCCCCTCAGATGTTTGTGATTTAAAGCTCTGAGTGGCACAGCAACTGTCATGGACAGGCGCGACTCTTACAACCAGGCGCACGACTTGTACGTCCCGTCACTTGATATTATAAAAAAAAGATGCACGTTACACTCGCGTGTCTTTTCATTCTGGTAAGGAAATATCCCGCGCGGGATTTATTTCATATCGCGCTTCTTATGTTTAGCATTAGACTTAGCCGTAGCTCGTATCAAACTCGTTCTATTAATGAGTATATATTCGAGTATAAAAACAACAGACATACGAAATTAGTCTGTCTTTTTTTAAGATGGAGTAAATGATGATTACAGGGTTGCCAGTTTTCCAAAAATTTTAAATAGTTATATAGTCATTGTCGATAATTTTATCGATAGATTGTGATAGAAGACATTTGCTTGCAAAAAAACATGAGTAGTGAATGTTATGATTAATAATTGCGTTATCGCCTTCTAATTATATCGTAATATCTAATTATCATTTCGACAGTTGACTTATTGGTGTAGAAATCAATTAGTGAAATACAGACGCATATGCTCATTCTAATGCAAATGTTTGCCTTATTGAGTATTATTATTGTCTGTGATTATATACAGATAAAACATCTGTGTAAAAACTGCAGCAGTTTTAAGTAGCAACGGAAACATCTACAACTTGGCGAAATTAACAGTTGTCACTAGACTATAGTTCCGAATTCACAACGTGACTAGCAAGACTCAGCTTGTTTTATTTATTTTTCTTCATGAAAATCCGGAATAATGATTGAAAACAACTTAATTTTAGTAAATTTTACAAATTTTATTATTATATACCTTTCTTTTTTTAAGAGTCAAAATCGTAATTTTAATAAATTTTATTATTACATGCCTTTCTTCTTTTAACAGTCAAAACTCTTTGAATGTAAATAGCATTAAGTACTTAAATATTATACTACGATAAGACGATTCGGAACATCAAAAAAGAAAGAGATGGCATAATATATTTATAGGATTCCAATCGCTGGATGGAGACATGGAACCAGAAGGAGGTAGCGTGGTGTAATGAGTTCGATGCTTATATTATGAGATCTTTTTGTCTGTATCTAGTGGCGTTAAATTGCGATAAGTGGAGGAAAGGAACGCAGGCCTTTACTCTGCAGTGTGATAGTAACGACTGAAAAATTAAACTAAATCTCTATCAGTGGAGAGCGTCCTGATAATTCGATTCCCATCGGCTTACCAAAAATTTTTTGTAGATTAATTAACCAGTGAAATAAAGTGTACTAGTATCTTGTGTGCTAATAAGTGTTGTATTTAATTGTCGCCAAGGCGCCACTTGTTAAGGCAAGTGTTTTTTGTTTTGCTCCGGCTTTACTAAAGACAATTTTCACGCCTTGCCACTGATCTCTATGTAGATCGAAAGATTTTGAAATATCTATTAGAGCACGTTTCGTTTTTGTCGACTGTATTCAAAATATAATCAGTAAATATTATTTAGCAGTTTTACTTAAAATAAGCGTGTTTGCGCACTGCATCCGATTCGTAGTCGTTCCGAATCTGAGACTATACAAATCCAGAAAATCGGAAAATTACTTCGGATGTCGCTTGTGCACTAAGTCCGATTCCAATTCGTGAAAATACGAAAATCGTTTGTACACCTAGAGATAAAATGATCCCTATGACATTTCGGACAGTCCGTTTTCAAATTCAGAACTGATGCGAATCGGACGTAGAGCCCAAACGCTCTTACGAATTCTGAATGTAACACATTGTGTAATTTCAGGGTCATAATAATATATTCGTTAAGTTTATGTCAAAATTTTGGCATATTTGTGTCGTTTTCTCGTTCTCGTTACTTATCGAGTGCTGAGGAATGACTTCTGTCGTAAGATTCTGGGAATATCAAAAAGTTTGTTTGCAATCGACATTCGCCATGTTTATTTTGACATTTTCTTTATCACACGAGCATTGGCCACCAGGAAATTTGAAACTTACGATTTGATCGAGATCCCTTGCCCGCGTCACATTTTTAGTACTTATAAAAAATATTTATTATTAAGAAAATTTAGATGCACACGTGAGATAGGCACTCTTACAATGTTTTCATAAATTATCTACATATCATAGGTATAATAAGTACCTAAGTGTTATGTAAACAAAACACATTAATTTTGTATTCCTGCGTTCTTGATCTATGCAGTTGTTTTGTATTATGATTATGACAATGCCTGTTCGCACATTGTAACCTTCTGTACTTATACAAAATAACAGAGTGACATAATTGTATGTGCTATTTTCTGTTTCTGTCTTCTCAAAGTCATTAAATATTTTCGTAAAAAAAAATGACAATAACTGGCAATATAGCAAAGAAAATGGAAATAAATTAGTGTTCTAAATAGCTCTATTTCATAGTTTGTTAATTTTTTATGTATTATATTAACTATTGCTTATGTACGTATGTACAAAAAACAGCGTCTAAGTATTGTTTCAGTTTCAGATTTTCATTATTTCGATTTTACGTTATTTAAATTAAATTAAATTAAGCATAAATATTATGACAAAAAGCAATCAAATTTCACATAGTACCAATGTCGAATGATCTTTAAACAAACACATTATGCTGAGAGTTTGAAAAGAGACTTCTAAAAATAGCCGTGTAATTATTTGCAAATAGCGCATTGCTCAAGACTCGCAAACAAAAGAAACGTGATTTCAAGATTCGAAATTCAAATGCATTCAGCCTAGCGGATAGTCAGTGCGTGCCGGCTAGCGGGCTCGCGATTGGAGTCAATGACTGCGCTCGTCGAGATTAGAAACGCGTCGCTTTCTACTCAGAGGCGGCATTAGATTGGACTCTAGTTAATGTCGCGGTGGCGCGACGTAGTCGTATTTATTATTTCATCTATCTTTGTTCTTCTTCTACATTAACACGTTCGTTCGTTCTCAGAACAATGTACATTATGTGGTATATACATATATGTATGTATGTAGGCACCAAATAGATTTTATTACGTGTGACAAATGAATACATATTGACGGAATATTGCTCAAAAAGCTGTATGACATAAAAAAGTTTTTGAAGTAATTTAAAATGTTGTCCGAGAAAATCTAGCGATGTATTTCTTATAGTCAGCTTTGTCTATGTTTTAAAGTCAACAGTGTTTATAAATGAACCTGAAATGAAGCTGGATGCTAGTAAAATATTAATAAAAGTAATTTTTATATAATTATGTATTACAAGTGTATTACCTACTATTTTCAAATGTATTGTCAAACTTAAGCAATAAAACGCAGAAGACCACTATATATAACTATATGTAAACAATTGTTAACTGCCACTTGTCAACACGTGACCATGAAGCGTCAAACCGCTCTGAAATGCCAGGAGGAGAATGTAAAGACATATCGTGGCGTGATAACAAAACTTGTTACTGGTGTTGATTGTAATTATACCATCCTTTACCTAAACTAAAGCCTAGGTAATACTTACTTCGAAAAGTATTATTAACGTAATAGAAACATGGCGTCTTGTGTAACGTCGATGATCGACGCTAATCATTAGCCTTTTTCACATTTTTGTATTTTTTCTTTTTATAACATCAAGTGACGGGACGATCAAGTCGTACGCCTGATGCTAAGCTACATGTCTCTCCTTAACAGTTACAGTGCCTCTCAGACCTTTAAATTGCAAAGATCTGAGGGGCACTGCCACTGCGCCCGTCACCCTGAGATATAATTTGACAAGCCCCATGTGCCTGTAATTTCACCAGCACCCTTACCCTTCAAAACCGGAACACAGTAATGCTGACATAACTGCCTGGGCTTGGCGACAGAAATAGGTAAGGTGGCAGTACTACCCTGGAAGAACTCTTTCACAAAGAGCTCTACTGCTAATAAAATATCATTTACAACTATATTGGCGACTGTACCAAAAGTGTAATGATCTACCTAAAACATGACTAATCGACACGATATCTCAAATCAGAACACAGCAATCCCAGTACATGTTTTGTAATTTCATTACAACAACAGTGTTCGACTGTCATTAGGGCAAAACAATTAGAAATAGCTTATTTTGCAAAATACAATTATTTATTTAATAAAAATGCACTTCTCACCTTCACGGTTTACAACCAAACATGCAGGTCATGGGTATAATGGAATGCATTCTTATTGGCAGCTATTTATTTGACATTATAGTAAACATTATCATTATGACATTGTCAAGACACTAGTTTCATTTGCGTGTTATATAATTTATTTACACATTTATTTCAATCAATTATGTTCATGAATTATAACGTAGAATAAAATGTTAAATTATTAAAAATACAGTATGTTGTAAATGCATTATACTACACAATAAATGTAGGCTTAGCAATGTTTTCTACGTAAGCGCCAACTGCATAGAAATTTTTTTTAGTGTCGACGAAAATGTTAGAACTGCGAGTAATGCACAATGTGATCATCAAGTCATAAGTTCTAAAAAGAAAGTTAGTTAGATCCCTCCTCCCCCTTTAGGCGTATTAAACAAAGGTCTGTAGCATGCTCTGAGATAGTGTTTTTGGAACTTGGCGATATGGCATGGGATTTGTGCAGACTGGGTTATGCGCACAACCACACAACAACCTGAAGATATATTTGACAAGGAAAATTTTTCGTCTTACTTATAGAGCATTCGATATTCTTCCATCACCAATACAAAGACCATGAGGTACATATAGGTCGTATCCATATTATTATATCCTGGGGAAGTATTCATATTATTATATTCTTTTGTATAAATATCTGAAAGACACTTGCCCGTTGAACCGTGTTCTAAGATCGCGCATTTTTTTAAATCAAAATGCTGTTTTTGATTTTACAGTTGATTTAACACAGAAGTTAACGGAAATGAATTCGACATTAAAATTTACATCGAAGATAATATAATATAATATTATATTATAATCCTACCTCGTAGAAGGGTTAAGTGCGGAAGTGTTTATCGGTGCATGCGGATATAAAGACTATTCTTCAATACAATGCATATAAAAAACATTACAACAATGATAAAAAAAAAGCGTATCGAACAAATCGATACTACGGGAAGAAAGGGCGTAAAAGTAAAAAATGAGTTGTAAAGAACCTATTTTTGATGTGCCAATCCTCACAGGCAAAACAGATGAGACTTGCCGAATACGAGAGTGTAGAAAAAGTACCTACTCGTCTATATGCGTGTTGTATTCTGTAGGTATATTCTATTGTCTCTGGTTCTTGTCACTAAATGTCAAAAAGATTAAAAGGATTCTAGGGTAGTTTTGTGTCTACGCAAAATTATTTCTCCACACTTGCTGCAGTCATTTGGCTGACAATGACCGAAGTATGTGCCTACCCTAATTGCAGGTGTATATTTTCATAAAAAAAGCCGATAAATTGGAATCACGATCTTGCATTAACGTTTCTGGAACTATATCAAAGTCATGTACCAGCACGTAATACAACCAAGACGTCGCGCGTCGATCTCGTGGTGCGTCTATGTAAAATGGTACCAAGTGAGAATGTCGAGGCTCGGTTTCATCTCACCTATGAATGTCTAGGTATTCAAAGTTTAGTTATTCGCCAAGAAGAGTTCTTTTTACAAGGGTTTTTTTTTTAATAAAAAGAGTATAAATTAAACGTTTATAAATTGGTTGTTTTTCATGTCTTGTAATTTATGTTGTTTTTGTATTTACGCCCGTTCTTCCTCAAAGTTCTATACTTTGAGGAAGAACGTTTGCACATTTTCTTCTTTGTTTTCCTCAGCAGTTTCATGGTTTTCAGGCTTCAGTTGCTAGTTAGTTGCCGCTGAAAACGCCATATTGCGTAGTTTATTAATTAAATATTAAATCTGATATACGAAATCAGGTTCAATACTAATAGAAACTTTAATCATATTAGTACCGGCCATGAAACTAAACGTGAAAAGATTACGTATGTGTGTACTCGTAAGTCCAAGAATCTTATCAATTTGATACATCATTGAAACAACGTTAAATCTTTTTTATCTAATCTGATGTAGGTACTTTTTATTACTTCATTTACCCACATTCTTCTTATATTAACCTTGCACACATCGTAAGGCTCAATTTATATTGCGGCGGAACGGAATGGAAGTGAATTTTTGTAAAGATAGAATAATGAACATAGAATAATGAACTTTATGGTCAACTGTGTAATGTACAAACTAGATACGAGCCAAAATCTCTCGCGAAATGCGCGAACATTTTCGAGCATGCGCGAGAATACCGCGGAAGATTTTAGCTTGTATCAAGTTACAATTACAATCAAGTTACACAATTGACAATAAAATTCATTATGTTATGTACAATATCGTTACAAAAAGTCGCTTCCATTCCGTTTCACCGCAATATAAATTGAGCCTAACAGACATTTTGTTAATTTTGTCCGAACATATATAATTTTTCATTAGTTCGGATCGGACGAATCGATATTAAACAAGGAGATGAACAAGTCGTGCTCCTGTCCTTGTAACAAGCGACAGGCCTATCCATGACAATTCCAGTGCCATCCAGAGTTTTAAATGGCGATTATCTGAGGGCAATGCCAGTGACATAACTGACAAGTTCCATGTGCCTGAAATTTGACCAGCACCCCTTACCCTTCAAAAGTGGAACAGTTGATCACGTTTCTGCTTAACGGCTGAAACAGGTGAGATTTATATGTGGTTGGTAAACTTTGGAATTAATTTAAGATTATTCTTACATAATACAACAATTCAAAGTGATATAGTATACAGGTGCCACAGTTCTTTGAAATTATCGATCTACTTTATTTCCTGTCGATTGACACGTTTTTAAATCAATTTCAGAACGATACAATCTATAGCAAGGTGTAATCTATAAAATGCTTTTATATAAGCAGAAGAGCTCATTGTGAAAGAGTTCGTCCAGAGAAATATTGCCATCTTGTTTGTATATATATTTTACCTATTTCTGCCGCCTAGTAGTAATGTGATCATTACTGTTTTCCGGTTTTGAAGGGTAAGAGTTCTGGTCAAATTTCAGGCACATGCGACTTGTCAACTTATGTCTCAAGGTGATGGGCGCAGTGGCAGTACCCCTTAGATCGTTGCGATTTAAAGCTCGCAGTGGCACTGCAACTGTTATGGACAGGCGTGTAGGTTACCATCAGGCGCACGACTTGTTCGTCCCGTCACTTGATATAATAAAAAAAAGACGCACGTTATACTCGCGTCTCTTTTCATTCTGGTTAGGAAATAATATCACGCGCGGGATTTATTTTTTATCGCACTTTTCATGTTTAGCATTAGCTTAGCTGTAGCTCATATCAAATTCGTTCTATCAATGAGTTATATTCGTATATAAAAACAGTAGACATACAAATATAGTCTGTTTTTTTTTGAGATTTACATTTACTCCAATGATGTTTGCATGGTTGCCAGTTTTCGGAAAATTTTAAACAGTTATGTAGTCGTTGTCGATAATTTTATCGATAGATTGTGATAGAAGACATATTTTGCAAAAAAGTATGAGTAGTGAATGTTATGATTAATAATTGAATTATCGCCTTCTAATCACGTCGTAATACCTAATTATCATTTTAACAGTTGACTTATTGGTGTAGAAATCAATTAGTGGAGTACAGACGCTTGTGCTCATTCCAATGCAAATTTTTGCCTTATTGAGTACGATTATTATCTGTGATTATATGTGGACAAGCGTGTCGCTTACCACCAGGCGCACGACTTGTTCGTTCCGTTACTTGGTATCATTGGTGTCCCGTATGCGTTTGATTAATTATTCATAAGACTGCAATAGACATTTCGTGAGTTGTTGTTACCACGCCCGTAAAAGTTACTGAAGTAGATATTAGAATAATTTCAAAACATCAATTGTTTCAACAAATATGACATCTAAACTGCTGAAAAGGCGGTTCTTTTGCATTGTTGATGATGATGAGATGCATTTCTCCACTACGTGACTTTCTTTTGATTAAAAAAGTGAGTCTATAGCCGAATAGGGCTGAAGACACACGGATTATTCTATAAGTGGCATTGCAGCGCTTGCCGGCTACGGCTATTTTTCTATATATTTCTCTTTTATAGGCTGTGTACTAAATTTGCAATCTTGTAATCATTTTCGTTTTTAACTTCGGTTAAAATAAACATTACACCTAATTTCTTTATCAATACTTACGCATTATACTTAGAATTGATATAATGAGAACGTTATAGCCTATAGACAACATCTCACAAATTTTAGTTTGGTTATTCACATTTATTTCTTGAATTTATATTACCTGCAAGACTAATATTAATTTATTGATTATAAATTAATTCTAGGTTTCTTATTAATAAATATGTACATAATTATGTTCTTTTGATTTGATCAGCAAGTACACTTGGTAGTATATCCAAACGCAAGGAGAGAAGCTTCGTCGGTATTCATTTCTTCTTATCGTACGTGTGGCAAATTGAAAGCTTCTGGAATTGGCCACATGTGAAAGAAACTAAACTAGTGTAACAATCGCGAAAACCTAAGAACTCGATAACTAAAAAACAAACAAATACGAAATTTTCAAAAAGGAACTCTCTGTGAGTAGGTTACATTTTACTTTATGAGACTGTCATTTGCTTTTCATTGTGGCGTCGTTTTCAAAACTGTAAGTCGCTATTACAATGAATTTCAGTTGTGAAAATTGAAGTGCCTATGATTTTCTACGATTTTCGATGTGGCTTAAGTCAACAAAAGAGTTGTCAGAGACTTCAATTGGCATTTGGTAATGAAGCCCTAAGTCGTAGCTCCGTGTATTCGTGATTCAGTGAATTTGGATGTGGACGTGATCATCTCCATGATGATGTACGTGAAGGTCGGCCGGCGACTACAGTTACCGAATTTAATATTGATACCGTACGATAACTGATTGAAGCTGACAAAAAATTACTTGTCAGCAAATTCGTACTGTAATAGGCATTGTAATGAGCCAGGTGCAAAAGATATTGCATGTACATCTGAAGGTTCGGAAACTTTGCACTCGGTGGATACCGCATGATTTAACGGAATACCAGAAACGACTGCGTGTAGCGTCGCGCCGTAAAATGATAAAAAAGTTGAAGTTATAAAAATATAATATAGTGACAGGTAACAAAATCGTGTGTACTGCTTTGAACCGGAAAGAAAAAGGCAATCCGCAGAATGGGTTTTTCCTTTTGAAGATTTGCCGACGAAAGTTAAGAATACTTGGAGCATCGGTAAGAAAATGGTTACTTCTTTCTTCGGCACATCAGGACATTACACTACTGTAGCCCCTGAAGACCAAAGGACAGTAACTGCAGATTGGTATGTAAACACCTGCTTGCCCAGAGTGTTAGACAAAATTCGCGAAAAGCGTCCTCGAAGCAATATCGTCCTTCGCCACGACAACGCTTCTTCACATTTCTGCTAAGGTAACGAATGCGTATTTGAAGGCCTCAAATGTTTATCTGATGACCCATCCGCTATACAGCTCAGATCATGCGCCATGTGACTTCTTTTTATGTTCAAAAATCAAAGATTATCTTAGAGGTTTCCGATTTTTTTACATTTATCTATTTATTTACAGGCGGTGAATCATTTCCACGAAGCCATTGAAGAGGTCCCTACAGAAAACAAGCGATATTGTAAGCTGTTTTAATGTGCATATGATGTAAATAGTTTTTCAGTTCAATATGTAGATGTGCTGTTCGACGGCCTTTAATGAACAAACATCGGTTTATTTAAAAAAATGGCGACAACGATTTCCCGCAAAAAATGTCAAAAAATTAAATTCGTGAAGAAAAAATAAAACCTAAGATTAGAAGAGAGTAGCGAAAAATTTTAGTACTCAATAAACGTCAACCAATGATTTTACAATAAATTGTGAACAGATGCTTGTCGCCTTTTTTCATCAAAACAAGGAAAAGATACTAATGATAATATATGAAGAGGCTGTACGGTAGAATCTTCGCCTATCAAATGAAAAGGTGAAAACTTGTAAAAGAAAAATATTATACAATACATGTGCCAAAAAATTATCTCACGTTTACATAATCAATTGTTGACTACTGCTGCCTACTCGTTGGCGTTCTTGATCAGAAGTAACCGGCAACATTATATCAATACTGACACTGGCCTGAGCTTAACAGCCGCCATTAAGGAAAAATAATAGTAATAATGACTAATTGGTAAAAATGGTATCCTTATTTATTTTCATAATTTAATACAGTGTCATTAGTATCTAGGTATGTAAGTATAAAATAGTTAAATGACTAAGCAAGTATTAAGTGCTTCTCCTAAATTATAGTCTTCGCGCGCAATTTGCTTAGGTACTATCAGCAAAGTCGACGCGTTACCATCTTAATGATTTGTTTTGCGTGTACGTAACAGCGGGGGCTAAATACTGTCACCCACAGCTTACTTTTGTTTTTATTGAAAATTTTCACACAAAACACTATAAGCTAAGGGACGGGATTAGCTACAATCTCCGCCTGCAAAAATAAAACTGTTTTGGAATTCGGAAGGCTTAAATTTTGTCGTAAGTTAATGAGACGTATACTATCTGTAAATTTAAAGCCTTCCCCAGATTTTTAGTGGCAGTACAGCTCATTATGAAAGAATTCGTCCAAGAAAATTATTGCCACCTTACCTATTTCTGCCGTCAAACTGATATGTGAGAAGTACTGTGTTCCGGTTGTGAAGGGTAAGGGTGCTGGTGAAATTATAGGCACGAGTCTTGTCAACTTATATCTCAGAGTGACAGGCGTAGTGGCAGTGCCCCAGAGATGTTTGTGATTGAAAGCTCTAAGTGGCACTGTAACTGTTGTGGACAGGCGCACGATTTGTTCGTCCCGTTTAGGCATCATTAAAAAAAAAAGATTAAAACTGTTTTGTTTGCGAACGAAGATTGTAGCGGGTCTCATGCCTTATTTTGTTGATCCCGTTTTTTGACAAAACCTTTCATGTTTATAATAAAAAATACGATCTAACTCTTAAACGACACTGGTTGACAAGAAACAAGCAAGCTCCGGGTGGCCGCTACTGATCGGCGTTGCCTGTACGCAAAAAAAGAACTTAGGTGGTAAATCGTCAACTTTGCTAATAATATTTCCTCAGCTAAAGAGAATCCCACTGATCTTCGTATTATATATCTACATAAAAGTTAAAGTTTAGATAAATGTAAATTTCGAGATTTTTTTGTGTTTGTTTTGTTGGCTTGTGCATATGCGATTTAGATGCGAAAAATAGTTTCATTTCAAAATATACAATGGGTTTTTTTTATCTCTGTAGCTATGATTGTTGCGCATAAACCTTTAAGTTAAAAATTGTAATAGGGTAAGATTGCGTTAGTCGTACCACCGCCTAATTCGTACTCCAGCGATATCTGGTCTCACATACGTGAGAAGTAATGTAGTAAAATATTAATAATGTCTAGTAATATAAATTTGAACTGTTAAGAAACAAAAACAAACCGGCGGCTGGCCGACGTTCGTGTTGGGAAAAATATTAAAAAGTAAGTTTTTGCAGTTTGCTTTAAAATTTCTTATTCTTTCGGAAGCTATTCCCAGGAGAAATATGGTGTTAAACCTATTTTTTTATTATTATTTTATTATATTATATTTGTGATATATGTGTTCAACCAAACTAATTTTGTAGTGCCTTTATTATATATACGCCTTTATTTGATTACCGAAGCATGTTAATTTTATTTCATTAGACTTTGCAAGCCAATTTCAGGAGAATTTTAATTATATTTAATTACAATTTATAGTTTTAGTTCAGAAATATTTACTTATAATTTTATTTCGACCTTAGTACCTGTATCTACATTTTAATTGTTATTATGGTCTATTTTTATGAGTACTGTACTATATAGTTTATGAAGTCCAGGACTGAAATGTTATTCTAAGTACGACTTAGGTTATAGGTTGCTTTTTGAAAATCTTGTCAATACCTGGCTCCCTAAACGTTTTTGGTATTTTCATTAAAACACATTGACAGTAACATAAATAAAGATCGCCTAGACGCTCAAGGCTTTGTTTAATTTAAATAGCCTTAAATATTACAGCGGTTTTTTCTTAGGGGGTACGACTACCGCAACCTTACCCTATTTATTAGTGTTTTAACATTTCCAACGCGTACAAAGTTCCTTATTACCAATTACAAAGTATTCTCTTCAGAGAACAGTAATTTAAAACTTATTTTACTCGTAAATTCCACTCGAAAATCTTATACGAAATCTAACGTCGACTTCAGAGATTTTGTGTAAAAAATCGTATTTGTAGCAGTTATATAGGGAAATCTACTAGGAATTTACTATAAAATAAATAATCAACAATATATAAACTTAAAATGTTACCAAAGTATGATAGCATTGTAGTTTTAAGCATGATTTCTATGTAAAGAATCATCGACGGATCACATTAGCCTTTCGAAAATGTCAACCAAATAAAGAGATTATTAAAAATATGATTACTATAACACGTAGCTATAATTTAAAAAATAATCCTACAACAATTTAAAAAAAAACACGGTAAAAATCTGGAAGATTTAGAGTCACAAATGAACCACGCGACACAAATTGAAATTTATGACGGTAAGAAAATAGTATATTATCAAGTAACATGTAACATCCTCACAACACGTATTCATAAAAACATCAGTCCATAGATAATTTTCAGGACGTTATTAATAACCAACCACAACCCATAATCAGCAGCAATTAAAAAACTACACCTACAATCTCACAATTTGCGTTACTACCACTTAATTGGTAGGGAGATAATGTATTCATGAATTCTCTACTTGCCTTCGTAGAGCCTTCACCGATAAAATTAATTGTTGCTTGCAAAACATCTATTAAAACTCCAAGTTAAGGCCGCCGCACGCTATTCAGAACGTGTATTGAACGGGCCAAACGACCTATACATAGCCACCTGGACGGTCACATAGAAAAATTAATTCGTTACACAAAGTTCCAACTTAACCGCTTACACAAAAAGCAGCCTTGCCTTGAAGTAATAAAGCTCAATGTTACGGCTTACAAAGACATAGAACTCTACCGCCCTAAGCGTTCGTCAGTATTCTGTTAGTATACAATAAATATTCGGCGCCAGTTGTGCTTGCCAAGGCACACACATATACATAGGAAAGCGACGTTGTAGCTTGCCAAGAGCGGCAACGTCGCACGGTCGCTCGTCGGATTCAGAGTTTGCTTCAATTTGTTGAGCTCTTGTCGAGTTGATATTTATTTGCTGGAGTGAAAATGATCTTTACGAGAACTATGTAAAGTATCAAATGCGTATGTAGATTTTCGTATAGACTTGTCAGATGAACACGCAAAACCGAGCGAGGGTAGCGGGACGCGTGTTGTCTACGCATTGTATTCGTTTTTTACGGTGCGCGATAGAATCGATGTCAGTTGGCAGATTTTTGTATTGTACCGTTTTTTGGCCTTGTTTCTAGTCCTAGCTGAATAGTAGCGAACAATAAGCGTATTGCTAAACCGGCAGCATTGTGAAATAGCGATAAGAATGGTTAAAAGGTTAAATTCTATGCTAATTAATACGGTTTTCTAATTGGCTGAATAGAGGCGTTAATTGACTCTTAACTACCTATGGTGGATTTATGCATATCATATATAATTATCATAATTAAATTTGAATCTAAATCTATGACCGAAATATAAATTACTCACAAAATGTCATAAAAGTATCTGCAGCACTGTACTCAACTTTTGTAAATAACCATAAAAAGAGCTAAAATAGATATGGCGGTGTGTACACTGTACTCCTATATTGCCATATAAATGACATGAAAATAGCTATAACATTACAGTCCACTGTACTCCTACATTATCTTAAAATGCAAGGAAATAACTGCAACGCGCGAATAAACTACGTTCATATATTGCCATAATAATGGCATGAAAATTTCTACAATGCTACAGTTCACTGTAAATATTCCTAAATTACTAAAAAATGACAAGTAAATAGGTGTAACGCTGGAGTAACTACGTTCCTACATTACCATACTAATGCCATGAAAATTTCTTCTATGCTTCAGTCGTTTGTATTCATAGGTTACCTTAAAATGACACGAAAATATAACTCTAGAGAAAACTACGTTCCTGTAATTCCATAAAAATAGCGTGAAAATAACCCTAGCGTTGTGGAATCTATGTTCCCTTATTGCCATGTAAATGACATAAAAAAGCTGCACCTAGCGCTAGATTACTTACTACGTTCTTATATTGCCATAATAAAGGTATGTAAATAGCTATAGCGCTACAGTCCACTGTGTTCCTAAAATTCTTCAAAAATGACAAGAAAATAACTGTAGCGCTAGCCAAAACGACGTTTATTATATTAAGATAAAAATACGTTACAATAACTATAGCTCTATGTAAACTATATTTTTATACTGTTAATAAATGGCATGAAAATACCTAAAGCACTACAGACCACAGTATTCCTAAATTACTTGAAAAATGGCAAGAAAAAAGCTGTAGCGCTAGAGAAAATTGCGTTTCTATATTGTCAGAAAAATGGTATGAAAATAACAATAGCTCTACAATTCACTGTACATATTCTTTAATTACGATAAAAATGACTTCAACTCTAAGTAAATAGCTCTAACGCTAGAGTAAACTATAAAATGGCATGAAAATTACTGACAAATACCGTCAACCGATAGTTTTGTTATGCAAGTTTCTTGTAATATAAAAGAAATACGTAACTCATACACGATTTACGATAAGACAGGGTTTCTTGTTGAATTTACGTTAGTATATTATATACTCATAATATTAACACCAAGTTTCCGAGACCATTATCTATTGCCCTTGGCTATACTGACAAAAAACTTCAGTATCAGGACCCACTATTCTCAATTCTCAAAGTTATTCTAACGTGGTTAGCTTAGTTGTTCAACCAATTCTGATTGATACTTTAATAGACTCTCGACAATGCAGAAATTAAATCAAAGTTACGGAAAACAGATTTTAATGCAATTTATCACTAATTATTTATCACTGTAAAAAAAAAATTAGAAATTTACCACGAGCTTTTCGGTGAAGGAAAATATCGTGAGGAAACCTGCCTGCATCTGCAAAGCAATTTAATGATGTGTGTTAAATTCCTAATCCACATTGGGCCCGCATGAGAACTATAGCCCAAGCCCTCTCATTGTAAAAGGAGGCCTATGCGCAGCAGTGGGACAATATAGGCTAGTTATTATCATCATTATTTCGATTGTTTTCCGAATCATCTCTTACTTACATTACTTGCATTACTTAATAAAACGTCACGGGGAGTAGCTTTTTTCCCAGTAACGAAAAAAATTGCGTAATTTTTTAAACCTTTTTCGAGTGACGGGTAAGATACAAAAGACAATAAAAGCTTAAATACTAGTAAGTAAAACTAGGATTTTTAAATTATGTGAATAATATTTTGTCCCCGCGGCGAGGTGTCCAAGACACTGGCAAGACTGAAAATTTTGTACAGATGAAGGGCACCTGGACCCCACGGGCCAAGGGTTTCGACTCCAAAGGCTGTAAATAGGTAGTCGGACCCGAGATCCTGATACTTATTACTTTTTATTCTTTCCGCCAACTCAGCTGCGGAACCAGCCCTGTTGCTGGTGTGCCGGAGATGGGATGGGGCAAGTATGTCGGCACATGTGGCGTCTCACGCCAGTGCCCGGCCCATACTCCAAGGGATGAGAGTCATTCCGTCCGGGCGTATGCCATCTGTTCGCGACATGCCGTTTGGCTCGAGTATAGCGGGCACGTTAACAGTGGCTAAGGCCCGGCGGATGATGTCGTTGAGGACTGCACGCCGGGAGATACGAGGTCAGCGCTCAGGAAGGTACCAGTACTGGCAGAGGGGAAAGCGTGTAGCTAGTGGCCAGATAACCACCTGGACGCCGCGTCTAGACGCGCTCGGTCTATTGGGGTGCAATGAATGCGTAATTTTGATTAAGCGGCATGAAGTTGTCAAAGCTAGGTACGAAAATTTGCGGAAAATTAGCCATTCTCCGGTCCACTTCAGTATATAACACGGTTAGAACATACAGTGTCTTATATATGATTTATATAGTGACAACGCTATGAAACATTCGACAAATAAATTAGGAGTGAATTTACATTTAGACCGACAGCAAGAATATTAATGCCAACGCGAACGGATCAATACGGGTAGTTTTTCATATACGCAGTTGAGCTATTGTTTACAAATTCATCACGAGATGTAGACCGTATAAAGGGATATGAGGGAATCGTAACTCCCCGCATCCGTCTTCCGGACAGAGTTGGCGCTCGCTGGTCCGTAGTATGCAGAGTAGAGTCTGGCTTTTTGTACAACATGGCTTAATAGTTAAGTACGCGCCTGCGCAAATACTCCCTCTGCGAAGTAGAAACAAGGCAGCTCCATCAACATTCTGGAACGCATGAAGAGCGTCGCTTTTACCTGCTCACTACAGCAACCAATATGTTACATCTGACCGTCAACGCCCTCCACTCTCTTTATTTTTATTTATTAAATTTTTTTTATATTTTTATATATTATATATTTGTTTTCATGATCTGATTGAAACGACGAATCGATAATGTACGTTTATGTCGCTAACGATTAACTTGAATGCCAGGGAATAACGACAGATCGATACGATTATCGTGACGTTCGATCGAATCGAAGAATCGTCTGTATATGGGTTTATACTTTACATTACTAGTGTTAATGTTTGTTTGGTCTCACGAATATATATTGCGTTTCATTGCCAGTCTTAGAAGTTGTTTATGTTTATATATAGGTAAGTATATTCACATTTTAGTAGCAGTAGAGTTGTGAAAGAGTTAGGCCAGGGAAGTCCTGCCACTTTGCCTATTTCTGCCGCGAAGCGGTAGAGTGGTGATGTGGTACTGCGTTCCCATTTTGAAGGGTAAGGATGCTGGTGAAATTATAAGCACATGGGACTTCTCAACTTACGTCGTCGAGTGGCACGGCGACTGTTGAGGATAGGTGTGTCGCTTACCACCAGGCGCACGGCTTGCTCATCCCTTCACTTGGTATTATAAAAAAACATATATTCCGTGAAAAATAGCGGTAATGCATGAATAAACTTTCCATGAATGACACCTCACGAGACATTTCCACTAAATTTTGATACCAGGGGTAGCGTTGAGTAGCGAGTGATCGATGCTATTATTGTGATGATCGATCGAAACGACAATCGTCTATGTATATGGGGGCCTTTAAGGTCGCCGGTTATTAAATGCGATGTGAATGAACTGCCATAGTGGCCGAACGGTTACCATGCTACGCAAAGGTCCCGGAATCCATTCCCGGGTCGAGAGAAGTATATGTATGGCCTACATTTGTTTCTCTCGTGAATTTGGGTGTAATTTGTGGTTGTCTATATGTGTGTCCATGGCACCCGCGATTCAGAGTGCATTAAAAAAAGAACATTCTTCTAATTTAATAACATATGCCACGTTTTAAGAGGTACAGCGAAATAATGAAGATATGTGATTAGTTCTAGTTACACATGTTCCGTCGTATTTCGTGGATAGTTTTAAAACGTAATCAATTCGAGTATAAGCGCACGATACTTGGCTTGTTAGGCAATCGGTAATGAATGATTCAACGGTTACAACAATGCCCGAAGTATTTCCTTCCTCGCAGATTCCGTCTATTGTGCAGCTTCAAGGAAATTAATGACAGTTACCCGTTTATACTTGTGATTGCTTGTTTGTTGCAATATTATCTGTGGAAACTTATAATTGACCATCTATATTTATTTTTAACCGACTTCAAAAAAGGAGGAGGTTGTCAATTTGACTTTTTTTGTATGTTACGCGATAACTGTGAACCGATTCTGATGCTTCTTTTTTGTTGGAAAGAGGGTATCTCAGTAGCCGTCTCATTTAAAATTGAAGAAAGTATTCCACCTCTAAGGATGGCAAACTAGGGGAAGATTCCGTTTTCGCGCACTTTCCCGTAACCGATTTCTATAAAACTTGGCAAATAGATCCACGAACTTTAGAGGTCTTTTTTTGGTACTCTGCACTGAGATGATTGCAACTATTTAAATATCTTGCTGTTAGTTTCCCTAAAAATGTTAAATAAATGAAAACATTAAAATTAAAAACATTTCAGTATAAGACTTATCATTTAAATCATATAGAGGCTATTATTATATTGCGACACCTCCCACGTAAGTTGTAAGTCAAAACACAATTTTTTGCTTTATAACTTAAATATATCATTTCTTATGTATTTATTATAAGTTCCATGTTTGAATGATGATGATGAAATGATTTCTTTCCTTTGAAATATGGAACTTATAATATAAAAAAGCAAAAAATAGTATCTTGGAAATGAAACTATTTTTCCGGATTTAAATCGCGTATATTTGTTTTTTCAAACAAACCGACGTTTCGGGCCCTTTACAGGTCCCATGGTCACGGTTGACTGAACAAACAAAACAGTTTGTTTGAAAAAACAAATATACGCGATTTAAATCCGGAAAAATAGTTTCATTTCCTATGTGTAACAATCGCGAAAACCTAAGAACTCGAATAGTATCTTGATTTACAAGTTCTTAGGCTGTCGCGATTTCTTACATATGGAAAATAAAATCATTTTTCAGTCATCCATTACTATGGGATATGTAAAGAGCCCGAAACGTTTGTTTGTCTTAAAAAACAAATATACGCGATTTGGATCTGTACACGTTGTGGAAGCTTATAAATATTAATTCCAGTTTACCGTAACACCGTAATTATCTAGTTACGAGTAAAGGAGAATTCGTATCCTTGCTGTAATAAAACCACAAGCGATACATCTAAAATACGTATAAAATAATACATGACAAATAATTATGTATAGGTGATACGTGAAAGTATTACAACTTTCCTATTTAAACATAAAAAACATTTTTTTTTCTTTATTTAAAGAGCTTTGTCACAAAATGTGACTACGCCGCTCTATACATATAATTATATAATAATAAAGTAAAGAGAGAATTGAAGCAATCCGCCAATCTATATAGCATCTTGGTTTCCCTTGATAGAGGAAAGACCAATCCGCCAACTTGTCTAAATTGGTCATTCCTACTAGCTACACCAAATTTAAAAGAATCATTTCGCTCACACTCCATCAGTATATGATATACGTCCTCATTGCAAGATATCAAGTAATTTCTTTGGTAGAATCTTGAAACCTGTCTGCTGAAAAGTAATAATTTTTCAGATGTGGCCTTATTATAACAAATGAGCTAATTACTTTCATACTCTTGTTTCTTTTCAATGTCCAAATTTTTTCACAAGAATTGTATTTTACTCTTGCAGTTTTTTTTATAATACTTAGTGATGAGACGAACAAGTCGTGAACCTGGTGATAAGCGACAGTTGCAGGGTCACTCAGTGCTTTAAATCACAAAGATCTGAGGAGCGCTGCCACTGCGCCCGACACCCTGAGACACAGTTCAATGGACGAACTCTTTTCCAAGGAGCTCTACGCTACTAAATAGTGTGTTTATAATTTGCGTCAATTTACATTTACTAAACTATTAATAATAAACATTTACAATAACTAAACAACTATTACAGGTTCATTAGCAAGCGGTTTCTTGGGTTTATTTTCAAAATTTATGGTCTACTACATATCGCACAAGACAACTAACATAGTATTATATCGAAATTGCTTTAAGTTATATTAATATTACCTATTTAGTGTCAAAGCGATTATGTTGTCCTGTCACTTTGAAATTAAATCGTATGTGAATGACACATCAATATAGCGATATTTTGGAGATAGATTATTAATATAACGCAATTTTGAGATAAAATATAATATAACGCAATTTTTCAGATAATGTTATATTATATATATATATAATGCTATGTTAGTTGTCAAGTGCGATATATAGGTTTACTACACATCCGAGTTGGAAGATATGTACTTGTGCTATCACCAAACTTGAAGCCTTTCCATTCACAAAACAATTTTGTTTGCAAGCAGAAACTGTAGTTAGCCCCGTCCCTTTTTTTACGATACTTAGTGACGGCACGACCAAGGCGTGCTCCTGGTAGTAAGTGACACGCTTGTCCATAGCAGTTGCAGTGCCACACAGAGTTTTAAATAGCAAAGATCTAAGGTGCACTGCCACTGCGCCCGACACTCTGAGACATAAGTAGATAAGTGTCATATGCTTGTACACCAGCGCCCTTGACCGTCCGAAACCCGAACGCAGTAATGCTCACATTACTACAAACTTAGCGGCAGAAATAGGTAAGGTGGCAGAAATTCTACTACTACTTAAATATATCAGAGCAAAAATTCCGGGACTTATGTTGTAGATAACTTAATATATACGGGACCGCATTAAATCAGCCAGAAAAAGCTAAAAACTGAGGCTAAGGCACTGAGGCATAAGTTGGCAAGTCCCATTTACCTGAAATTTCACAAAATTTCCCTTATTGTATTTTATGAAAACATTTTGTTTATAATCGAAATATGATCTAGTGCTTAAAGCCTAAACCTATAGTCGACAAGAACGAGCAAGTTGCCTGCTTGCAAAAAGAACCCTTAAGGTGGTAATGCGACTTTGCTTATAGTAGTAAATATCCACACTATATTGAATATAAATTTTTATATCTCAGTTTCCGAGAATGCGGGACCATAAACGACAGGTAAGTAATTCTTCGTAGTAAATTCCAAATGCATTGCGAAATTACAATCAAAGCCACGTGGCGAATTAGTTTTACAAATGAACAAATTATACAATGTTGAATGTGTGCGTTATTATACAAGAAAAATACTTTTAGTAACCTGATCGAAAGTGATGATGTGGTCGACGATGGATCACTACACTTAAATAATGTCTATTCACTATCGCCTTGAAAAGGCTCAAGTGTGAGTGTTTTAGGGTATAAGTCGGCAGGCAGGGAATTCTACCTAGCCGTTCGTGTCGCATATAATGTAACCGTAACGCTTCGTGCGAACCCTTGGAATGTCCAAAACCTCGGGGAACCCAAGACTCGGTGTTGGAAAGGGACTTTGAGTGCATGGTGCAAATGCGGCAAGTTATATCCTACTTACTACCTCGCTTGCAAATGCCTTGTGTGAGGAGATCAGGAGATTGTCAGCTTTAGGTCTTCCGTTTTGTCTTATAATATTTTTTTGTGATAGGATTACCCATAAACTAACTTAAATTGGTAAATGAAGATACAATGACGATGAAGCGGGTTTACCCGAAATAGTGTTCAGCTCAGCTCACGTTTAAAGAAAGAAAAAGAAACCATTTATTTTTCGCTACAAAATGACATCACAGAAAAAGAAGAAAACAAGAATTACCACTCAGGAACAAAAGAACATAATGACTTTTTTATATAAAAAAAGTCGAATTTAAAAGTTGGTGGAATTACATCTATTTGTAAAGTTTTATTAATATTGGTTAACGGAAAGTGGCTGAAAGCCAATAAACCGGATAGGTACCCCTAATTTATGTACGGACGGATGAAAATTGAAAACTGCACTTTCCTTTTTAGAAATAAACTGTGAAATTTCTAAATTAAACCTTCAATTAAATAAGTACCTATTTTTGCCACATCCTTGTCATATTACACCTCAAAAGTAAAATCGGTTGACGGAAAGTGGTAGAAATCCATTAAACCGGATTCAATCCTTGATTTGCCACCAAAAAAAAAACACCGAAATAAGTTCACAAAAAAAGATAGTTATAACTATCACTTATATTCCATTACTTTTTAGCGTATACACTCATATCCCTGCACTACGGACCAGTGTCGCGGGTGCATGGACACACATAGACAACCGCAAATTAAACTCACGAGAGAAATAAATGCAGGGCCATACAAGTATTTCTCCGAGCCCTGCTTTCCGCGTGGCAGACGTAACTGTTTGCCCACAGAGGCAGTCTTAGTAGAATTGACAACCTCCTCCTTTTTTTAAATATTTCTTTTGTAATTTTTTGATGTTGATTAAAAAGATTAAAACGTGTGACAAAATATTCACAAAACTTTAGATACGTACTCGTATGTACATGAAATCGTTGTCCTAAAGGCCGCTTGTTTCATTTATTGCCTGGTCGTTTTTATCAAGACAATAGGTGTGATGGCGCATCGTTATAATTCATATGAAATAAGTTGATAGACGTTATTTATTATAAATTCTATAGTCGGAACGTGCGAGTGCAACTGCGAGTGTAAATTAAACATTTTATTGACTATATATAATACACAATTTTGTTAGAAGTTATAGATATGTATACATTTGACCACTGCTATAAATAACGAAACAACAAAGCTTTGGCATTTTTTCCACTATAGTAATCCAGATACTTTATATCTTTATTTAAAAATTTTTAGCATTTATGTATAAACAGGTAAGTAAGTGCAGGTGATTTCATATCTATGTTGGAATGTTTGATGATTTTAAGTAGGTATTACCCCACATATTGCTCGGTTTTCCTGTATGCCGACTTACGAATATAGGAACAGTGAAATAGTATTTTACCTACTACCGCTGGTAGTGACGGTGTCCTTTTTATTATTAGGACATTATAGTCAAGGTTCAGGAAGTAAGCAATTGCTGGACGAATTTGAGTTCTATAATACGACTCAAGCAGTATTTATATTATTATATATTTCTTATATAGAGCTATTCTGTTTAAATACAAGGAAATGAAACAAATATGTTTATAAAAATTTGTCACTAACAAGCGGAAAAGCTCACATTGTGCATAAATTTTCTTTTAATTTATAGAGCTTTGGCCAAGAAACCATCAGCTTAAAACGAAATAACGAAAAATGGACAACTATAAAACTAATATTACATAAATGACTAAACCTACAGCAATATAAGAAGTAATAACAGTAAAGGAAAAAGCAAATATTTGCAAAGGGCCAAAGGTTTCATGACAAAAAATAAAATAAAACATTATACTTGTGCATATAAGCAATAATTATAAAATATTTTCCTCTAACCATACACAGAATAAAAAACACGCACTGCACTGAAAAAACGCGCGAGCGACTTGGCGGTATGGCACAAAAATATTGTCTATTAGCTGACATGCACTAAGAAATAATAAAATAATCTGATAACTAAAGTAGTGTAATATGTACATTATATTTAATAAATCTGTCAATATAAAATAGGCTGTATATGGTTTAGATGAACAATTGTGTATGTACACACATGTTTGCTGTACATATTTTAATGTAACGTATCATGTATGTTGTATGTGTGTCTTTGAAAAAGTTTTACCAGTCCGTAAATTGCACATCGGGAATTGCTGTTGCCGCGGTTTATAAGTTACTTTCGTAGCAGTAGAGCTCCTTGTGAAAGAGTTCGTCCGTATCTCTGTATTGCCGCAACCTTACCTGTTTCTGTCTCCAAGCAGTAATACGAACATTACTGCATTCCGGTTTTGAACGGTGGGGGTGTTGGTGAAATTATAAGCACAGGGGGTAACCTATCACAAATTCGAATTTCTTTTTTCCGAATGTCATTAATCCGAAAACGGTTCGACTTCTTTTCAATAGTACGATGACAGTTTTGGAGTAAATTTGTAACACAGAAATGTCTTACAGCAGAAGTATCGTTTGTCCGAAAACCTATGTTAGAATAATTATTACACATACGTATTCTTTGGGCAGAAGTTTGTTTGGTCTAATCATGTTTGTTATACTGTCTGTTTTCCACATAATTTAGATTGCTGAAAGTTCGTTTCGGCAAAATTACTCTTCTTAGATAAAATTGCACCACCATACAATTTTACGATACAGCTCCAAAATTCTGGACTGTACTTTGCTGGTGCACAGCGGCCGGTAGTAGCGGCCGGCGAGTGCCAAAGCCGAATAGGTTAGTACATGAAAAAGCCGCACAAGCCGAGCGAGCGATGCGAGCGTGCCGCGGCAGCGGCCGGCGAGTGCCAGAGCCGAATTAGTTTGCATTACCTAGACGGTACGACCCCCCTGTAGGTTTAGGTTAGTATATGAAAAAGCAGCACGATCCGATCGAGCGAAGCGAGTGACTACAACTCGATGAAATTAACTTGCATCTCGTTTACCATGTTTTCTAAAGATTGTGGTTTAATTTGACGAGTTGTATCGTGCGACACGTTCTAATACTTTTATACCTGTAATAAGAAATAATATAACAAAAATGTATCATGGATATCGATTTTTTACCAAATTAAAAATATTCACGGTTTGTTGGGGAAATAAAAATCGGGAAACGAATAACTTGTCAATATGTCAAAATAGCGAAACATTAAATGGTGTAATGAAAAAAATCGTAACATGTTTTCGGACAAATAAAACAAAATCTATTCAATAAAAGTCTAAAGGATTTCGGAGAAACAAAATTCTGTAAATCATGTTTCTAGCTTGTGATAGGTTACCAGCACACAGTTACAGTTAGGGACTTTTCAACTTGTGTCTCATGGTAGCAGGCGTCGTGGTAGTGTCCCTCAGATCTTAGCGACTTAAAGCTCTGAGCGGTATTGCAACTGTTATAGACACACTTATCACCAGACACACGACTTGCTCGCTCCGTATTACCTATTGTATTTATGACAATTAAATACGAAACTTATTAGTCAATATCTGACATAAAAGTAATTGACAAAGATAAATTTTATACATAATGTCATAAAACAATCATTAATACCGGGCTTTACACAGACACCCTATCGCGCGTAATACAGCAATCGCGATGAGCGCGCGTGTAAGGACGTTGGAAGGAAAAGATCGCGCGATTGCGCTCATCAGTCGGACGCGCAAACGCGCGCTCCAACACGCGCTAGTTTTACGCGGTCTTTCTAGCGCTATTAGCCTTTACACGGACGCTCTTTCCGTTGTAACAAAAACGAACACAAAAATCGCGCGCGATAGAACGTTAGCTTAAACAATTTCAAACTGGTAATCGCGCTCGATTGCGCGTGCAGATTTCCCGCGCGCAATCCTTTGCGCTCCTGATCACGCGCGATAGAGTGACTATGTAAAGGGGGTTATTAACATAAAGACGCGGCAACAGCGTTCGGATTTATGAAATAATGCAGTATTTGTGTGTAAACTTGCTCCTATGTAACAAATATCTTAGAATCAGAGAACAGACGTAAAATCGACAAAATGTTAGTCTCATACTATTACGATCGAAAACAACAACCGTTGTTAAAGAGGTACATAGAAAACACATTTTATGGTCAGAAGTCAATCCTGGCCCGGCATGTCGTAAACTCTTCACAATGGCTCGTAAAAATGCTTTATAGCCAAGTTGACTGTGGAAAAATACCACATGTTTGCGATGATAAGTCGATAGATTCGAGTTTCAATTTTTTTTAAATTTAGGGAATATTAAAGAAACAATCTTAAAAGTTATTATTGATACAATATAGAACAAACACAAAGAAAATTTTCTTTGATCTGGCTGGATTCGAACCAGCAACTATTTGCCAGACCGGGGCTCACCGCTCTCCCAACTGAGCTGCGGAACAAATCAGCAGATCTCACGAAATAAAACATGATACCTATTTAATAAAAGAAATATTGCACAGAAGACCGATATATAGGTAAGTGGATATGTAAATTGTCTACAATAAATAATGTAAAATGTCTATATTATAATTTACACTTCTGACGTTTCTGGAACCACTTCACGTCCACCATACATCCAATAGGTTGTCATTTTATTTCATTTGTCGTTACCACGCTTCACAGTGTACCTACCCTAACCAGCTCCATTTCAATTTACTTACTCGGATTATTCGAAACTTGGTCTGTAAGTTTGATGCAGAGCATTTCTGCATAATTTAATTGTATTTGCTGAAGTTTGCAAAATATCTATTTACTTACGTATTTTTTAAATAACATGTTGACCTTAAAAATAAATATTCTTTGTAAGTTTAGGTATCTACTAACTATTTTAAATGGCATTTCTGTTGCAACTAAGAGATATGGTTTTACTCGTCAGCCTTCATCCACCTTTATCTATACTGATTAGCTTTTTTATGTATGAATATAACTCATAGCAGCTCTGAAAAATATGTTAACAAAGGGGATAATCAGGCGTAGTTTGAACACTTTAGTTACATATCGAGTTCTTAGCTTTTCGCGATTGTTATACATATTAAGTGAAATGTTTTTCAGATCGAAATAGCGCGTTTGTTTTTTCAAACAATCCAACGTTTCTGAGCCTTTACAGGTCCCGTGTCAGCCAGGACCTGTAAAGGGCCCGAAACTTACGGTTTGTTTGAAAAAAAAAATACTTCGTTTATCGTTCGTCTAAATATATACTTACTTAGTTTCATAATAAAAATGTTGTACATTGCTATTATTACTAGGTATTATGTTCATTTTCCTTCTAACCTGCAATTTATTTAATATTTTTAAATAACGAAGCGAACTAGTGGTAGGGACAAGATGACCACCCGAAAGTCGAAGCGATATTGGTAAGAACAATGAACTAGAAACTCATATTAGAAAATGAACAACACTCGTAAAAGGCAGCGCGTAAGATTTTAAATTAACGTCGAATTCTCATTAAGTCTTGCGATTTCTTGTCTTGAAATGTGATTGGTTGGTTGCCTTTAAATATTACGCTATTTTAAATTTTACATTTTATAAAAAGAGTTTCTGCTGATAATAGCACTTGTAGCGAATCGCAGCAGTCGCTACAAATCTCTTTTGTAGATATTTTATAGTCTCTTTTAAGTTTTAGTTTTATATTTAAATTCTAAATTTAAATGTAATTGTTTTTGGCGCCTTTTCTCGACTTTTGTTTTTTGTTTGGCTTTGAAAGCTACGTGGTGCTTTCTTATAAATTAAAAAACTGTAAATACATTTACTTTGGCCTTACTCACTCGTTGTTAGCACCCACCCTTTAACCCATTGATACAGTCCATTGTAGCACTACTCGTAAATATTGGTATATATTGCTGAATTTGCAAAGAATACCTACATAAGACTTCATGCTTATACGTATATATTAATTGTTGATAGAAGGTTGTAGTTTCGATAGTCACTGAAAGTAACAGTATATAACTTACGTTATCATAATATGTTCATTATTAATATTCTTTATTTGTGTTCCACAATGTGTATAGGCGTTACATAGTAGAAGTAGAGCCCTGTGTGAAAGAGTTCGTCCAGCGAAATGCTGCCACTTTACCTATTTCTGCCGCAAAGCAATAACGTGAGCAATACTGCAGCGTTTCGGTTTTGAAAGTAAGGGTGCTGGTGAAATTACATGCATATGGGACTTGTCAACTTATGTTTCAGGGTGTTGGATGCAGTGGCAGTGCCCCTCTGTACGAGGGCGGTTTAATAAATTCGTGAATTTTTGTTATAAAATTTTTAGTTTTGTTAGTTATGGATATAAAATTTCTTTCAGAATTTATTTATATTTCTTAATTTAAAACTCTTTACTGAACAATTGACGTTACTTTTTTAAATTAGCGCGACAATAAAATATAAAAAGTTAGCTGTGAGGTCGATATATTTATTGAAAATGGAGAAAACGAAATTTGGAGTAGGTGTTCCACTTCTCATCAGGCAACCACAACATCAAAACTTGTCGAATTATAGTACGAACTATTGCCACAACCACCGACCAAATAATTACAAATATACTTTTACATTTTTTACTACTACAGGTATATTTTTTACTCATTGCCAGACATAAAACGCAAATGGCGAAACGAAGACTATGATTGGAGTAAGCACTTAATACTTACTTAGTCATTTAACTGTTTCATATTTACCTAGATACTAATGGTACTGCATTAAACGATCCAACTTGAACTTTGCTGACAGTACTTAGTTTATATTCGAAGCATACAACACCGCTGAAGAAATTTCGAGCAATTTTAAAGAAGCGTGAAAATACTGCTTTTATTATTTTACAGAAGGTTGTTTAAGCTATTGTTAGTAATGGTGCTCTATTTGTGGATAATATATAATTATTATTATTATCATTTTAATTGATATTCACGTTTTATTTCGACTTAAGTAGCTTTCAAAAGTAAAAACAGTCATATTAGAATTGAGCGGTATTGTTTGCTAAGCGACGCTATGCGAGTTCTACGAAAATAATCCTGCTATAACAGAAAAAAATAAAAAGAGAAAAACATTAATATAATATTGTCATCAGTGTAAGAAATTTTCAACCATACGTCTAAATTCAAGTCTATTAATAAAAACAACTAGCTAGTATATTTAAATATGTGTTTTATAAAGAGACAGCCGACGGCGGCGTTGTACCGATAACCTTAGACATTAGATAAGAACCGCTTCGGATTCATCCATCACGTTTTATTTTTAGCGCGAATTGGCAAATAAACTTCAACTTATACATATATGTTGATAGAATTCTACATATAGTTGTATTAAAACTTTCTTATTGCTCAGTATTAATGGTGTCAGTTGTCAACAACAATTGTTTTTTGAATTATTAGAAGATTTATAACGACATCGTTCAATTCGATTCAATATATAGTTTCATTTCCCATGTGTAACAATCGCGAAAACGTAAGAACTCGAGACATCGTTCAAATTTAAATTCAAAAAGCGAAGTCTTATAATTTTTTAAAAACTGTCTTTTGTATTTAATAAATTTTTAAGATATAGCTATCTAAATAAAAAGGACATGAATTGAAACAAACTTCTTTTGTTGGAAAAAAGCTTTTGTTAGGAATCTAAATCATGTTTATTTGTTTTTTCCAACAAATGAACGTTTCGAGCTCTTTACACGTCCCGTAGTTTGACTAACTGATAAGAATTGGAAAGATCAAAAAAACGTTGGATTGTTTCATTGCTTGTTTGATAAAAACAAATATACGTGATTTACATTCGAAAAAAAAAATGTTTTATTTTCAATTCGTAACAATTGCAAGAACCTTGGAAAGGCGATTTGAAGAAAGTTAAAGGTTGTTTTCTTTCAAATATTACCTATATGCGTAATAAAAAACTGAAGACAAAACTATGTACAATTTTATATTTTTATAATACTAAGTGACGGGACGAATAAGTCGTGGGCCTGGTGGTAAGCGACACGCCTGTCCATGTTGCAGTGGCACTTTAAAACGCAAAGATCGGAGAGGCACTGCCATTGCGCCCGTTACCTTGAGATTATAAGTTGACAAGTCTCATGTGCCTGTAATTTCACCAGCACCCCTACCTTTCAAAATCGGAACGCAGTGATGGTCACATTACTCTTGGCGGCAGAAATAGGTAAGGTGGCAGTCCTTCACACGACGAACTCTTTCACAAGGAGACTTTTTAATTCCACTTGGTCACATCATGTTCGTCTAATTATCACATTGCAATGATGTCAACAATTACAGAAAAATCAAACTTAGGTTTGATACTGGATTGTAAAAATAAACTCGTCCTTAACATGGTGAGCAGCTATAAGTGCTAGAAAATATAGAGATCGGTATGGAATCTTTACAATACCAACAAAATCATTATAGAATTTGAAGGCATCAAAAGTCACTAAGACTTGTTCCTTATCCAGTTCTTTTTGGTTCAAAGGTAACTAAAACTTTGTCGCTATAGCACATACACGATATCAGCAGTACCCCGTTAACCTGCGGCTGTGTCACAATAACAATGTCATCACCCCATGATAAAATGAGTTGTGAGTACACGGGAAACGACGGACAGTACAACTAACAAAGGCATCAGCTGAAATTACTTGGTAATTGGAACTTTTTCTATTGGATAAATTTCAGGGATTGTGCGCAGGAACTTTTCAATTTAGTTCCACCCTCACCGTTCCTCATTCGGTCGAATAGAAGGTCCGGAACACTCCATCCTTATGTCGTTGATATACCACCCATTCGCACTAAGCGCTTTGCTTCCTCCTTTCTGATGCGTGCGGCAGAGGAATGAAATACTCTACCGGCATCATTTTTCCCGAAAAGTACAATTTGGGGCTATTCAAGGCTAGAGAATAGGCATTTTTTAGGGAAACGCGTACCATCGTCGGTCACATGGTCGCTTAACATCAGGTGAGATTGTGGCCAAGCGTGTGCCTATTATTTAAATATAAAAAAAAAATCGCTGAAAAACCGAATTCTGCATCTTCTGCCATCTAACGCATAAAGCGAAAGACAGTGGGATCCACTAATTATCTGCCAAAGTTTTGATAGTGTTGCTGTTGAAACCAATGCCACATATGAAAAAGACAGCTGGAATTACATAATAATAACATTTTCACTAAAAAAAACCGGATTTCAAAACCTTGCTAACCGCTTTTGCGTTTTTCGTTGCCGCGACCTCCTCAACGACACTTTAAACCTAGAGGGAAATCATCGTCAAAGTACAAGGTAGTATCTACTATACGCTGCTGAGGAGTTCCTCTCATCTGTCTGCCCTTTTCATCATCAGATTAGCTCTAGGTCACCTTGTAACCAAAATTGATTGTAATTCAACAAACGGATTCATGCCATAATTTGCTGCCATTAGGGTTCGTACAGATCTGGCGAATGCGCCGCGAAGGCGCTGCATGTGCGCTGCATATGCACTATTAAATACATGTTAATATGTGGCGCGCAAGCGGCACGCGAACGGCACGCGAGCGGATCACACGACGTAATGTATTTGTGCAGCTTGCGAGCCTTTTCCAAATAGGCGAATTATATAAAAGGCGTAAACAAATGGTAAAAAAAAAAGGGTTTCAAATTTAAATGAACTACTACTAAAGTACCCGTTTTCAAAAAAAATAAGAATCATCGAAATCGCTTCACAAAATGACGGAGTAAGTTGAGAATATCCTCTTTTTTGGAAATTGTTTAAAATGTCGTTGCCACCAGGATGTCTTTCCACTTACGTGAATAGCCTGAAAATTCACAATATCAAAAACCTGAAATTTTGATTTTTTGTAATGTTGTGGTGACTATGACATCGAAAGTTCAAGTAATAAAATTGTGGTAATTTTATGCAAAAAGAAAGCGTTGTCAGTGCAAAATGTTTATTATTAGTTACAGATCGTTTACCATGACTTTTTATTCTTCTTTCGATATTTCCAAGCGGTTTTAGCATTCATAGTGAATGACCACGAAAGGCTTAAAACCACGTGTCGGTGCCGTTTCGTGTTTATAGAATTGAAGACGTATCATAAGCTAAGTATTGCACCGTTCTAGTGCTTTATAGAAGGGAAATTTATTACTTACGCCACGTAGTAGTCACGCACTAAAATAAATATACGTTGTCTTAACCGTTGCAAAACAAAAGAGGCTCTATACCCCGCAGTGGGTGCTGTCGGATTGCAGATGACGATGTCGACGACTAGTTCTAGCAGACTCGTAACATATGTTTATTGCATGGGCATGAATGAACCTATCTAAAAATATTGATGAAGCTAACCTAAGAAGCGACTGAAGTTGCCATATTTGATTTTATTGGCATACAAAGCGGTAATAGACATTTTTTTATAATACCACATGACGGGACAAACAAGGCGTGTACTTGGTGGTAAGCGATACGCCATATCCATAACGATTGCAGTGCCATTCAGAGCTTTAAATCGCAAAGATCTTAGGGGCAATTTCACCAGAGCCCTTGCCCTTCCAAACCGGAATGCAGTAATGCTTACATTACTGCTTGGCGGCAGAAATAGATAAGGTGGAAGTACTTTCCTGGACGAACTCTATCACAAGGAACTCTACTGCTACTAAAGTTAGAAGAAATTGGAAGTACTTGGGATGTATTCTGACAATGTAGAGAATGTGCAGGTTTTCCCTTTTTTTCCTACCCTGAACACAGCAGTAATGCCTTGCCATAGAAATAAACGGGACTGTGGTACGTACCACATTGGGTTCTACACAGAATCTATATTCTTATACAATGCTCGTAATCGAATTGACATAATCATCACATTTTTAAAACTTTGGTGCTAGAGACAACACACGTAAATAGGGGTAGTTTCACTTCAACCGACATCTATGTAAATACATAAACATTTATATTGGATCCCACGCCGCACTCAATGGGAAATCCATTATGTCCACTACCTACCACATGTGCAAACATGCCCGCCATGTAATTGCATATTTAAATTATCCTCCATTGCGAAATTAAATAAAGAGAGGAAACAAAAAAAATGAATAGCACGACACGCGCCCCACCCGCCTGGGGGAAAGTAGTTTGAATAGACACGAAGGGCGCTACACCCTTCGCAATCAATTGAAAACCCTCTTCATTACCCATTGGTATCTCTTTCAAACATAAGGAAATTCGTATCTCCTGTCCTTTTCTGAAACACGATTAGAATGCCGCGAAAACTAGCCTCAAGACATGTTCTAAGTTTAGGAGAGAGAGAATGTTTTTAATGATTGACAAAGGTAATTGTGCTGCTCAAATAGTGTTTCATGGATCGTCACGGTAAGGGGTAAGGTCGAAAATATAAATGGACACGATTTCTGTATCGTCGTGTGTTCGTGTAAACAGATTGATGGAAAATTCGTGGAAGCAATTTTATCACGTCGCGTTGAGGTTTTCATTACGAAACTCGAATAGAGAGGAAACCGAATTGCTTTTCCATCATTTTCAGTGATAATTATCTTTTTATTGGTGTCTTTCGTTTACTTAAGATATATTATTTGAGTTTTCATGGACTGAGTTGTTTTATTATGACAAATACTTACTGATTTGAATACGTAATCTTAAGTAATACTTACTTACGTAGGTAACATATTTTACCTATTCAACAAACGTTTTTAATTGTATAACTAATATTAGAACAATTTATAATATTATATAATTCAGAAATAGGTTTTACGAGAAATTGAACACACAACTCTAGTATTTAATTCTTTTGTATCTTAATACAAATATTGGTATTAAACTTTAGATAACTTTAAGTTCATTTGTTTATTTAAATTTATATATCTTTTAATACGTATTCCTATTCGACTTAGCCGAGAGCAACTTAACGATATTTCTCCGAATTTAAGTTTATTAAAATTCCTTAAAAACCGTACTGAAACTGTAAATAAGTATTCTGTGTAGAATTAAATTTGTCTAGTTCAAACATTATGTGTATGCGTATTAATATATATAATTTAAAACACTTAGAACAAGACTTGCTATGACGAAGTTTTCTTTGTCGATAGTTCTACATTCATTAATACGAAGAGAAATCCGAAATGTTTTGACTAATTGCTTGTTCTATTGCATTTTCTTCACTTTTATTTCTTTTTGGAACTATACATGCGTACTTAGATTCCTTACAAATACCTTAAGATCCAAGCATTCCTTGATAGGTTTGTGAAAAACGCTAAATTAAAAAATAATTGGCCCTGAGTTAAAGAAACCAGAATATTAAACAGATGTACGTGGTTTTGTTGGTTGTTTTTACTTAATACTTTTCTATCCCAGTATTTAGATAGACGCTATTATTTTTTTAATACGTAAACCGTCGCTAACCCAACAGAACGTGAATATGTGAGTTTGTGAGCATACCTTTTCAAAAACTGTGTTTATTGGTTTTGTATAATATTTCCCCGATATGATCATTTATTTCAAATAATATTGATCATATTTGAAAAAGAAACAAAAATATAATTAGGTACATGTCAACTTGATTGTGTAACTGTTGATTTCCACCATCTTCACAATACTTTGAATTTTTTACATTAAGAACGCGCACTACACATATTTCGTTTGAAAATGTGTTTAATTTTGCGCATAATTTTGTGCATCTTGTGTATTTCAAGATCAAATAGAAGTAGAGCGATTTGTGAAAGTGTCCGTCCAGTGAAATATTGCCACCATCTTCTCCACTCTATTCTATACCATATCGATTCTGAAGCGTACGAAGAAGAGTGCACATGGGACTTGTTAACTTTATGTGTTAGGATGACAGGCGCAGTGCTCCTCAGATCTGTGCGATGTAAAGTTCTGAGTGGCTCTGCAGTTGTTATGCATAGGTGTGATGCTTACCACGTCGATGGTAAGCATCACACCTATGCATAACAACTGCATAAATACTTCTTAGTTCGTCCCGTCACTTGCATAAAGGGGAAATCTCTCGAGAAAATAAAATTTACTACAAACGCCATGCCATATCACGGAGATGTTGTTGGCCGTGTCACTCTTTATTACTTTCTTTGTCATTCAATTTAGGATATCATCATATGGTCGGTATTTATACACCGATCAGCTCTATAGTATTTTGCTTGACTCTGGAACTGTCCTTTAAACCATTTTAAGATATTAAATGAACATCTAACACGGATATGTTATATTATGCTTATCATTAGCTAGATTATATATATTATTATAGATTATGTAGATTTATCGCTTTTTCAGGTTTTCGCGATTGCTGCACATTGGAAATGAACCTTTTTTTTTAGGATCTGATTAGTGTGATTTTTCAAATAAATCAACGTTTCGATCTCTTTACAGGTCCTATGATCTAAGTCAGCCGTGGTCATGTGACCTGTAAAGTGCCCGGAACGTTGCGTTGGTTTGTTTATCAAATCCAAGACGCCGTAATGCGGTTGGTATTTTAAGGTCGACGTTAACTATGTTGCACGTTTTAATACAACTGTTATTTGACAAGACATAAATGCTAATACATTATGCCATCAACGACTTTAAAGGCAATTAAGCCACACGTGTTTCTTTAAAAGGACGACAATGACACACATGTCATCATCTAGTCATTTGTCTTTTTCTTGCATGACATTTCCCATCTGTCTGTTTAATTGTAGGTACTTGTTTTTCGATGGTTTTTCAGGTACGCCATCTAGTATTAATACTCACTGTAATGATAATATACCGGTCGTTTATATTAACTAAAGTTAAATGTATCTTTAAATGTTATCTTTAAAAAAATTAATGTTTTAAATGGAGTGCCCCAAGGCAGTATTCTAGGACCATTACTATTCTTAATATACATCAACGTCTTTTCAAGGCCAATTGCACATCCATGATGTTATTTGCAGCCGACTGCATAGTAATTTGTAACAGTGAGAATGAAATTAATGACAGTTTGACATGTATTTCGACAGGTTACAATTTAATAATCCTAAAACCTAATTTTATGCAACTAAAACAAAGAAAAGTTTCAAACAAAGAAAACACTATAAAATTAAGGCTATTTATATTCTCGGTTTTTGGGTTCAAATTGAACATGTTTGTTCTACACTAAATAAAAATAGTCGCACTCTCTGTTTAAGCTCTAAGGGCTTACAATGTGTATACGTAGCTTTTAAAATATGGTATGAGTAATGTTATAGGGAAATGCCTGAAGGTATTGATTCAGTATTTCATATTCTAAAAAACATTGAGGTGAAATATCCAAAAATGTTTAAGAACCCACGTAATTTTTTTATACTATGTATTATACTATATACTTACTGAATAAAGCAGTCCACTTATTTAGTGAAGTTGCCGATGTCGCGGCGCGCCAAACATTTATATTGATTTGCCTGAGAATGAAATTAATTAATTTTAATAAGTACATAATAAAAAATATTTATTTCATAACAAAATTCTTTGACGCTTTATTATCCTTTATTATATATGAACTAGTTTTATTATTTTGACGTTATTTTGTTTTATTTATTATAACTATTTGATAATGCTTGTTTGACAGTTGTTGTTTATAATAAATATTTGACCAATGTACATACATATTTATATGCCAACTCTGGTAGAATAGATTATCTGATTTATTTACAAAAATAAAAAAATACTTACTTGCTAATTGTTCCGTTAAATGAAAGCTATGGTTTTTGTATAAATTAAATTATTTTCACATTAAATGAAACGTTCATTGTGGTAGAGACTAATTTAAAATTTTCTTTTGATTTCATCATGGATGTAATTTCTGCAAATATTTTAAGTAATTTTATTGGTTCTATCTGGTTGAATTGGAAAAGAGCCTTACTTTTTATTTTCATAATGTTCTGGAATAAATATTATTTCTGTATTTGTTAAAGACATTTATTAAAAACTCAGAACTACCCTAAAACATTTTATTTAAACACGCGGAATGTGTAAAAGTAGTGGTAATTTAATTGTCGGGATTACATCAAAAGATGGTGTAAGGGATACGTGATTGCTCTTCGCTATTATAGCTAAGAAACTTGTTACCTCGGGAGGCAGAGGCGGGTGGTGCGGGCCAAGCAGCGCCGCCGAGCACCGCGCCACCTCGACCGACACGCAAGCGATCTCGGATACCAGGTAAACATAAACTACAAAGAGCCGACTTCGCGTTCCTCCATGCCTATCGTATATCGCCGTCCCTTTCCCTCTATCGACGACCCTCATCCGTATAAACGAGGCAAACGGCCTTCTTCAACTCCGCCCGCATACAAAATAGCGCCGTGCCCTCTCGAGATAAGGTTCTTTCTACAACACTATTCCGATACTTGATATGTTTTAATGATCCCCTTCGTTATAGCCGCGGTATCGCTACGAAAATGGAAGCATTTTCTGAAGCACGTGAGGAATTTCTGATGGATTTTATAAATTTATGTTGCCCTGATATAGACGATGCTTAAGGATCATTTTGGCGTGGTTGACATTCTTTATTTGTATGGTTTGTGAATGCTTTAAGAACCTATCGGAGCCGTGTCAGGCTGATAAAAAAATAAAGTGGAGGAAATTATAAAGTGGAATGTTTGGTTTGGCGGCATTGTGTTGGTTTTTATAAGCGGCTGTTGACTGTTCTCTGTTGCCGCATAGCATTGTCGTCGTGGGATTGTTTATACTTTTTGGCTACATTTAGAATAAATAATGACATAACATAGCGCGATATCAAAGGCATTCGATATCAGACGCATTGATCTCACACAAATTGAACTTGGATGGGTTGATGACCGATATTTTACTTTGAATTTTGTTGTAATTGCTACGAGTAAAAATGTTCGGCATTGTTTATAAGTACAGATAAACATTTAAACATTACTAAAGCCGACTTTAGTACTATGCTACTAATAACAATTCATGAAATGAATCTTTGACTACTTAAAATACACAAGTAGACAATGAGAAACTAAAAATAGGTAATGGTAAATATATAATGTTCATAATACTATAGAATTAATGAACTCTACATATAGTGAATTTTGCTAGTCGACAAAACTAAAACTGTTAAACTTTCACTTTAACTATTTTATAAAAAACCGCATAAGACTAATATTTTTATTATAGTCCCTAAGGCTTTTTATCGACACCTAAAATCATTGTTGAATTTTCTATGCCAACATTTAATACAGTGATTATGTACAGTGCAATTCCTGTGCCGGGCGCCGATCCAACCACACACGATTTGCCCTTTGGATGTTCGCCGTTGCCTCGGCGTCAGTAGAGCTATGTAAAGCGCCACTCTACGTCGCAATCCAATCGCTGTCTCTTTCGATTCCCGTATGCTCATGCTGCGGCATAGAGAAGATGGCGCGTGCCTTGACACAGCGGGCACCGCTACCAGGATCGCATGAAATGAAGTAGCTGGCACCGCGCCAAGATCGCCCTCGAAATTTCATTGCGCAGACGTGCATCGCAGTTCCGGAAAGTATTATCCGCAGGAAAGGATTCGGAATTTAGAGTCATATTTTAAGAATCATAAGGCGCAAGTGACTTTGGTACACTAATGACCGGTGATCGGCAAGATGTGTATGATGACGCGAGGGAATGTGCTAGATAGCTGCTCGTAGTGTATGAAAGCCGGGTGGGCAGCGCGCACTGCGCAACTCCCCAGACACACGACGTCACGCACGCCACACCACACACAAGGCTATCTCGAGAGGAATAACGCAAACAATGCCTTCAGACTGGCTCGCCGTGACTGCTAATAAAACTCAAACATAATATTAACTTTACGCGGAACTTATTAAAACACCAGCGCCTATATTTGAATATTTTATATTGAAGGCAAGTGTAATAATAATATTTAATGTTGAAATAAACAGCAATGCCAATTAAAAAAGTTATTTCTCCCTAATAGCGTACATAATCAGGTACAGAAAAATTTAAATTGAATACGATTATGGATAGTATTTGGCATGGGCATTTCAATACGTTGAAAACATGCGTAAATACAAAGATTAATTAAGAATTTATCGTTGACTTTCAACCATAATCGTAAATTATCGGACTATTGGATACTATATTCTAGGTCATAAAATAGCTGTAGGTAGATTAAGAATTTTAAAATAATTATGTTAGGTATTTCTTCGTAAAGGATATTTAATATAAATCAGAATAAATATGATCTCGACTCTATGAAACGATTTTATTATACTCATGATAATTTAAAAAAATCAACGTATGGTTAACATGGCGAAACTGTCAATTTGAAAGTAACATTAAAGTTTAATAGGCTAACTGGTAACTTCCAATTTGGTCGCGCCCCAACGAGGTCGTTACGTCTGGCTGGTGTGCAATGGAAAGAAACTCGTGCCAGTGCGATTGCGCGGCTTCGACTCCGCTTCAATAGCCTCTACATGAACATACCTATTCTAACACATCCATATTCACCCACACTACCGTAAAGTAATACTGGGGCGAAACTACCAGTTTAAGCTGATCTCTCTTTTGTACAGAATCGCCCTCGGCAATGACTTATTTTTTTGCTAGCGGAGAGGCGAGGTGGTTCATGATTAGTGGTTGATTGTTGCTACTCGCTGGATAAGAGCTCTTAGTCAATTCTGCTCGCCTAGTAACCTGCGTACAGTGCGGCAGGTTGCGACCGCGTCGTAGGCCGCGACGGCGGCGGTGGCGGCTGTTGCCATATCAGACACGGCACGTGTGGGGCCGCTCCCGCATGGGAGGGGTCCCTTGACAGCGGCCCCTCATCCGTCTAGTTTGCGTCATCCTTGACTGCGTGCGATACATGAATTGTTTGACCTACATGTTCAAGACAAGGCGGCGGCTGATCAGTGCTCATTTGCTTTCAATATAGCTTTATTGGATCATTATGTAATATTAGAAACACAAAAAAGACAGATTTAAAGAAAAAGGCTTGTTTATTACGACTTATTTAAGTAGATACAGCTGTAATGTACCCACAAAAACACACGAAATTAAAATTTACATAGGGCTTATTATGCTGGAATTGACCGTTAATCTGTTCAATCTTGCGTGAAATATGACGTCCGAAATCAATTTCTCGGCTATTGTTTTTTGCATGGGATCTAAGTCTTTCAATTGCAATCCAATGGCTGCTCCGAAAGCTTCTGATTCCGCTCTTGGTTTAGATCTTAGCGTAGTGTGTGTCGAATTGAAGTCGTCTTGATTGGTTGTCGCATCGTCGTGGTCCAACATGTTGTCGTTGTCATCGTGATCGTCATCTTCGTCGCTATCATGTTGTTCTGGCAAATAAATTGCAGATACATTTGTTTTTCTCTTTTTACCCCGCTTTATTCTTGGAGCATCCGATTCTTCGTATTCAACTTTCAAGTCCTGTAATGATACATATGTCACAATCACAGACCACATAAATGTGGTCACAAAACTATGACGATGTGGGTAATCCTCACATCATATGAATCCGAACCCCTCAATAAACAATAATTACGTAATAAATATAGTATTTTCGTGTTTTTAACACTATTTATTTGTCAAATAAGTATAACAGACTGTAGGTAAGTGTTAGTGATTTGTGTGCGATTTTAAATATGTTTTTAATCTTGTGATATATCAGCACAATGAGTAGATAAGTAGGTATTTGTTAACGTCACATTTCATATTTAGGACAAATACTGGTGGATATATAATACAATAATTTTAATGCTTAGATATTCTATATTAAGCACCGCACGATACACTTACGATACCCACGATCGGACGGAACTACTAAATCAATTTATCCGACTAGATACGATAACTTACATTGTAAAATAATTAATTTACAGCTTTAGCAAACTTTTACTTACATTGATATCTGCCGAGCTTCTAACTCTGGAAATCGGTTCTAGGTGTGTGAAATTACAGACATCATTCAGGAACTGCAGCAAATCATAGTACCAAAGTGAAGGTACATGTTCGTCTTCCCCATTTGCTCTTGATAACAAAACCTGCAAATAACGATGGAGTTTCAGATTTAGGTAAAGAAAGGTAATGTTTGTTAATTTTAACCAACAAGGATTGGTCGTATGGGAACAATGCTTACTTTTTTGTGTTCCCTCCTGTAGCAACATCGCATGTGTTCAATTTTCTTTTTGACATCCATAATGTTGGCATCCTCTTGGATTTGTTTGTACTTCTCCAACAAAACCTCGTATGCTTGGTCTCTGGCTTCCTTGTTAGTATATAAAACTTGTCTGTTGTCCCACAGACAGGGAAATTCTTTGTAAAGAAGAAGGAATTCGGTTAGTAATTTTTTTTCTGACATTGTCAGAGCGACGCAGCGTGGATTCCCGATACAGTCAGATGGCGCACTGGCGAGCGCGAGCCCGACTCGCGACGACGCCAGACCGTCCGGCGGATAGATACAAACAAGTAGCTCTGTCTCTTTCTAACTCACGTGCTAAGATAAGGAGGGAGCAATCGCGTCGACAGCTGCGATGCCGGATCAAGTGCGGCTGGGGTGACGTTACCAACGAACGCTGTCACATGTATGTTTGAATTTAAAATGCGTTCGATTTTTCATAAAATAAGAATGACTCTTTTGAAACCATGAAGTGTTCAAGTAGAAGTGTGTGTCATCGTCGTCTTGGAGTGAATATCTCATATGTGAGTCGCATGTAACGTTTTAGGAGGATGACTTGTGTGGTGTAAAAGTTTATTTGTAGTTTTTGAAGGTATATCTACCCTTTTCCAATGCTACAGTTCTTGTCTCCGTATATATATTTTTCAATTAATGCTTCGCGAGCTCTTACATTACAAAAAAAATATATAAAAACAAAGTGTGAAAAGACGCGTAACTGCTGCTGCTTTCACACTAAGGCGACGTTATATTTGACGTTTTGTATCTAACCTTAATAACAATCATAACAAATCGGACATAACGAATCCATACACTAACATAACTTAGAATTAGAAGTTAAATAACATTATTATTAACAATTTGTAACATCAAATATACAGTGCGATTCTTTGAACTGGGACAGTATAGTGAAATCCGAAACCATAACAGATACAAGGAAACTGTATGTAAATGCATTAGGTATTTTTTGTGAAAACAAATTTGACACAATAAATTTTTTGGTCAAGGCTGAGTTGTCCTTAAAAATGAATAGTATTGAAAAAAAAAAATGTAATGCTGATCGACGCAGTTTCTTGTAAGGATTATTTCGTTGTATCGGAAGAAAAAAATAGGGACATTTTCTAATGAATGACGGCGAAATTTAATAAAATGCTTTGTTGTTGTTGTAATAATAAAATGTTTCTTAATAGAACTACTTAATGCTTCAATAAGTCTAACTTGCTGTACCTATGCAAGTACGGACGCGGTTCACGTGTTGTAATAATGTTGGTTCTAATTTGAAATGCTGTTTATAAATTTAATTAATAGAGTTCGTAATAATAGCATGGAGTGAATCATCATTCCAAAGTTTTTGCACAGATTTAAGAACTCCATGCTATTATTACTACGCGTTAGCTGAACTATGGAACACTTTTGCATCCAAAAGCGTTCCATAGTTCAGCTTCGTGTTTATAGTACGCATTGACATGAAATTCAATAATGGAACAATTTTTAAATTCTCGGACTATATTGTATATTTAAAAGAACGACCCCTAGAGTTTCTTGCTCATTTTTCTCAGGGGACTCTGCCTTACAAATAATATATAGTGTTTAATTAATATGACGATTTCAAGTGTAATTTGTTTACCTATGAAATGAAGAGGATTTGAATTTTAATCTATTAAGTACTCGGACTATGATTAACTTACCTATATTGTATTCTCCTATTGCATGAAAAAACATTTTATACACAACTTCTACTGTCTCGATTTTTTCTCCGATACAATTAAGTTATGCTTCCAAGAAACGACTTCGATAAGCATAAAAATTGTCAATATTGATATTATTCATTTTTATGGACAGGTCAAGCTTAACTACAAAATTGACTAGGTCTAATGTCTTTCTACGGAAAAAGTTTAAGGTTCCTAAGACAGTTTTCCTTTACCTCACAGCCTTAACCTACAGAGGTTCAGATTTCCCCATACTGTCACTGTTAAAAAAATCACACGGTATTCCTACGACTACTTAATTACTGATATCCAATGATGCAGAATGGACGAGTCGCAACAGCGAGCTATGGCAATAGCAGCCTATAATATTACAGTGTTGTGTAGCACTCTGTCTAAGAGAAGAAATTTTTTCTAAGCACACCAGCAAACCCGCCTGTACGTTAACAAAAACATTTCAGATGTCCGTAACTCACAATGACTATAATTATGTTTACAAACACAACACCGTGATGCAATTTTGGATCGAACTATTAAATGCCTTCATCAAAATGGAAGTTAATTTCCAAATTCTGTGCTCGGATCTTAATCTGATTGGGGCTGTAAGCCACTGTCCGCCTTGGGAGAGAAGTTCAAACTGTTTACGGACAGCAACAGCGTTTACCTGAAATAAAATACCAGAACATGATAGTACAACTATGGGCTTTACAGTGCGATTTCCAAGTGCTGTGCAGTTGCCATCTACTACTTTACCGTAGACAAGTACTGACTAAATTCTGTGATTTACATTGGTTATTAAATGCTCCATGTGATATTTTTATAATAAATCAATGTAAACACTAAGACACAAATTAGTGACATAGTTAAGTACTGATAATGAAAAGGTCAAAGAAACCAGACGTACGATTGAGGGCACCAGACTTACGAATGAGTTTCATCAAAGTGACGTTTTCAAGGGTAATTGTGTTTATTTAATTAAGATAATACACAGGTAAGGTAAAAAAGACAATAAAAGCTTGAATACTAGAAAGTAAAACTAGGATTTTTAAATTACATTAATAAAATTGGGTCCCCGCGGCAAGGTGCCCACGATGCTGGCAGCGTTTCCCCTTTGTATTGCTATGCTAATGCGTAGGGCAAGGTAGCTGCCGGCTCTTGGGTTACCCAGACAGTTTATTAATTTTTTCGGTAAAATTTTGAAAGAAAATACTTTTTGTATTTGACTTTGAATTTGCTGGTTCAATGCGGGTATTCAAGAGTTGTGAACTTTCTTCGACCTGCAGGTTTTATCACGATGTTATAAAATAGGTATTTAATACATGCCACCATTGGGTTTCGAACCTTCGACCTCTGAATTGAGAAGCAACCTTTTTCACACTGGCATTCAAAAAACAAGTATTATGCAACAGTGATAGTATAGGTATAATAGTATACAGTGTTAGTTTTTACAGGACAGTATGGGAAAATCCGAAACCATAGGAGATACAAGTAAACTGTCTTAGGAATTATTAGGCCTTTTTTGTGAAAAAAAAATAAAATATTTGACATAGTCAATTTTTTGGCCAAGTGTGAGTTGTCCTTAAAAAATTATTAATATTGCTAAATTTTTTAAATGCTGGTCGACTCCGTTTCTTGTAAGGAGGGACTCAAGATTATTGTATGAAAAAAAATAAATTGGATTTACTTCTGCTGTACCTACTTATTTTTCCGCTACAATAAAATGATCCTTACAAGAAACCGAGCCAATCAGCATTAAATATTATTTATTTGTATAGATAAATCACGCTTAATTGACCGTGTCAAACTTGTCACAAAAACGAAAATCTATTGGCTCCTTTAACGTTTAGCTGTATCTCCTAAGGTTTCGGATATCCCTAATTGTCCCAGTTAAAAAAATCACGCTGTACTATAGGTATATGGGTAACGCGCAGAAACTGTAAATGATTAAAAAATGCATTATGCTGCTATGTACATTTCGTCGTGTTGGTACACTTAATAAATAAAATAAAAAAAAAATTTAAAAAAAAATTGCACCCCTCGTGAAAGAAAGACTTATATTTTTTTAGCCACCCCTTAATATTAGTCATAGTTCTATGTGACCTAATTTGAAGTGTAACTACTAATATTATCTATTTGCCTAATTTATTGTATTTCAATTACACTTCTCTAATTAACAATAAATCACAAATACCATGTTATGCCTATATGCGACGATAAAAATCAAAATTTAGGTTTAAATTTTTTTAAGCAGCTTGTGCAAGAGTTAAGTAGAGAAGAGAAGTACTGCCACCTTACCTATTTTTTCTGCCGACCAGTAATAGCATTACTGTGTTCCGGTTCAGCACTGTATGGGTGCTGGTGAAATTACAGGCACATGCGACTTGTCAACTTATGTCTTAGGGTGACGGACTTAGTGGCAGTGCCCCTCAGATACTTGCGATTTAAAGCTCTAAGTTGCACTGTAACTGTTATGGACAGGCGTGTAGCTTACCATCAGGCGCACGAGTTTTTCGTCCCGTCACTAGATATTTAAAAACAAAAAAATTCTTTACTACTCTGTATTTTAGGATTTGTGATGATTTGTGATGTTGCTTACTTCGTTTTCGATTGATATTTATGAGTTTGTTTTTCGTCGCACCTTATGCCATTCTTCCACACACGTTTGAGTAAATATTTACGGAATATTTTTACTTACGGAACATTCATTTACAACGTTTTTGCTGTGAAAATCTTTACTACGACATTTTAACCGACTTCAAAAAAGGAGGCGGTTCTCAATTCGACTGTGTTTTTTTTTATCATATAGAGTTATTGATTATGCTTTTATTCAATGGGAAAATTGTAACAATAACGTCATGTAATGATTTGCTACTTGATGGTTAAGGTTTTTCATACAATTCATAGAAAAAAATTGTAACAACATAATTTTTTTTGCCAGTGAACATTGTCGAGAAAGTAAACGAAATTGAGAGGACCTATGTCACTTCGATATTAACCGATTTCAAAAAAGGAGGACGTTCTCATTCGACTGTAATGTATGTTATGCGAAGACTCCGGTGCATTTGTGAACCGATTTTGATGATTCTTTTTTTGTTGGATAGAGTGTACCTCAGTAGTGGTCCCATTTAAATTTGAAGATGTCCCTTTTTAGGGGTGGCAAACTAGAGGGATGAATCCGGTTTGGCGCACTTTCCTGTAATCGATTTCAATAAAACTTGGCAAGTAGATGTAATTCCACGAAATTTTGATATCGGTTTTTTTAGTACTTTGTGTTGATATTGCCATATAATGGACTAGAACATATATAATAATGACGTATTTCGACATGTGGCATTCTTCGACGAGGTGTGCGATGTGCAGATAATAATTATTGTCACTTTATTTTTGACGTTAGGAATAATTAGAAGTTTACCGTAAATATACTTCCGGACACATAATTCGAGCCACCTCGCATTTTTGTCTTAAAAGGGCTAGAATACAAAAGTAGTGTTATCGTCGAAAAAAAAGTTTTTCCCCTGTTTTGCAAATCCAAATTTCCAACAAGGATTTATGGAAAAGACGTTTAGTATGCTAGTTTCAAAATTGCTTAATAGTTTTTGATCAACCGAACATTGTTTAAGTTTAGGGCATTTAATACCGAAAAGGCGAGGTGGCTCGAATTATGTGTCCGGGAGTGTACTATTGTACTTACCACAATTATTTGAATTTAAGATAAAGGAATTAAAAAGAGTATATAGAAGCCAGCTTATCGCGTAAAGGAATTTCTTTAGCTAACCCTTCTATATTTTTTTTATGACACCAAATGACGGAGCGAATAAGGCGCGCACCTGGTTGCGACACGTCTGTCCATAGCAGCCGAAGTGCCACCCCGAGCTTAAAACCGTAAAGATCTGAGGGGCACTGTCACTGCGCTCATCACGCTGAGATGTAACTCGAAAAGTCCTTTGTGCCTGTAATTTCACCAGCAACTTTATTTACCCTTCAAAACCGGAACGCAGTAATGCTGACGTTACTGCTTGGCGGCAGAAATAGGTAAGGTGGCAGTTACTTCCCTGGACAAACTCTTTTACAAGGAACACAGCTGCTTCCTAGTTTTTAGCCTCAAGTACTCTTATTTCTTCTATGTTAATAATGATTTTGTTACGTATGAGTGTTTTCGATTTTGTCATAAAGTATCAATGTGACACTATTTACGCTTCTTATTGTGCAATAGCCCCAGACGGCACAGCAATGATTGAAACAAACAATGCAGCATAATTTTTATCTTCTACAAAGACTTCCAGATCGGTTACGGCAATTCGTGTCCAGGAGGAAGACTCTGAAAAGTCGGGACAAAGGTAGGTAGTAGTGTTGTGTAAAGTTGCATCTCACAATATTCAGAGGAATCAACACTTGGCGAAACTTTACTGGCTCCTCAGTCTGTGTTGCACAAGGTAATTTACTTATCGTAATACAAAAGATAAACAAACCTTACACTCGTCTTCGTGCATCATCTCGTCAGTTGTTTCTAAACTACAACTAGCAGTCGGCATATGTACGGACGCGATCGGAAATTCGCAGGAAGCAGATTCGTCGCCGACCTGTTTTTTTAAATAATATCATGTGACGGGACGAGCAAGTCGTGCGCCTGATGGTAAGCGACACGGCTGTCCATAACAGTTGCAGTGCCACTCAGAGCTTTAAATCGCAAAGATTTGAGGAGCACTACCACTGCTTCCGTCACTCTGAGTTATAAGTTGAAAAGTCTCATGTGCCTGTAATTTCACCAACGCTCTTAGCCTTCAAAACCGGAACATAGTAATGCTGACGTTACTGCTTGGTGGCTATTTCTGCCAAGTAAGGTGGCAGTACTTCCCTGGACGAACTCTTTCACACGGAGGTCTACTGCTGCTAATCGAAAAGCTCAACGTCTTTTTCGCTCTTACATTCAGGGCATTAAGCTTTTTCTGACCGATTTTTTACGATTCTGCGTTAATAAATGTGGTGACTCCCTAATACGTCGAACTGTTGGGCTCGGGTCTTCTCTTTATGTTTCGGTCATAGTCTGCTACCCTGGCCTAAAGTGGGTTGGGGTTTTGTAAAGGACGTGAACCTTCTTCGATGTGCAGGTTTCATGTTTATCAATACTTAAGCGATAGTTTTTATAATAAATCTGTGTGAGAAACTGGAGGCCACACTAAGCAGCTTGATTTTTATTAAAGCTTACAATATAAGCAAAGTCGACGCGTTAAAATGTTAAAAATTCTTTTTGCGCGTGGTTTTGTTCATCAGGTTCTTAATAAACAATGGCGTTCAAGGGCTAGATCATATATTATTATAACAAAAGGTTTTCACAACAAAACAAGGGACGGCACTAGCCCCAGTCTTCTCTTGCAAACTAAATAGTTTCGAAACTGGAAGGGCTTCAACTTTGCCAATAATAGGTACATGTGACGAAACATAACCTACTGCACAATTCGTTTACAAATTGCTTCTTTTATAGCTTAAATTACTAGTGAAGTAACAAAAATCTATTATCATATTTCATTGTTGTAAGTAAGGTTTAATTAAACCTACTTCTCGTTAGAAAACGTACAGTTATTCATTAGAAAATAAATCAAAGAACGTTCTTCATAGTCGTAACTCTATCTTAAGGTCGCCTTTCTTGAAGCCATGTAAATCAACTGCCATTAGAAAGTTACATAATGTAATGTTTCCTTTGTTTCTGTTATAAAAAATATATGAAAAAGTACATAGTATATTATTATATTATTAGTCTTATATATCGTATATTAATTACTATAAGTAGTTATTACGCTTTTTGTGCGAAAACTGAGAGAAGGGAGCGTTTTCCGGGAAAACACTTCTGTTTCCAAGTTAGTGCCGCCTCTCTACAAGTACTTGAGTACAAAGACCTTGGGTTTGAGGAGGCAGAGGGGAGGCAGTGCCGCAACACGACCGCTTTAATCTCAGCCTTTACCTATCACCGCTTACATCGCTGTTTACATTTTCTTCCATTAGACGCTCTATTACAGAAAAGCGATTTAGCGACTAGAAAACTTTAAGCAAAACGACACGCACACATGAATAAATAATTTTCTCAACAAGGTGGAAAGTCGACAACAAATGGCTTCGAAAGTTTCGTACGCAGAAGTAGTAGGTATTAATTCGCTGCTTACAGCAAGAACGTAGTTTTTTAGTAGTACGAATTATGATGAACAATGTAATACGAAGGTCTTTGTTTCACTGTCATGACGCGAGTGATAAAGGAGACCAGTGCTACAGCCGAAAACAGTGACATACAGAAAGCTTTCCTTCATATTAAGTAGCAGTAGAGCTCCTTGAGAAAGAGTTTGTCCAGGGAAGTAACCTTACTTATTTCTGCCGCCAAACAGTATGTCAGCATTACTGTATTCCGGTTTTGAAGGATAGGATGCTGGTGAAATTACACATGCACATGGGGCTTGTCAACTTATGTCTCAGGGTGACGGGCGCAGTGGCAGTGCCCATCAGATCTTTACAATTTATAGCTCTGAGTGGCACTGCAACTGCTATGGACAGGCTTGTAGCTTACCATTAGGCGCACGACCTGTTCGTCCTGTCACTTAACATTATAAAAAAAATCCACAAACAATATAGATTCCTCTTGTTTCCAAACTAAAATGTACACTCCGAAGAACATTTTCAGTACTTTTTAGCCTTTAAGTAATACACGAGTTCGTTTTTTAAAATTAGAAAGTAAAATTTTAGTCCTTTGTGACAAGTCTGTTACCATACCTACCTACTGCCACATCTCAGAATTTAATTTTTCGTCAATATAAAACTTGTTTTTTAATTATTGGGTACTTAATCTAAAAATTAATTCGTGTTTATACTGTAATTACAGAAACCTGCCTTTTTAAATTGAATTTGAAAGACACTCATTTCTCTATTTTTTTTTCTTAAAAATCGAAATTGACTGTAGCCGAATCGATAATTACGTCAATACAATATCAATTGAATTATTTAACAATCGTCACGTTAACATTACCTACCAAAACTAGCTGGTATTATGTGAACGTGGATGATATTATGTTCTTTATTTGAATACTCTGCATAATATGAAAATAACGTATTTAATAAGGTAAATAACGAAATAATAGCAGTGGTGTTTCTTTGCTCCTTTACGTGAAACAACTTCTTCCAGAAAGTCAAGAGACTTAGTATTTGGACTAATATGAATAAATTATTTATATAAATGCTAATTTCAGCGCCAGTACCGAGAAACATTGGCATTAATCAAGTTAGCTCATCAAAATACTTGACGGAATCTATCACAACATAATTAAATTCATTAATTAAAATGGTTGCTGCAATCATTATGCTTGATGGTCTCAGAACATGTTACAAGGGAACACGTTATATGATCGCCTTAAACAATATCGTGTTCATTTCAAATACGTTTGTTTTTTTTCAATGTGTGTGAGGCGGGTGGCTTTATATAGATTTTGTAACATTTTATATACTTTTGTTTATTAAAAAAGATCTGAATAGGCAGACTGTATATTTAAGCAAACTTCACGTGATAAATACTTACTCAATGAGTGGATAGTAATCTCTCTCTGAATTTTCGGAAACATCGAAACAAAATAATTGTAGCTTTCCTCAAAAAAATAACTTTTTCCAAAATACAACTACCGTATTAAGTAATGGCTGAATATAAATTAAGAATATAGAACAAAATACAATACAATAATTACAAGATTTCAGAAGGTGGCATTATCCACTCTATACGTATTGCCTCCTACGACTTTAGGTAAATATACTCTACCTATTCGGATTTCTAGTCATTATATAGTATAAAGGCCAGATAATAATAAGAGCGGAAAAAGCTGAAACATCATAAAAATCTAAACTCATTAAGAGGAAAGTTGCATTTCCTCTGTGTAACAACTGCGAAAACCTAGGAACTCGATATTTCCATTACAAATTTATGTCTTCGGGTTTTATACAGTTGAAGAAGGTTATTGATGAGGATTAATCTAGGAATAGAAAAATCAAATTAAAAGTTTTGGTATATGTGACCTTGGTGGTTCATATGACCGTCGTTCTCGTTGTCATAATTCAACCTTTTTAGCATTCCTCTAAATAAACCCATGCCTAAAAAAGCTGAAAAGGAAATATGATATTACATGACTACATTAAAAACCTCATTGATCAAAGGAAGAAAGGCAAGCGACGACGTGGACGACCGAGAATAAATTGCTTTGATAGAATTAAACGAAAAACGACTTAAAAAGTGATCAAAGAAAAAGCTTGAATGGCTTTTACAACACCTACAAGAGAAAAAGGCCAGATTATAATGTGGTAAGGAAGGTGAAGTGTCTAACTATGTATGATGGTTTTCTTTTAAAACAAAGCGTTTTCCGGTTGTTAATAAGTAGCCGCTAGCCTTGTTTTGAATGTGGTAGAAAACTACAAAGAATAATTTCGGGGAAATGGACTACCACATTTTCCTGTGTGTTATGTGTATTTGCATGCGGGTAAATCCTTTTGAAAGCGTTTCTGTCTGGAGATCAAAATGCTCGATAGTTTAAACCTCTATTAACTTTAACCCACCATGTGGCCTAAAGACATACGGTGTCCCTAAAGGTTTTGTCACTGCAGGTTTCTAGCGCGCATTTCTATTTTTATCCACCATTTAAAAAAATATCACAGAAAGATTATCAAAATTTCTAAAAATTATCAAAGTTCTCAGGGACACCGTGTGTCTCCAGAACATGTGACGGGTTCAAGTACAATTATTTTTCTTCTTATCGAAACGATAGCATACGCTATGATACCGTCGTGGTGAAATGTAAAGGTATTCGACGATAATTGCTCAGGGTGCGCTAGACGTTCAGTAGGGCTAGCACGACTGGCCGCGACTTGCGCGAGAGCGACATAAAGCACGAGATACTACTAGACTTGTATAGAGATCTCGCGCTTTACTTAGCCTTTCTTAGTTGTGCTAAACCTACAGAAAGCACGGATACTAAATACGTAAGTACTGATGGGTGTAGACTACCCCTAGTTAGTTTTTTACATTTACCGTGTTCTTGCGTAGATCTTAGCCATCTACGGCTCGCGACTTTAATGATGTCGCTGCAGAACGTCTCACGTTTTTGTAACCACTTCTTGGCCACCATTTGATTGCCACTGTAGTACCTACTTCATTCGTGCCAAAGGGGCTCGTTCATTTAACAATACTTCGCATCGTCGTAAGCTATACCCATTGTTTGGTATATATTGCCTAAATTAAGTTAATCAGTCAATTACGAAAGTTCGCCTTCAAGTTTTTTGGCGCACAATTATGACACTTGGCTTCTTTTAACTGAATATACGTATAAATTAAGCATTACTTTAAAAGGTAAAATGCAAGCTGTGCTTCAGCAATTAAATTTTCAGCCCACCACAAAAGCTAGGACACAGCAGATCTAGTAGCCATCCGAGTGTCACTAGATATGCATTGTGGAGCAAGAAAAAAATCCACCATTAAGTTTCACCAACCCGCTACCATCAAGACGCGATTAGCTTTAGTCGCTGTGGAGTGTGTAGTAGCCGTAGTCAGGTGCCCCTCGTCAATCCCCTCAAACTCAAATGATCTTTATTTCATAAGTAAGCAAACTACACTTAAAATCGTTAACATTGATTAAAGTCTAATACTCATTCGTAAGGTAGACTTCCTTGAGAAGAATGAGTAAGTAACTCTAGGTGTTGCTCTTTGTAAGTAAACATGTATATACATTTATCATTTACAATATTTATTTCAAATATAATAAGAACATGGATTTTTGTCGCTTTACAGCTTTTGTTTCATTATAGGTAGTTTTAGACCTTGTAAATAGCAAATTTTGAACATCAATCATAATTTTATAACAGAAGCGAGTATTTTTTTAAGAATTTTAAACTTTGTGAAGTCTGTCGAGAAAAGCACGGTAGCCAGTTTATTTTTATTCGTCGTGTTAATATATTATATTTATCACTATATATTATTAAAAAATGGCTATTCTTTTGACATAAATTAAATTTTCATAAATGTACTGTGATTCTAGTGTAAGAATGTTAATTTCTATAAATTTCTCTTCCCTGAACAAAGGAAGATCGCAACGATATCACTGATAGCGCAATTAAGGTTGCATATGAGACTGCATATTTTAATCGACTCCAAAAAAGGAGGAATTTATTTATTACCTTCGGCTTTATGTAAGTATGTTTTCAGATATCTCCGTCAATTGTGGATCGATTTTGAATTTTTGTTTGAAAGAATGCACTCTCGTAGTTGTCTCATTGTCACCAATTCAGAATCTGATGAGAGGATCCCATGAAAATCGAAGGAAATCCTCAAATTTTACAGGCATGTCCATGTTGACCAATATGTCACCAATTTCTCCATGAATTGTGCACCGATTTTGAAAATTTTTCTTTTGTTTGAAAGGGTATACCTACTCTCGAGATGGTCCCTGATGCTGTTCCGGGTTCGTTTCGGCTATCAGAAATTACTAATTATTTTCCGCAAATAAAAGTCGATTTTTCACTTAACACAATACGTGTAATCAACAAATCACTGTCACCGTGACAACCAGATAAGAAAATATAAAATGTACAAAGGAGTCCGTAACTGTCTCAATTGTCACCAAGAAGGTAAGTCAATGCCAAGAAGTCAGAATCTGATGAGGGGATCCCGTAGAAATCGAAAAAAGTCGATAACCAAACTTTTGTGGTCAGTTTTTTTCGATGAAAAAGTTACAATTACTCAAAATCTTTATCGTTTTACAATGTGTGAAGAAAAAATAACCAATACAATTTCGTTATTGTAACTAAGCGACTCGGAGACATATAAATAACGGTCTGCTATTGGTTATTTCCAACAGCTTTTCTCTGCTTCCCTTTGATAGACAAGCGGCATAATATTTTTTACAAGATGTTATCGTCAGTAGACAGTTACATGCCATTTAAAGCTTCTTAAAGTTCACTGTCGCTCTAACAAGTTTATCACGAGCATTGTGTTTTATTCAAAACACTGTTGCTGAAAAGAAACAACTACTGAAAAGTTTACGTGGTACGTTTGAATGATTTTCCACATCCTGTGTGCCTTTTGTAGCTACTGATAAAATGTAATATGTTAGTGTAAGCTTATTTATTGTTGTTTATTCATGAAAAAGGGAATTATATACTTGGAACTCCATCCAAAAAAAGTTATCTAGCTCTTAAGTGCCATTAGTTCACTAGGGAATGCAACACCGGGATACCGGAATCCCTCACCAATTTTGCGGGATTGATCCCGCATGCAACCTAGTGGGATCCCGTGGTATTTGCGGGATAGCGAAAAACCAGATTAAATGTGTCAGCGTAAAAATTTCACCTCGTCTGCGTAAAAATTACGCCTCGTGTATAGGCTCTTTTCATGTCTATGTATACAAAGACTTTGCAAGAGTTGATGTTGTGTGGAAGTACTGTATGCAGGTGGAAAATTCACAGACAGCGAAATGCAGCTTGAGTAAATCGATAATTAAAATGATAGGACGTTCTATCAAAGACTTGCATGTGCATTTATCGACAAAATATTAAATTTATACCAAGTCAAAATATTGGGAAGATTTATTTATTAACCTCTCTAGCTAGTAGAGGTAGTAAGTACCCTTGTAGTTCAGTTACAGCAAAAACTATTATGATATATGTGGATTAAAAGGCTTATATATTCAGTTTGTCAATAACGCACTAGTGGCGCGAATTTCCTACCAGTGTGGAAACACAGCGAGCCTTTTCTGCTATTGGCTACCTAGTTTGTAAGGTCAGGAGCCGTTTAGTGGATGAAACTATTAATACTGTGTCCTTTTGTACAGCTACTTCCAAAATAATACTAAAATTTACCTTATTATGATGATTTAGGTATCAAAATTATGATTGATTTAAAAAAAGAACTTAATATTATCCTTTTTTTTCTTTGAATTTTAGCCCTTCGCAAATTTGTACTTTCACGATATGAATGACCTTTTTTTCTCGAAGTCTTTCAGCATTCTGCGGGATCCAGCAAATACCAGGATCCCGTGGGATCAGGAACTTTCAAATAAATGCAATTACCGGAACTGAGATTATCCTGCGGGATTGCATTTCCTACGCACATGCACCTTACTTGTTCACAAGAACAATTAAGGTGCGTGTGTCGGTTGCTAGCCGCCGCTGTTGCCTGCACGCATAACGATCAACGGCAACTTTATTGATATCGAGTTCTTAGGTTTTCGCGATTGTCACACATAGAAAATGAAACTATTTTTCCGGATTTCAATCGCGTGTATTTGTTTTTTCAAACAAACCAACGTTTCGCGCCCTTTACAAGTCCCTTTGCAGGTTGACTCAAGTATCCGTGACTATAGGACCTGTAAAGGGCCCGAAACGTTGGTTTGTTTGAAAAAACAAATATACGCGATTTAAATCCGGAAAAATGGTTTCACAACTTTGTTGATATTCGAAAGTACCTTTAGCCCGTTGAAGAGTTAGGCTTTAATGCCCACTGAAAGTTGTTACATGTCTAGGTTGTGCTTTGTCGTTTATTAAGGTCTTTAAGATATTATTGCATACACAATAACTGAAAAATTAGATTACATTTTTAGAAATTAGGCAAATAATACAGATATATCGTAAATATTACGTTTGACACATTTATGGTTGTGCCGAATGAAAGACAGGATATTGAAACGAATGACCATAGGTAGTAAAGAAGCTGCAATAATGTAATTAACACAATGACAGTAACATGTCCTTTAATTTCGTTCTACGGCAAAGCCATCATTAGAGCATGCCTACTGTGCACTTTAGCAGCACTCTCTAAAACCACAGCATGTCAACTCTCCGCGTAATACGATATTTTAAAACCACATTTCTCGTCGGCGGGATTGCTTATCGGATCGCGATCCCGAAGGTAAAATACAGCCTTCTAAGGCCCTTAGGTACCACAGATCGCGATATAAATTATCGCTTTTATGGTTCGCCCGGCTCGCCCGCACTGGAGAAGCCGCACGCGGGCTATAAACACGTAAAATGCATGACCAATCAAAATACCAATGTCGGGTCACGCACACTACAACACCCTGTCGCACCGTCAGCGTACCTTTGTGGCGACGGCAAAAGTTCAAATGTGTGAGTAAGAAGTGCATTAAAGTGTGGCAGTGTGCGGCGTTGTCTCACTCACACTAGCGCCGTGCTCACTGAGATGGAACACGCGTTCGAGGGATAACGGAGGGCTTACGTTTATTAAGATAAGAATAGTATGGATCTGATAATATTAATATTTGAAATGTTCCCACATGATTAGGTTACTTAACTTTTATACATAGGGTTGTTTATAAAATATCAGAAATCTCTTAATTGGCATAGAAATATCCTACATTCTGACAATTTTTTTTTCATCTACCCTTAAAAAACCACCTCAACTATTTAATGACTTGTGTGTAAGTGGGTAAGTGTATGGGAATTTCTAAAAGTACCTTTTAAACAAAAGAGGTTTGTTTTAATGATACCATTGTCGTGCTTAGTTCATTTTACTGTATGTTTGAGAGAATAAGTGACATCCTGAATGCAATCAAAGACGATAGGATGAATAAAACATACTTTTAAAGCAACAAATTAGGGCTTGTACTCAAATAAAGCCAGCTACAGATTGAGATATTAATAGTAAACAAATAAGGTGTATGATAATCTCTTGAAATGGTTGCCATCCGAATGATAAAAAGAATAATTTGTCAAGGATAGAATATTGCAAATATATATTCACTTTTTGAGGTTTATCTAACCTTAACCGGCAATCAGAAAGTGGGTATCTCCTCAAACATTTGCACTACTAAATCGACAAAATCTATAATTCCTCTAATTGACGGTTGTGAGACATACGATCTTAAATCGTCTTCCTTTGTAATTTATTTGAAATGTGGTCCAGATACAGCTAAGTGCAAGAAATAGGTAGACTGGTGATACTTACTCAGATGGACTTAGGTAGTAGTTAAAAGTAAAAAAATAGGGTCATGTCCATATAAGACCATCGAGGGCCAGGCGTCTCACAGCGCGAGCCCCCGCCCACATAAAAAATGACATCTAAATAAATCCATTAAGACTCGAGCACGCCGCGGTGAGCTCTTCCTGTCTCTAAGCCCCTTTATTTGATTTCCTCCGCTTGTCTGTAGGCGCCTTTATTTGTGTTTTGACAGCGCCTTTGCCATATTCAGCTTATGATTTGTGATGAGAAACATATTTAATTAACACTCAGTTTTTATGTCACCGCATGAAGTCGTCGTCGATTTTTACAGGCTCTTTGTTCATAGGGGAATGCTTATGAAATGACAGACGCTTTAATATCTTTTTTGTGTTTTCTGTTTTTAATGTTCATATGAGAATATTATTATAGCGTTTTCAAGTTAGACAAATAAGACATAGTTTTTCAGAAGACAGACGACGTATCATGAGCTGCCTTTGCAGTGTTTTACCCGTCGTAGTCTGTAAATGTAATTAGCATAACCTGATGCTGTTGTGCAGAAAGAGTTGCAAGGTTTTTTATGAAACTACTTTTATTTATGTCAAGTGGTAGAAATCCTCCATCAGAAAGATGTTACATCAGAAGGAAAACGATCATGAGTTTATAGACTTTTTCAGATATGTTTACTGAATTCAAATCTAAAACATAGGCACAATCAACAATGTTGAAGCCGTCCTAGTCCTAAATCTATGTTGTTTGCAAGCAGAGATTGTAGCTAAGCCCGTACCTTATTTAGTTGACAATTTTTTTAGGAAATCTTCAGTATTTAATAAAAATATGATTTAGCTCTTAAACAATTTATGGACCAGATCTCAAATAAATGATTATGAAACACCATTGGTGACGAGAACACGTAAGCTGCGTGCAAAAAGAACCCCTAAAAGAGTACCGCATGAACCTTACTGATAATATTTATTGAAATAAACACTCTTCCTTTTTTTGCAAAGAAAACGACGCATTTGCAATATTATTTTCTTCGTTTCTTTTACACCATGGCTGATAAAGTCGAGTTCACTGCACAACATTCTGAAATAAAATAAAACATCCTGCACGGGAATAGATCCGATGTCAATCCCGGGTAAGAAATCGGAACCATCAGTCTCAATAGACAAATCTATTGCTCGTAAAACCGTTGCGATGTGTTTCTGGTCGAAGTTCGACAGACGCTCGGGACGATATTGCAAAATTTGTGGAACAACATCGATTGTTGCCTTTGAACGTAACCAATTTAAATCGATCCTGAGGCTGAATTACACGAATTTGAGCCCCCGTATAGTGGCAGCGTTCTTCTTAAGTATGGTTGTGCTAATAAATGGGGAATGTAGCTATAAATACTTGGGTTTAAAGAGTTTGGTCCATGGCGGAAACTCACAACGCCAAGTTTCAGGATTTTCGATGTAAATAAACAGCAGTTTTTATAAAGTTAGGTTTCAATAGACGTGTTTGTTTTCTTTTCCGATTTGAAAATAAATTTCAGGAATTTCAAAAGATTACGCAAACCACATGCAGTAACAAATTACAAAGTTACCGGTTTACTGGAAAGCATTTACTTATTTTATTTTTAGTAGCAGTACAGCTCCTTGAGAAAAAGTTCATCCCGGGAACTATTGCCACCTTCCCTATTTCTGCCGCCAACAGTAATGTGAGCATTACTGCGTTCCGGTTTAGAAGCGTAAGGGGCGCTGGTAAAATTATAGGCACATGAGACTTGTCAACTTATGTCTCAAGGTGACGATGGGCGCAGTGGTAATGCCCATGAGATTTTTGTGATTTAAAGCTCCGACTGGCACTGCAACTGTTATGGACAGGTGTGTCGCTTACCATCAGGCGCATGACTTGTCCGTCCCGTCATTTGGTATTTTAAAATAAATAGCACCTAGTGCAATTAAGCTCAACGCTAATTAGTGTTGCCTTAAATCGGCCTCAGTTTTGTTCTTGCATTTTAGCAAGACCAAGAAAAATACCACCTAATTGTAGCAAGACCAAGACATACCCTACAAGATTTGAGAACAAAATTAAGTCTGCGAGACTCTAGTTTCGGACTTTTGACGTACATTTATTTTCGAATCAATATCGATTTTGACAGACGTTCCCTAGAATTGATATGAAATCCACAGTTTCTTCTAACAATAAAGTTGATTGGTTGTTCTAAAATAGAAAGCTATTGTCTCAATAATTATATTTTGAAGTGTCTTTTTTACTTGCATAAATTAAAGTGTAGGTACCTGTGATAAAAGTGTAATAAAAAACAAAGGGAGCAAATTATAACAATAATATACACCGAAAACGGAAAAAATAAAAAACGAGTCGGCCCGAACGGCGCAGCGCTCCTGCGAACGGTCCACACCTTGTATACCCATAATATACGCTAACTATCTAATATAAATAATACTATTATTAATGTTATAGATTTAGCGTATATGGTTAAAATTATAATCAACCAACATGATCGTAAAAATACGATTTAAAAAACAATTTTTAGTCATTGTTCTAAAATCTAAACTTACCCTTATTCACTATTTGTTAAGATAATCAATATACTAATAATATTATAAGATAATATTATACTTTGATAATAGCAATAGGCAATTGTAAGACTTACGAGACTCTTGCAGCAAGACCGAGACCAAGACCAAGAGTGGGATTATTCTCGCATTGAACAACACTAACGCTGCTTCTTTACAGAAATTATCTCTTTCGTATCTCGATAATCATGAATTTAGTATTAGTTTTCGTCGAGCCATCGCCGCGGAAGCTCATGAAAAAAAAAAAAAAGTCGAGGAAAAATTCAACCAAAATACATCAGTTTCAGTTAGTTTAGTCAATAAATTAAAAGGCTTACGGTACTCTCCTATTTAAATTCTTTTACAATAGATCATTCTTGAGGATGTAATTTTCAACTTTGATAATAATGTACCATGACATGTCTGCTTTCATATGGAACACCTTTAACATTGAATAATTTAAAAGTCCCATTAATCGTCGTAAATGCAGTGTCCGGATGATGAACGACAAGGCAGACATTATGAGGCTGCGAGAAACATTAGAACTATCTACATTCATCTAATGTCGTTATGGCTAGGTGAGAAGCATGATTTTAAAAGTTAATTGCAAAATGATGATGAGAATCGTGATGGTAACTGAGGTTTAAAAAAGTGATAATTTATTTTAATGTTTTCCATGACAGAAAACTTTAGATGTACAGAATGTTACATACCAAGTCTAATTTTGATAAAACTTCTGCGCTTTAAATAACAATTTAGGAATTTTACCCAAAACACACAACCAAGCTAATCATTTCGATAACTTTATTCAATGCCAGTCGTGGATTTACAAGATATTCACAAATTAGGAGACGTGTAAGGGGACGAAGAGGAATTCGGCAAATTATCAGCAAATAGGCGAGGGACCAGGAATCCCATTATCCATTGAATGTCACGAATCGCCGCACCCCCATGAGGGATTCCGGACTAAAAAGATTGGATTAAAATGTCAAGAATTTACGAGCACAAAGGAGGCAATAGATGATAATCGTCGTCAATGGAGGGACAATATAGATTGAGTAGTATTGATTATGCTTTTTAAATATGATCAAATCAGTACCTTAAGGTTTTAAGTATTTGAAACATTATGTCAATGATGAAGAATGAATACGGGTAATTAGCTATATTGATACCTACTAATATGTAGATAACTACAACAAGATAATGCTCTTGTAACCGAGAAACAAAGACTGTTACCTTATAAAAATCAATACAACACCACCACGAGTACGTAATGCAAAGGGCATGTACGAACTGCTGCTTCAGCAAATAGCAGTGTTCGCAATACTTGTCAGTGCAGCAGACGCGCCACCATTTTCATCGTATCTACCCTTCCCGTTCCGCATATCGCAAATGTAGGCGGTGTAGGAGATGGTATAGGGAAAGGAAAGGTCAGGTTATATTGGCAGTGGAAGTAGGTAGTAATCTAAGCGCATTAGAGCGAGCGGCGTCGCGTGACGCCCGGTACGTTGACCGGACAGCTCTCTAGCAATTGCTCCATTAATAGGGCTGTCACGATTCTCGATTGGGAGATTTTCGGTTGCATTTGTATTTGGGATTGTATCAATCACGGATGTGGGTTAACTCGTTTCGCAGAAATGATAAATTAATAGTGTTATTTATATTTGAAGTCCGAGTTGTTTTTTTAGTATAAAAAATTAATCTCGCAATTTGTTTTCATTGCGGTAAGCCACTTGATTGAAAGTACTTAGTATATATAGTGGAATGAATAAAATATGAAAAAATACCTACTAACAATATGATAATCAGCATCGTTTCATTTTGGAGACTGGGTTACACTAGAAATTATTTTTGTGAAGATGATTTTTCTATTCAAAGACATTAAGCGGAAGTCTTACCAAAAAATAAACGCAACACAAAAATGTATACTGTTAGTTTAGCATTTAACAAGAAGCGACATCAAAGCTTAACATATTAGTGTCAAACAACAGAATGCTCACATGTCAGACGACACCATGATGAGATATTTGACGTCAGCCCTATTTTGGCAATGCACCGAATGTGGGAAGTGTTTTGTTCGCTCTCACCTCTGGGGCATCGACCGCCACGTCACGACCATAATTAGCACTGAAATTGTAATGACAGATTTCTAAATCCAATTATAGTTCTATTATCATTGAAGCAGACAGACTTGTGCTTTCTACCGAAGTTAGCCCCGTTTCAAATGTTTTTGGTGGTAAATAACAGGTTTCTAAATCCGGTTATACTGTTATCATCGGTTATTATTTTTTTAGATTTTGATCTAAATACGAACTGACGTATATAATGTACATTTCACGTTTATTTTCCATCGGTGTCGGCAGACGCCACAACCTTCCACTTGCCACCATTCTGAACACTCACCTTGCACTGTACCAACACGCATCAATGAACTAAACAACACAATCGTCTCGCAGCCGCGGTCTTCATTGTGGAAAGAGTTTAGACCATCATGCTCCAGAGCGTTGACGACGACAAACCTCTGTGAAAAAGTCAGGCAAAGCCGGGAAAATGAACTAAATTACACTTTTGCCAGATTGTAGACAAAGATGTCAATAAAATGAAAGATAATTGCTGAGTAAATAAGTGGACGATGACACTGTAGCAGCTAAATTAAACGTAGCAATACACTCGCCGCGTATATAAGGTCTTCATTTATTAACTTCCATTCTTCAAAGAACGTAGGCAATACACGAAACCAAACAACTTAGTAATGTAAAGCTGTTCCACGCTTTTAGGTTGGCAAGAACATCGACCATGGCACTACCGAAATTATTTTGATTATTCATGATATTATGAACAGAGTTGGACAATCATTTCACATTCGTTCATTTTTTTACTACAACCTACAAGAAGACATGATTTGATCCAGGAACTACATAGCACAATAATATTTCGACAAATGTCTATACTACATCGCTAGATTGCAATGAACAAGGAATTTAAACAAGCGTAAATCGGCCAATGACCCTCGGTGACGCGAAAGATGCAAGGCCAGTAGTAAGTTAGTGTAACGGTATTTTACTTTTATCTATACTAGATTAGTGCAAAAACTGCTGCTAACTCGCGTTCGTGTTTAAATACAATACTACATCCTTATGCGAAAGTTCAGATGGAAATTTGTTGCTTAATAACGTCGTTATGGATGTGCAAATTGTTATGAAAGTCAGATTAGATTAAAAACATATATTAAAAGATTTTGATTGATGTTTTGATTTGCATTTTCTCTGTAATATACGAACCAAATTGCTGGGTAATTATTAAATGTAAAGATGCAAAGAAAAGCAGCACACGTTCTTGCATAGAAACACACAGTATCGTGGTATATTTTTTGTTATCTCGGATAAATTTGTCGTGTTATAATTCTGATGGGGTGAAATAAAAAGTGCTTTTTTAAAATTTTTATTGAATTGATATTTAATTATATTATGAAATTACTCCACTGGTTTGTTATAATTATTAATATAAAGATCGAACACCCAGAAAAAATTCCTTTGATCCGGTCGGATCTGAACCGACGTCTTCTAGCATACCATGCCAGACGCTATACCAACTAATCCACGGAACGAACCAGCGGACCTCACGAATTTTTCTATGTGCTTGTTGTCGTGTCTTTGTATTTGGTTTTTCAACGACTTTTTAGTCGTAGCGCCATCCATGAGAAATCTATGAAAGTTTTATCACCCAGTTAGATATCTTTACAGCTACCAGTTCCGGCGAGAGATGTCGCTAGTCACTGTATTTTTAAATTTTTATTGAATTGATATTCAATTATTTCTGTGAAATTACTCCGCTAGTTTGTTATAATTATTAATACAAAGATCGAACACTCATAAAAAATTGCTTCGATCCGGTCGGATTCGAACCGACGTCTTCTAGCATACCGTGCCAGACGCTATACCATATATAAAAAGTACTCTTTACAAAGACAGGCACAAATATCGGCTTGAATATACCATTCACGAATCAACACTTTTAAGTAATGGAGTGCCAATTTTGTTTCTTAATATGATCAAGAGGTTATATACGTAAGTATGTGTTGCGGATTTGAAATGAACTGATAACTAGTGATGGACCAATTAAATGAAATTTGCTGTGGGCAGTCCTTTGCACGAATGCTCCAGAAAATCCGCAAACAGAGAGAGACGGTGAGATATCGTAAGACGAACCTGACAAACATACTTCATAATGACCACGACCGCTCAGCCAAGAGTGTTACGAAAAAAGAAAAAGAAGAATTACTAATGAGAACACGAACATATATATAAATCAAATATATAATAATATATAGATATCAAAAGTAGTAACAGTACGCATAGCGTCAGGGTCCAAAAGTAACTTGCCGTTAATGGTTTTACACGCACTAATCAACGAGCACGGGCAGTGACCGACGGATGCAGAACTGGCGGCGGCGGAGCGATAACGGTGTTGCGGACGTGCACTTTATTTTCCACTTGTTTTGATGGCCTAATTGTCTCGTGCTAATGGACCGATCGTGAGTAAACACTATAGACGTACTACTGTTGAATTAATATTAATAAGTGTTAAGGTGTACATATAGGAATTTAAGCGTATTTGTTAAGGGTTGTCTAAATTGTTTAAAGGTTGGTGGTTATGTGTGGTTTTTACGAGCTCGGGTATGTTTTCGCGTGATATGTTATACTTATTGCAAACGTCTCTAACGAATTAATGGATCTATGATATTGTGAAGGAAGGTTTTTAGAATAGAATGGATGTTTTCTGGTCGCTTTCTAATTCAACCGCATGATTTGAGTTTTAGTGTTTATTTATTAAAATCAGTTTTTATTTACATGAAAAATTTTGGTCAATATTGCAGTGGGCCTATTTGATCTAAAAACCTTAAGAGATAATTATATAAAACTACCTATTACTTCATATATTACTCCTACGCTGAAATATCCCAACAAAAAATTTAAATATCAAAAATATAGAAAAACACCAAAAAAATCAACAGTTATTTTCTTTTTACTTTTAGTCGTACTTTATTGAATGAAACTATAAAAAATGTTCTTTAACAGCCATTAACAATAAGCAGTTGAGCCACCGTATTACGGACGGAATGTTGCCGTTCCGTGTTGTTAGAAAGAGTCAAAGATATTGAACATCGAACATGCGTGAGCGAGACGGATAATGTAGGGACAATCGGAGTAAATTGCCCCATGATTGGATAATTATTTTATTGATACACTTAAATGCCATTGAAGTGGACTTCGTCGTACTGAAAGCTGCGAGTGTAATTTATGGGAACAAAACTTTTATCGGTCTTGTATTAAGGGTAACTTTTGACTTATGTTTGTTGAATATACAAATACTTTGGTTGTTTTAAGACCGATTTATCAGATAAGATTTATCGATTTTATATGTTATTATTTGTAGGTAAATCTATAAATATATATAAAAGTGTATTTCGTTAATGACATAACACTTTTTGTGGCAGTAGATCTCCTTAGGTCTTTCCTAACATTCAGAGAATTACTGCCACCTTACCTGTTTCTGCTGCCAAGTAGTAATGTGAGCATTATTACCTTTCTATTTTGAAGGGTTAAGTGTGCAGGTGAAATTACAAGCACATGGGACTTATTAACTTATGTTTCAGGATTACGGGTGCAGTGGCAGTGCCCATAAGATCTTTGTGATTTAAAGCATTGAGCGTATCGCTTACCATCAGGCGCACGACTTGTTCATCCTGTCATTTGATATCATTAAAAGTAAGCTACTAGCGACTGGGCGGTCTGTTATCGCAGTACCATCTTTGCATTTATAATCTTCAATTGAGAGAATAGACAATGGTTACTAAAAACATGACCACGTCTTTACAAGTCCGCTTTACCTCTGTCGGTGAATAATTTCTGCTGAGCAGATCCTACTACAATGAAAATAATTGTAAGGACGTAACCTTAGGAACTAATAACTGTTAATAACTGTGAACTAATAATTTCACAAGTAAATGTTTTATACCGTCTCACTTCGATTGTTCGAAGACTTTACCTCGTCACGAATAAACGATATATATAATTAGTAACAACAGCCTATAGCAAAATCGTGAGAAGCACTGTCATTATCTCGTGAAATCGAACTATTTTGCCAATTACAGTTTAGAATTATGACTCAGTTAATTTCTGTTTTAATTCTGTTCTGGAACTTGCTCTATAATCCTCCTAAGACCCAGTAAATTAAAATGGGAAAGCGCTAGACGCCTTATGTTCTGCCCACCATGACGTTTGGTGCCGAAACAAGGACGCTCACGCAAGCCAATGTATACAGGTGGAGAGTTGCACAGAGGGCCATGGAGCACACAATGCTCGGCTTCAACCGTGTGGACCGAATTCCGAACGTAGAGATCCGACGACAGGCGAAAGTCCAGGATGCTGGAACTCGGATCATGGAACTCAAATAGGGTTGGGCAGGACACATAGCAAGGCAAGGTCGACTGATTGGTGGCAGAGAATGGGTAAAAGAAGCGTCGGGCGCCCAGTTGCAAGGTCGACGACATAGTCTGCGTCGTGGGGCGTCAATGGATGCGGTTAGCACAGGACCGCTTCGTGAGACCTATTCCCAGCAGTGAGTGAAATCAGGCTATAGATAATGATGATGATGAAGGTGTTTTGATATCAGCATTGCATAACCTTAGGGAGTCATCACACTTATTAATGCGGAATCGGCTTGAGTTGGTCAGATTTTTTTTTATGTTTATGCAATTAGTTTCTTGCGGACCGCGCCAATGTTTTCCCTCTTATTACACGGAGATGAAGCTTATTCTAATAGGCTTAATATAATTCTGTGTCGATAAGTATGGTGACTTCCTTAATAAAATTGATCTTATATCTAAATACCGAACACAAACTTCCGTAAGCCAACTGATGGCATTAGAATGAAATAGGTTAACAATGCAATTGTCAATTTCCGTCAAACTCCACTAGCTCCGAAACTTGGACTATTGAAAATAGTTGGTACTGTACTTACGGTGCCAAACTTAGAGAGTTACCTAAATGGCCTCGTATGAAATATAACCAAATTAGTGTATAACTAAGCAAATATGCCTCTTTCCTTGGTTTCAATGAGATCAAAGTGCGAAGAAACAAACATTTTGTTTGATTTGTAAAAACTACAACAACACCGTTTATGTAATTTTTCTTTTTTTCCGAATTCAATAGCTATAGTAATTATTAAAAGCGTTATTAATTGGAACGGAACATTTGGATTAATTTTTCGGCCACACATTACAAGTGAATCTATTTTTCAGAATCGAGCCGTGACCATGTGATCTCTAAACAGCACGTCATACACGTTTGTTTGAAAAAACCAATATACGCGATTTAGATCCGAAAAAATAGTTTCATTTCCAATAAATCAAACATTGTCGATACAATTATCGGACCAATAATGACGAACCGTAAATGTAAACAATATGGTGGATCTGGTCTACAAACTGGAAATCGGTCAGTGTAATATGGAAAGGGCTTTTTAAGTTGTCATTACAACATTCGATCGTATAGTTCTGTAGAGAAGTGTGCCAAAAAGCTAACTAATTATGGTGTCCTGAAGGTGAAACCCCAGTCAATGAGCAGCGCGAGGTTACCTAAATGATGCTATTATTCTGAGTATATTTTATTAAGCGTGGGTTGAATTTCACGAATTGATCCAGTCATCTCTCTTCCATTTGCGATAAACAAAACGTGGCTTAGGATCTGACGCTTATATTATTGAGCTACCACCAAGCGGCAACAAGTGTTTTGCTTCCTGTAGCTTTATGCTTACAGTTAGAATTAGAATTTTTTTACTCGATAAGCAGTTGTTCCCCAACATGTTATTTGAATATAGGTCTTGCTAGAACCAAGAAATACTTTCTAGGCTGTTATTCTCCATTCTCAATGACATCGTTACTTACCATCTGGGGGCCTACCATGACCTTTCCAAAAACGACCTTATTTCAATGTAAGCATAAAGTAAAGTAAGTAAAGTAAGCTTATTGTAATATTACTCATTTTCGTGCCATGACAAACCTATCAAAAAAGTAATGTGTTATTGCTAAAGTGACTGAAAGAACAAGAACGAATGATTTCCCAATATCGTCTACTCCTTACTAAAAATAGGAAATAAATATGATGAGAAAACGCTATATGAATTGTATAATGCCATCTCTTTCTTTTTTGGTGTTCCGAATCGTGTTATCGTAGTATAATGTTAAAGTACTTAATATTATTTACATTCAGAGAATTTTATCTGCCAAAAAAAGAAAAGTATGAAGGTAATAAAGAAATCTATTAAAATTACGTTGTTTTCAATTATTATTCCGCATTTTCATGAAGAAAAATAAATAAAACAAGCTGCGTCTTAATAGTCACGTTATGAATTCGGAACCATAGTCTAGCGTCAACTGTTAGTTTCGCCAAGGAGCATATAGATGGCCGCTATCTTAATTTTACGAAATAAACATCGCATATTTTTAGTTTACGAGAAATTACTTCCTATGTGCGATTAAATAATAAATAAACAAAATTTTGAAGAGATACATGTAAATAAATATGTTCAACTTAACTTTTAATCATTACAAATCAATATTAAGACAATAAAACTGAAAATAATATTGTTTCCATTGCATCCGTGTAACTACACTCCCGGACACATAATTCGAGCCACCTCGCCTTTTCAGTATTAAATGCCCTAAACTTAAACAATGTTTAGTTGATCAGAAACTATTAAGCAATTTTGAAACTAGCATACTAAACGTCTTTTCCATAAATCCTTGTTGGAAATTTGGATTTGCAAAACAGGGGAAAAACTTTTTCTTCGACGATAACATTACTTTTGTATTCTACCCCGTTTAAGACAAAAATGCGATGTGGCTCGAATTATGTGTCCGGAAGTATATTTTAAGATTGCTAAATTTGACATAGGAGCAATATTACTTTAATGTCAAAGTCGTGTCATAGTGTGAAATGAGTGAATGATAGTCACAAAGCTGCCAATAAAACATTATAGTTTTAACATTACAAATAAGCTTACTTTAAGCGCGTTATGATACGAAAAGTCAATGTAAGGTTAAAGTAATATTGTTTTAAGAGGTTGTGGTAGGCCCCAGGTGTGATCTTATGTAAATGTTTGGATAATTTTCTTAAAAAAGTTTTCTAGGTTAACAGGCTGAAGAGGCAGTGCTAGCAACCTCTGCCGAAGAACCACAAATCTCTGGTGTAAGCATGGTCTGCAGTCGAGATCATGTCTGGTTGACAGCTGTATCTCTTTGAAGACTAGATTGAACAGGTTGTAGGGGTTGAAACGTTGTTTGGATGTGGAAGCGACTAGAGGAATAAAAGACGGGGTTTTGTGGCACACCTTGGAAAATATCCAGTTTCAGCAACGGCAATTTTAATAGCAGTACAGCTCCTTGTGACAGTTCATCCAGAGAGGTACTGCCACCTTACCTATTTCTGCCGCCAAGCAGTAATGTGAGCAATACAGCGTTTCGGTTTTGAAGGGTTAAGTGTGCAGGTGAAATTACAAGCACATGGGACTTATTAACTTATGTTTCAGTGTGCCGGGCGCAGTGGCAATGCCTCTCAGATCTTTGCGATTAAAAGCTCTGTGCGGCACTGCAACTGTTATGGACAGGCGTGTCGCTTACTACCAAGCGCACGACTTGCTTGTCCCGTCACTTAGCATAATTAAAAAAAATTACCTGTGGTGGCTTGATGGTATTAAGATATAGGTAGTTATTACTATCGGCGAAGCGGATCCTTCTCATTTCAAAATAGTTCTTTATAAGCGGAGATTGTATCTAACACTGTCCCTTGTTTTATAAATATGATATAGCTCTAAAGGACTATAGGTACATCGACAAGAACAAGCTGGTGGCCACTACTGACCGCAGTTGGACACACACAGAAAGAACCATCAGCGCCCAGTTACACGACGCGAAAGTTTTCGTGCGGCTGCCGCGCGATGACCGCCCAATTACCACGCTTTCACGTACATCAATGGCGAATCTGAATTCTATTTACTAGGCAACAACATTTAAATTTCTCGGAATTATACAACCATAGACGCCGCGCGGCCGCCCGCCGCGTCGACCAAAGACAAGCCAACCTCGCCCTCGGGCCCAGGACGCTCATTTAAGGTAAAACGTAAAAGCTAAACAAATAGAGCGTATTTTAAATGGACGCGGTCTCTGCGCGGCGACTTTTCTTATAGTACACGAGAAACAAACGAATGTGACTTCAGTGGTGGGAACACCATTACATTAAGCTTATATCTGGTAGTGGCTATTTACTATGAATTGGCCAAATATTAAAGCTATTAGTTATTAGAGACATGATGGTAAAATCACTGAAACGTTTGCTCTGAAAATTCACGTTGAAAACTGTAAACCACACACTGCAGTCACTATACCTAAAACGCCATTAACAACGTCATGCTACTAGTCCGTGCTTTGTAATTGGTGGTCCTATCTTATCACGGTCTATATGTCGTTGTGGCCCTTATCGCGTGTTTATTCCAATGTGACGCATTAGCCATTTATTTTCACGACCATCGCAAATTGATCCGTTCTGCCTTTTGCCACAGCCTTCTATCCGGCTACTGTTACATTGGTTTATGATGGGTCAGGTTACGTTGGTTAACTATATTATTATTAGCCGATGTTTGCACAAGTGAGGAAGAAATATTTTCATTTAGTCACGGCTGTTTCCTGTATGTTTTTGAATCGTGGAATGTGCTCGCGCAAATTAATAACACTGCTCATGTGGGGTATAAACAATGGGCTGGTTTATAAATATACCTTTGTAGGATTGGAGAAATACCGGTGTGTCTGCATACTGAAAAGAATCCTTTTAAAAATGTGCTTGAGTTTACACATTTTGTAGTTTCCTCTAATGTCAACACGTGACAACGCATAATAAGAAATTAATAAAATATCTTTTGCCATAAATGCGATTGAGTATACACATACTTAAATATGATTCACCATACAGCACTTGAAAATGAAGAAAATATTCAATAGAATTTTTCTTTCAACCAATAATATTAAACTTTAAATTATTTATTAGTCTGATCAGACTCTTTTTCTAAAAAAAAATATTGAAAATACCTCATATTTCTAACACCATTATATTCACGGCACACAGGAGGACCAAACTTAAGTCATGAATTTTAGTGTAATTTAGACTCTATTATAAATATAATTTGAAAGTTACGTAAAAACAAAAATTTTGCCGCCTCTTTATATGTACAGTACGTGGAAGTACCTGCAGATATATTTTTTCTTGGCATAATATGATTGAAAACATAATATAATCAAGCCACACATATTTACCTAAAATAAGAATGTTGGTTACATTATGTACCATTAAAAATATCAGCTCGGTATTTCGTAAATTATTAAAATATCTGCTCTTTATTCGATAAATTATTCATAAGTCTACGAATTATCAGTTTGACCAACTGTGCGACGTCGTAACTGCCAACATTTCGATTGGTTGTTTCTGTTAATGGTAGAATTAAGCTTCATTTTTTGACAGCAAATTCCGCACGACATAATTTTCAATCGAGTGTAAAACACGACATTCGTGGCAGTGAATGCAGAGCAAAAACGACACGACTATATATAGGCGAACGGCGGTCAATTTCACGCACCATTACGTTTACACGCGCACTCGTTTTGCCGTCTGTTAGGTGCCAATGTATGCTATGTGACTCCCGGTTCCGAACTGTATCCCACCAAATCTTTTACCTTATTTTTACAACGTGGAAACTGTAACCTTTTGAAAAAAAACATCCATCTGAACGAATATGTCAAAAGTACTAGCCGCAATGCTGGTCCTCCGTGTCACAAAATTAGAAATATTTTAAGTATTAAATTAATATAAGAAGTCAGAGCTGTCTCAATCACACACTAGACTAGGTGCTTTTTCTATGTGCACTTCCTCGACAAAGGGAATCCTTAACCTTATCATTCTTATTCTTGATTATTTGTGCCTTTTTGATGTCTGCGATAATGACAGTGGACATTTTGGCGATCCAAACAATGGTGCACAAGTGTAGAGGACCGCCGTGACGTCATCCACATCTCTTGCGCAAGGAGCTGAATACGAGAATAAAGGTGGTTTATATATATGGTGGTTATCCGCGACCAAAAACATTACTATTTTACATTGTGTCTTACCATCCAAAAATACAATCCGCGTTTGTGGAGTCAACGAAATTCCAGCGACTACATTACAACTTTTCTAAATTACAACTTTCTACAACGTTAATGTCGATCAAGAGACGAAAAACAAGAAAACATTTGCAAAACTTTAAAGCCGTATTCATTAAAAATTTGTTATTTCTTTCATGACAGTATGAAGAAAAAAATCTGTCATTATTTACATTACATAATTTCCTATAATGAGTTGTAATATTTATTTGGGTCAGTATTTCAATTGCTTCATTTCAGGAAAATTTTAAATGGAATCAACAACGGAACGAGCTCGGCCAGGAGACACCTATTCAAACAAATTCAGGTTTTTTGTGCCCGGAAATACAGACGCAAGCGGAGAATTTAATTCCTTGGGTGTACGCATTCTAAAGGATGCCGAAAATCGCTTATGCCTGAAAGGAATGTCAACCAAGTACCTAAGTATAATATCCCGTCATATGATGAAATGTTCTACGGTTAAAGGGAGAGGTCGGAATAAGCTGGTGGAGCTCATGAGAACCTTCACTGTCACGTCCATCCTTCTTGGATGACTAGCGGATTTATAGGTCGAAAAGACACCGACTAGACTGACAGAAATTTAAAATTAGACCGACTTTCTTGGGGACAAAAGACCACGAGGGCAGTCCTAATTAAACCCTTGTCGAAAGAAGACCCCCTGATTGTCCTATAATTGTGCATACAGATTCACTTACCGAAGTCTAACCTGTAGAAAACCGACAGGTAGCAACTTTACGCCGATGATCTAAACTATGAAACTTACTTAACCTCGAGTCCATAGTTGCCAATGATGTGTGCGATCAACCGTGTCAAGAGCCTCTTTGATGTTTCGCTGATGACTAATATTAGAAATTACAAATATTAGCTACATTAATTTTATTCCAAGTCCAATGTCCCCTTTTGAATCCTGGGCCCTGTCAGCACTGATACTCAGAAGGCCGCTACCGCAGCGGCGCACACTGGCAAGGTGGCCACTCTTTTTCGCATGAGGATAGCAAACGGATCTATTAGTATTCAAATTTGAAATATTTTTCTTTATTTCATAAGTAAACAAATAAATTACACTTGAAATCAAATCATTGACTAACCACTACTACTCATTCGTTAGACAGATGCCCAGATTTGAGAAGAATAAGATCTTAAATCTCTTACGGCTATGATTGCAGGGACTTCCCTACCCTTCAATATAGCGGAGTCGCATAGCGCTAGAAACGGTACCTAATGAAGCGTAGATACTCGTACTTTGCACAGATAGAAGACCTTACTAACAGAAAAATAAAACTTGTTTACGGACAATTTAGCTACCTATTTCATTGTGCCTACATTCAATAGTAACGATTATGTAATGTCTTAAAATAGAATAGCATAAATTATTATAGCTTATGTACCTATAAATAAATAAGTAACGCGTAGAACTAAGGCGTATTATTAATATTCTTTTCTCTGATTGACCTTGAAGAATTATTCCTTGATACGTCGTTCAAAGTAATCAAGGGAAGGGGAACCTCGAATGGGTGCTGAAAGGGAATTCCACGGCCGGTTAGCAGTTACGGTACAAGAGTGGGAGTAGAAGTCAGAGGTATGAGAAGGATTTTATTGAATATCATGATATTTTACAATGATATTTTTATTAATTCCTCTACTGGCTTGTTATAGTTATTAATACAAACATCGAAGACAAAAAAAACCGCATGATGTATCAGAAGGCACGTAGTATGAGGAGATCAAAGGAGCAAAGGAGACGGCAGAGTGTAGAAGAGTGTAAAACCTTAAAGGATTCTTTAAGATCCTTGCCATAGGCGTAAAGAAGAGAAAGGATGTGAAGGTCCCTATGCCGGTTTTATGATCTAAATGAATATCCTTAATAGCCGTTTAAGCACGAAACTTTAGGGCGCGGCCTTTTGTGAATTCCTATTGTGTATTTGTGTTTTTCCTCATTTTGTTTGTAAATAATAACAATATTTTAACCTTGAAATTAATGATCTAAAGCGATGATGCGATCTATATATAGGTACTTAATATATGAATTATATTCAGTGCATGACCTCCATCACTTAGGCTTTGAAATAGGTCTCTTAGAGGTCGTCTTACCGCAATACCTTACTTGTGGTTAACATAATCGAGTTCTGTAAGAGTCGCCTGCGCATAAAATAGACAAAATTACAGTATGTCGTCGTATAGCGACACGAATTAGGAGTAAGGAGCTACGGAATTAAAATAATAAAGGTGTAAAAAAAAAAATAGAGTAAAAGAGGTGAAGAGCAAAGACTGTAAGTACAAAATAAAATATTTTCAAATCGTATTTCCTGTAAATTGGAATGTTCTGTGGCAAATTAAAAATAAGGTATTTAGATTAATAACTTTCTAACTATAGTTCGGGATGGGGTGGTTTGCATATTAGATATTTATTGTCTATTTAATGACTTTACCATCTCAGTAAGGCGTGACGTAAATAGAGATTTAGAACCGAAAATAAAAAAATAATTTCATTTCCAATATGTAGAGAAGGCGAAAACCTTACAATTCGGTTTGTATGTCTGATTTTATTTTTACATCTTATTAGAGGGGTTGTATAAAGTTCATATTTCAATATTTTAAAAATCGGTACCGTGAAGTTTGCTTCTTTAACATCTGATTTCATACATACATGCATACAATTTTCTGCAGCAATATTTTACGCATTCGTTACAAACTTCAATTAAACTCATGGTGTAGGTAAAAATATTAAAGAATCTCTTCTCTCCATAATTATTAATATAAAGAACGAACACAAAGAAAAATTCCTTCGATTTGACAGGACCTGCGTCTGTATGCCAATCCACGGCTTCATATAAAGACATGAATATCAAAGGTTTTTTTTGTTCGATGTTTGTATTAATAACTATAACAAGCCAGTAGAGGAATTAAAAAAATATCATTGTAAAATATCATGATATTCAATAAAATAAATATTCTTCTCTCTTCATCAAATCAAATTTAGGGTAAATGTGCGAAATCGGCATGAAACAAATAGGTAAAAGAACAGTGGGTAAAAAGCACTTTACCTGTCGATAGCTGCCGCAAATCAGATTACGCACCCTCTGAATCCCGCGTGGGGTAGGGGGCATTCCGTAATTTACAAGCGTTGCCGGCTTTATACGACGAACTCTGTGGGATATATGATATTTTATAATCATCATTATCATTTCAGCCGAAAGACTCGCACAGCTCCAGCTGTGTTCACATAGGTCTTCCCTCAAATATTGCCAAAACGAACAGTCTAGCACTGCTTGCATCCAACGGAGTTTGTTCACACTGCATCTTCCGCGAGCGTTCTGAGTGTTCTGCCAGTAATGTGCTCCATCTACTGCCACAATTCTTTGGGTTAAATTGCATACTCTGATTCTTTTGGTTGACCGGATCTTCTATCCACCATAGGAATACTAGTATTCCAGTAGATACTTTAAAAATATTATTTGATACTCCTGAGACATACAAGAAAAAGATATGAATAAATAAATTAACACAAACTACATAGTGGTATCTAATATTTATAGCTATCTGTAAAACAAAATCCTGGCCATGATAAGAAAGTAGAAAAATTTGATAAATTACCTCGTTATCGCTCCACTCGTCTTTACAATACGCTCTTGACGAAATAATACGACATAATTATCAGTTTCGACGTGAAACGGCTTTAATATCAAATAGAAACTTGTTGTAGTATGATAAAATTTTAGGTAAAGAATCGAAAGAGATCGATTAACGCAAATATTTCACATTAATGTAAATGTCATAATAATAAGCCCCAAAATAATGGTATACTTTTTTTGAAAAAGTTTGATAATCTATCTTATTAGAAAGTATAATACTAAAATCGGCGCAGCTAGACTTTACCGACATGTATCGTAGTTCACCCTCCTTCTTCCAAGCTAATCGCTGTATAAACCCTCCGTCGATGTGTCTATGGTCCCTTTAAACAACTTGGAATATTAGAATACTTAAAACTAGAACTTAGTTGTTTGCAATAGAGTACATATTTTCCGTCGGACTTTACTTACATGTTTGTATAGCTCTAATATCATTAGTACTTTACCAATTACTTGAGTAATAGTTACTTATTATTATTTTTTATATTATTGCATTTTGTGTAAATTTTAAGTACAATTTTTAAATGTACTTTAGACGATTTTTTTAGAATTAGCTTTGTTTGACTTTGTTTGACATTTTGACTACGCGAAAAGACGGATGATGGATCAAAGCAGCCACAAAATGGTGGCTAAGAGAAGCAAAATGGCCCGTGGGTACGAGACCATCTCGATGGTCTGACAAATCGCCAGATTTGCGGGATCGCGCTGGATGCTAGTGGCACAGGTCCGTGAAATTTAGCTTAATAAAGAAAAGGCATATATCCAGCATTGGGTTCATGTGGGCTGATTAAGATGTTGAGCTTTGTGTAAATAAATTGTAACATAAAGTTAATAATTCGTCTTCGTCGCGATTGCAACAGCATGCAGAATAGGATGTTGCAAGCCCTCGGTGTCGATGTGTTTGACAAGAAGTGAAATATTGTCTAAGCTATTATGATGTCTCTATAATAGCCGATCAAAATTGAACAGGTCATTTGGCCCGATTAATTATATCAAAGCGCGTTAGGCCCCAGATGTCGCCATCACAATTTACATTTGAAGTGCTCGTTTACTAAATAAATAAAATAAAAATCATTTATTGCAGATTTATACCATCCATTTTGTCAATACACTAATAAGAGACTGATCTTATCAAAAAATATAGATTAAAAAAAATGTCGGGTCAGACACAATATCACACCCGCTAAGATCACTGTGCTCCCAGGACGTGAAGTTCGGTGAACCTGGCGAACAGATCGGAGTTCAACTTATCCCCTATCCTATATAACATTGCCTGGAAGAATATGCTACTTAGCAATAAGGCAACCTGTTTTACATTAGCTTAGTGATACTTACATAACTGTTCTGTGTTGTCATTTTAATTTTTTACATGCAATAAGGAATATTCGATTCAATCATTCCCTATCATCTTAAGAATTCTGTTTGAGCTCTTTCGCACTTTGCGCAGACTGGATACCACCTTTTTTTCGCATCAATGCGAAAAATCCTTTCCAAATCGCTAAACAGGATTTTCGCAATATATTGCATAACAAGCTTACCAAAGTATTCAATGGTGATTTATTGTTGCAAACTGCCTTTCTGTGACGTAACGAAAATGTCAAACTTTCCTTTGTTTGAAATTAAATCGTTATGATCACAGGTCCGCGATAAAGAAATTGTTTCAAATTTTATCAATGAAATATAATAAAAAAAAAAGGAAATGTTATACAAAGACTTGTAATTTTGGTATAGTACACTTTTATGTATTGTTTATGTAGAATAGTAAAATTAAACAAACATGTATAATAATTCTTCATTTTTCTTAAAAGTTTTCCCGTACTGGATACAAACAATATCAATGTTATTTTTAAAATCAGCATCAAAATCTACATAAAAATGAAATCAACAGAATTAAATAAAATTAAATCAACTTTTTATAAATATTTTCTTTTTGCAGACCTGTCTTATAAATTTCTACTTTATATGGTTTGACGACAGTTAAATGTGTTATGGGGTGGAACAAACATGTGGCTGCAGCCCATAAACAAGCCCGATTGGATTTTCAGATATATAATCTATATGGAAAACCTAGTAGTGGACCTATATTTGAAAACATGAATTTAAGTCGTAAAGTTTTCAAGTCAAAGCTTAAGTATTGTCAACAAAAACAAGACCAGATTAAAATGGATATACTTGCGTCACAGCATTCACTTAAACAGTTTGATAAGTTTTGGAAGAGCACAAAAAAGCTGAATAACAAAGTGGAATTACCTGCGTATGTTGAAGGCACAAGTGATCCAAAGAGAATTGCATGTATGTTTAGAGATTATTTTAAAGTCGAGTCTGCTTTGCCAAGGTCTGGGGTGCTTAGTACTGAGCCATGTCCTATGGAGCAGCCGTTCAAAGTCACTGCCAAAGATGTAAGGTTGGCAATCAATAATATGAAAAGAGGGAAATCTCCAGGGCATGACGGGCTCAGTATTGAGCACCTGAGACACGCAGGGCCACACATGTATAGAGTTTTGTCTTTATTGTTTACTCTCTGTGTGAGACACTCATACTTGCCACCAAATCTAATGAAGACAGTAGTTATTCCCCTTGTAAAGAACCGTATGGGAGACACGGCTAATAAAACTAACTACAGACCGATCTCATTAGCAACAGTTACAGCTAAAATTCTTGACAGAATATTAGATGTGTACCTGGGTAGTCGGATAAAGCTGCACGATTCCCAATTTGGTTTTAGAGAAGGATTGTCAACTGAGAGTGCCATTTTGTCACTTAAATATGCTGTTGATTACTATATCAATAGGAAGACACCCATTTATGCCTGCTTTTTGGACTTGTCCAAAGCTTTCGACCTAGTGTCATATGACATCCTCTGGACAAAACTGAAGGATGCAGGCATATCACCTGAAGTAGTTGGTGTCTTTTCGCATTGGTATAGTAATCAAAAGAATGTGGTAAAGTGGGGAAATGCACAATCTGATGAATATGTTCTGAATAGTGGTGTAAGGCAGGGAGGATTAACTTCGCCGAGACTGTTTAATCTTTATGTCAATAACCTCATTGAAGAGCTGAGCAGCATGAATGTTGGATGTCGCATAGATAATGTAAGTATTAACAACATTAGCTATGCGGATGACATGGTGCTGCTCAGCCCTTCGATTGGAGGTTTAAGAAAACTTTTGAGCCATTGTGAGGCTTATGCTGTGCGGCACGGCTTAAGGTACAACGAGAAGAAGAGTGAGTTTTTGTTATTCAAAGGCAAGATTAAAGAGCCGGCCTATGTACCTCCAATCTTGTTGAATGGAATACCATTGAGGCGTGTTGCACAGTTTAAGTATCTAGGCCATATTGTGGCGGAGAGTAGAAAAGATGATGAGGATATGGAGAGGGAGCGCAGGGCACTGTCGGTTCGAGGTAATATGTTGGCTCACAGATTCACGCGATGTACAATTGGAGTGAAACTTACGCTCTTCAGAGCATACTGCCAAAGTTTCTACACGTGTGCTCTGTGGTCTAATTTCACACAGAGATCGTACAGTGCCTTGCGAATCCAATATAATAATACCTTTAGGGTCTTGTTGAGGCTTCCACGTTTCTGCAGCGCATCTGGCATGTTTGCGGATGCTGCTGTTAAGGATTTTTATGCCATCATGCGCAAAATGTCTGCAGCGGTGGTACAAAGGGTGAGGGGAAGCAATAACAAGATCCTAAAGTTAATTGCAAACAGGATGGATGCAGCAGTTTTCCTGAGGTTCACCGAATTGCATGTACTGCGTGCGAATCGGTGAGCCGCTTGGACAGCCGGATCCGTCTCATTTTATTTTTATTTTTAATTTTATTAATTTTAGTTATGTAATTGTACTAACCCTAATAACTAACATAGTTATAAGTTGTTATGTTACTAACCTACTAATTTATATGGATTACTGTGGTCCGAAATAAAAGATTTTTATTTTTTATTTTATTTTATTTATTATTATAATAGAAAAGATATACCTAAAAAACTGCAAGAAAGACAACGAATATTAAAATCGCTCCAATTATCTACATTTTACAAAATAAATATACAATCTTTAAAAGTAGCTAATCTGTAGCAAACAGGTTAATAAGGTGCTTAAAACGTAACTGCCAATTACCCGGCGTCGTCGGTTCCCGCGTCCCCAAAGTGTCATGGCGTTTAATTTACGGGCCCGCAACAATTACTCAGGTTGCCGGGATTAGACCCTCCCGGGATTTGCCCCGGCATCACCAAAAAAACTGCGGGACTTTTCTCTGATAAAATTTTAAGTTAAATACAATTTACCGATATACGTTTTTTGCGTGAAATAAGTAGACGTAATACAGGAATTGCTTGTAGATGTTAGTCTACAAGTATTCCAGTACTACTTGCTTGAAGCCAAAAGTCTACTACGTAAGCGTCTATTACGTAAGTATGTAAATATATGCGTAAGTTCAAGTTGTTTGAATGTTAATACTAATAATCTCTGTAAAGAGCACTAAACAAACCGACCTCAAAAGTTAGTGGAATTAGGTACATCTACTTGCCAAGTTTTATTGAAATCGATTACCGGAAAGTGCGCTAAACCGGATTCATTCTCTAGTTTGCCACCTGTAGAGGTAGAATGTTGTCTTCACTACTACTGGGGTACCTTCTTTCCAACAAAAAAGAATCGTCAAAATCGGTTCACAAATTAGGCCGGATTAATCGCGTAACATACATAAAAAAAATTGAAGCAAATTTTTTTTTACAAATAAGCACCTAACCTCACAAAGAAATTAGAGACAAAGTTTTCATTTGAAAAAATTTTTCACCTGATGGAAAGTGACAATGCACACCTAAATACTATCTATTCACTCTTGCCTTGAAATGCCCAAGTTATAACGTTCAGGGAATAAGTCTGCTGGAAGGGAATCTAACTCCATAGCCGTTCGCCATATAAATGTGGAAGAAATAATATAAATACTCATAACTATGGCGCATATATAATAAACGAATTGAAAAATCCACTAAGCTCATGTTAATATTGCTTTCCCAAAACATTTTAGATATACACACCCTAAAACGTTCTACTACAGACCGGTCTATTATTCACGACGCCCGAGTATCTCACAGTCATTGCGTCAGAAGCAAGTGTTGGGAAAACTTCGGTATTTTCCGTAGAAAAAAGGTCAGCCGTTGGAATATAGGCACTTATATTTGGTAGCGGTTGCCGTAGGGCCTCATTGTAGTCGTTCACTAACGTACAGGATTATTTGTAAAACATTAACAACCTTGCAGGACTATAATAATAACATCGTAAACAATAGCTTCTGTTCCTGAACTTTAAATAATTCTTCAGATCGCAGAATTAAACAGATCGCTCTAAACGGTGATAACTCTGGGCGGTAACAAAAGAAAGCACAAGGCCGATGCAAAACGCAGAAGCGGGGGTGGGGGTTGTCGGGGAGGATGCTTGCACGTTTGAATTTACTACCAAATGCAGATCTAAAAGAGACCAAACCTTAAACTTCATTCTTGGTAAAAGTTTTGTAAAAAATTGTGGAATAAAGTTGTTGTTTATTATGTTAGCCATGTGAGGTTGTTAGTATTTTACAAATAACCCTGCCTAATAATAATAAAATGATTATAAGTCAATAGTAACAAAATAAATTATAGGTACGTAATAAGACAACCTTAAGGAAGTAAATAAAAAATGCAAATTGAATTAAATTTTTTTCGGATCTAAATCGTGTAGGATATTTATTTGTCTATGTGCTGGAAAAGGACCTGTAAAGAACCTAAAAATTTAGTTTGTGTGAAAAAAAGCTTTTTTCTCAATATGGAAATTACATATTCATTGTATTTTACATTTTAATCAAATAGTAATAGTAAATATAAATAATTATAATTGTATAATTTTTCATGGGATCCTCTCATCAGATTCTGAGTTTTTGGTGACAATGGGACTATTACGGACTCCTTTGAAAAGTCGACTTTTATTTGTGGAAAGTATTTTTTTAAATAGTGATAGCCTAAACGAACCCGAACACAGCACCGTCAACATCAGGGACCACCTCGAGAGTATAACCCTTTCAAACAAAAAAATAATTTTCAAAATCGGTCAACAATTAACGGAGAAATGGTGAGAACACTGACATGCCTGTAAAATTTGAAGATTTTCCTCGATTTCCATGGGATCCCCTCATCAGGTTCTGACTTGGTGACAATAGGATCACCACGAGAGTGCACCCTTTCAAACAAAAAAAGAATTTTCTAAATCGGTCTGCGATTGGCTGAGAAATCGGAAAACATACATACAGCCGAACTTATAACATCCTCCTTTTTCAAATCGGTTTTAAACATTCATACCCCATCAAGCAGTTCGTTATGAGGAATGTGCTCATGTTGTAGTTTATTTACAACTAATTATTTTTTTTACTAGACATAAATACACCTTGATCATATTGAAAGAGTCGGAAATTTAAATTAAAAAAAAAACAAATATTAGCACGATGTAACAATCTTGACTGATCTAATTTTGTATTAGAGAACGCGTTATAATTGCGTGTGCCAAACTGGCAGAAAGTCCTTGCGTCGCTTAGCACACAATTCTTATTTACAAAATAAAATAATAAAAAAGCTACTTTATTTAGCTTGATGTGCAGCCGTTCCTGTGTTGTAGAAATGCTCTAATGTTTAATTGAGTTAAATCCACGTTAAGCCGTTGTCATGGCGAGTAACCTTACGAAATTCAGCCGGAATCTGGCATTTTGATCTTTTTCAATTGCTTTTTTAAACTTGATTTCATTTAATTAAACTATCTTGCACATTGTAGTAGTGGGATGCACGAAAGGAACTCCCCACACGGG
>NW_020654810.1:17138593-17179136 GCF_003589595.1 Hyposmocoma kahamanoa
ATTAGTGTTTAGTAGCAGTAGAGCTCTTTGTGAAAGAGTTCGTCCAGGGAAGTACTGCCACCTTATCTATTTCTGCCGCCAAGCAGTAACGTCGGCGTTACTATGTTCCGGATTTAAAGGATAAGGGTGTTCGTGAAATTACAGGCACATGAGATTTGTCAACTTATGACTCAGAGTGAGGGGCACAGTGGTAGTGCCCCTCAAATATTTGCGATTTAAAGTTCTCAGTGGCAATACAACTGTTAAGGGCAGGCGTGTAGCTTACCATAAGGAGCACGACTTGTCCCTCTCGTCACTTGATATTATAAAAAAAAGAATTTGACTTAACCATTGACTTACAAATAAATGGACGACGGGTCTAATACAAAAACCACGAAAAAATGTCCCAAGTCAACCTATTTAAACGTAGTGACATGTAAAGGAATATGAAAACTCTAAAACGTTTAATTTAAATTGTAATGTCATCGCAGTACTGTCTAATTTTGCTTGCTTCGCTGTCAGTCGAACAAACGAAGACTAAAGCGTGAATGACGCTCTGTATACGATTTTAACGCCCCATAAGTTCGGACACTTTTTAGCGCGGACCCGACGTCCATATAATTGTAAGTCAATGGACTTAACTGTCAAATTGTAAATGGATTTATTTTACATTTGCTACCAAATCCGTTCCCTTCGGACCAGCTACACTATTGAAATATGTGATTAATGGTATAAGTGGTACTTTTCCCTGCTTGCAGCTGTCGAGCTCTTATGTGCAAGAGTTCATCTAGAGAAGCACCGCCACCTTACCTATTTCTGCCAGGGTGCTGATGAAATTACAGGCACATGGGACTTGTCAACTTATGTCTACGGGTGACGGGCGCAGTGGTTATCTCTGATCTTTGTGATTTAAAGCTCTAAGTAGTAAGAAAGAAGATATAACTTAGAACTAAGTCCAAATTCATGGTACCACGTTTTCGTTTCACTGAGGTAAATAATTATTTTATGGAAAATTGTATACGTTTTTACAATAAGATTCCGGAGCATATATTAAGATTACCATTTCCTAAGTTTAAAATTTACATAAAAAGTATTTTAATTGAAAAGTCATATTGTAGATTGCGTGTTAGATTGTAAAGACAACGTGAGTCTTATATTCCACACAAATATGATTCAAAATGTATTCTACAGCATTTAAGTTTATTTGAAAAGAGCAATCCCTACAGTTTACTGTTTGTTCTTCTCAGAGAGGTCAGCGTAGTGAACGAGCAGTAGCTTAATAACCTAACCTCAGTACAGAGTACTGAAAAAAAACTGACCTTAAAAGTAATACATCCCCCAGTGTACCACCATTAGAGGTCGAATATTTTCTTCAAATTTAAATGGGATCACTACTGAGGTACTCTCTTTCCAACAAAAAAGAATCATCAAAATCGGTTCACAAAAGGCGGAGTTATCGCGTAACTTAAACATAACCGAAAGGTTACCATGCCGGACTGCCACGCAGAGATCTCGAGTTCGATTCTCGGGCCGGGAGAAATATTTGTATGGCCTACATATATTTCTCTCGTGAGTTTAGGTGTAATTTGTGTTTGTCTATGTGTATGTCCATAGCACCCGCGATACATGGTTTCCCTAGTGCGGGGCTATGTTGAGTGTGTGCGTGTGTGCGTTACATACATACAAAAAAAAAGAAAAAAAAACACATATCGATTTCTTAGGTTTTCGCGATTGTTACACATAGGAAATGAAATTATTTTTTCGATTGAGAACCTCTCCTTTTTTTTTGAAGTCGGTTAAAGTTACCTATGGTTATGTTATTATGGTTAGGTTACCTATAGTATAAATGATTATTTGAATTTGACGTTATGGACAGGTCACCAGCAGGGTTAGCACGACAGGGTGTGTCAAGTGCGAGAGCTGCTAGATACTGCTATTCACGCATAGAGAACTCGCGCTTCATGTCGCTCTCGCGCAAGTCGCGCCTTGTCGTGCTAGCGTTGTAGTTCCGTCAATTGGTATCATTAAAAAAAGTTTTGGATATAATCATGTGTAACAGAAACAAAGGCAACGCCGTAATTGTTTCGCTTTTAAATTTGCAACATAACGATACACAAAAGCCTATTATACCCTGTAAACCGTAGGCAAACTGTCTGTTGGGAAAAGATGTTTTGAATACAGTTGCTCAAAACGTGGTATTTTTCGTACTACAAATCGTGCCGATAGTTTGATTTTTCGCACTAATGCTTTTTATTTTTCTACTTTTTTTAAATTTACTGTTATTTCAAGTCTTAAACTAAAGAGGTTGTATATTTATTTAATATTTATGTGCTTTGTGGCGTAAGTCATTCGTCATTAAAACTTATATTTACTTACAAGCATCTTATTTGTTTAATTGCATAGGTGTTTTATAAAACAACGTTTTATTAACAAACAGTACATTTAAAAATATCAAAACATTTTCCATAAAGATGGCTATTTCTAAAACTAACTATTTCTAACAGTATTTTAAAATTAGAAGGCAGTGGCTACCTTCAATAAATAAAATCCCTTAACTCATTGATGAATAACAACGCTTTTTCCCCATCGGTATCCACGCGGCGTCCGCAACTTGTTGTCGTAGGTGTCTACGGGTATCGATTGATGAAAAAAAAGGATCACTATACAAAAATAGCACGTGATAGAAAGAGGCAGAAAGCAAAAACCTTCTGAGAACAAGATAGCATCAAAAGTTACGTCAGGAAGAATGAGACGCTGGCGCACCATTAATAAAACATTTTTTTTTTCGTTGTAAAACTTTTATGCTCTTTTTCTGTTAAACGCTTATTTATTCATAGCACCTTTGTCGGTTTTTTGTCGCTCATTAGAGGAATTAGCCTCGTAAAAGTATAGGCAGTACTACTTATTTACACAATGGTCGACTGTAGATAATTATCTAAATGCGGTTTGCTGTCATTCCGATAGTGTTAAACAAAGGACTTATTGCTGATTGCTCTTTAGTTGTTTAAATTACAGTTTTTAATTTTGTCTTAACTATATAGTTGTAGCTAAGATTATAGGATTTAAAATCAAATAGCCAAACAGACTAGCTAGTTTAGCCGATCGCTTGGGTAAAAATGTCAGACATTTTACATTTTTAAAGACTGTGTCGTAGTTTTAATATGATGTATTTTTTATTGTGATTTTGATTATTTATCAAAAAAATCTTATACTTTTGAAATAACAATAAAATGTAATAAATCAGTCTTCTTTATTATTGTACTATTGTAACAATCATGTGATTGGTTAAATATAAAAAGTTTAACGAGTTCTTAGGTTTTACCGCCTCAGTCAACCGTGACCATGGGACCTGTAAAGGGCCAGAAACGTCGGTTTGTTTGAAAAAACCAATATACGCGATTTAAATCCGAAAAAATAAAATGTTTAACAAAAGCCGGACAAGCCGGACACCATCTAATTTGGTCGGACACGTATCCAAAAACCTAACTATGTATGTCCGGTTTTATCTGGACGCCTACTTAGGTAATCAATGTTGACGTGCACTTAATCATTGTTCCAATTCAGTAAAATCTATGCGTTTATTCCTATTTAAAATCACAGATTTTGAATATAAATGCTACAGACATTAAGTTCAAAATGTTTTAAAATGCTGTATTTCTCTCACATTTACTTTAGAAATCGTAACAGCGTACTTTATTTTCTTCACTACATTCCAGGTAAACTTAACTTTAATCTCACGTCTAATCTCACAACTGAAAAGCAAAATAAAAGGAGTGTTGAACGCTAATTGTCAATTCGCAATTCGTTTGCAAAGTTCGCACAAAGCACAGCATCGCAGCGCCGGCACACAATTCGCAAGCGCATGTGATTAATGATGGCCGTGACATTAAACCATCACGACACGATATGTAATGAACGCTCACGAAATTGTGTGCTATCTAAAAAGATAATGATCTAAATTCGTTTTGTGCGTCAATAACTTGTTCAAAATAGTTTTTTAAACAAAGTATTATGTAACATATCCTGTATCTTCCAACTTATCTTTTATTATTCCCGAGAATCCTGATTAATTAGTCAAGTCAAATCACAATGAGTTCAAGGTCCCTTGCTTTACTGATTGCGACTGTGTCTCGCCTTTTTTATCGCATCATTTACATTAGGAATTCACATCAATGTCAGGTCTTTTAAACTACAATATTAAAATGTACCTCTACAAAAGTGTAGAACTATCTTCTTTCGGTCCTCTGGTTCTTTCGGCCATTACCGCAGATGAATATTGTAGTTTGTAACATTCCCCAGAGATTATTTTATTTTATTTTTTATTTCAATTTATTGGTTCACCAACAACTGCTTACACTAAAACTACAGCTAGAGAAATACATAACATTGTTTAAAGGCTGAATGCAACAGTTAATTACTGGTAAACACCTCATGCCATAACTGAAAACTCGTAATTAAGTACCTATATTAAGATTAAAGAATAATAAATAAATAATGTCTAACCATTTAACAGTAAAAAAGAAACAAAAGAAAACAGAAACAAAAAACACATGACCACCTTATACTACCTACTTATTTAACAATTTGTTGTGAACAAGCACACGAAACTTGCTTAGTGAGATTTGGTGTATATCACAATGATGACTGATTTCATTGAGTAGATTGGACAGTCTGGGTACAGGTGAGTTTGTACCTAAGACGGTGCGCCGCAACGGAGGACGAAGAGGTGTAATGGGGTGACGGGGTAATCTCGGTGGGATACGGTAATTGAAAAGAGAAAGCAATTGAGGGCAATTTATGCGGTTACGCAGAATTTTAAAGAGAAATAGAAAATCAAGGAATTTTCTCCGGTCGTCCAGGGACATCAATTTGAAATAACGTAATCTGTCAGCATATGAAAAGCTTTTTTTTGCTTTGCCGATCGAGAAAGCAAGGTACCATATGAAACGCCTCTGTATTCGCTCCAATCGTAACGAATGAACAGCGAAATGAGGCCGCCACACCACACTACAGTACTCTAATGTGCTACGAACTAGACTTTGGTACAATAGTATTTTTGTTTTAACATTTTTAAAATCCTTGGTGTTTCTCATAACAAATCCTAACATTCTAGACGCACGCTTAATTACATTTTCTATGTGTGGGACAAAAGTTAACTTATTATCATACAAAACTCCGAGGTCTTTAATTTTATCACATTCCGGAACTAAATGGTTGCCAATGTAGTATTTAGAGGGAATAATATTAAATTTGAGACAAAATTTTACAAAAAAACATTTAGCAGAGTTAAGCTTCATACCGTTATCTCCACACCATACAACTAGCCGGTTCAGGTCTTCTTGAAGCAGCTGTACATTGTTTATAGAGTTTATTACCCTGGCAAATTTGAGATCATCAGCGTACATAAATAACTTCGAAAACCTAAAGCAGTCAGGTATATCATTTATAAAGATATTAAATAATAGGGGACCCAAATGCGATCCCTGTGGAACACATGATGCTACGTTTCTAGGCCCTGATTGATAGTCGTTAATTACTACACAGAAAGATCGATCCGTTAAATAGGACATGAGCCAATCAAGAAACTTCCCCGAGAAGCCATATGCATATAACTTTATTAAAAGTATTTTGTGCGGCACGCAGTCGAAAGCTTTGCTGAAGTCTGTGTATAGTACATACAACTCCTTCCCTGAGTCTAAAGCTTCGACCAGATTTTCATTAAATGTGACTAGATTGGTGCAAGTAGAACGGGCACTAACAAAACCATGTTGAAAGTTGCTAAGATAAAAATTAAAATGTCTACGAATATGCGTGCAAAGGAGAGATTCCAAAATCTTGGCAAATGTACACAAAATCGATATTGGCCTATAATTCGTTGTTAGGCTATTATCACCCGACTTGTAAATAGGAACGACTTTAGCTCTTTTCCAAATATAAGGAAACACACCAGTAGCTAAAGACTTATTGTATATTAAATAAAGAGGTTGGGCCAACTGCGACGCAAGAGAAGTAATAAACAGAGGTGTTATTCCATCGGGCCCGGCTCCCTTATTTTTATCTAGTGCTTTAAGAGTTCTTTCAATAGTTTCTAGTTCTATTAATGGTACATGAAAACCCTGACTATTTATTTCCATGAATTTTAGAGATGACGATTCCTCTATACAGCAATCTCGCCCCAAAATATTGCCACCAGTAAAATCACAAATACTAGAAAAATTAGACGCAAATAATTCACAGACTTCAGCAACATCAGATGTTTTATAAGAACCATCAGTCATAGAAATGGGGTATGTACTAGATCCACCACGCTTAGCTTTTACATGTGCCCAAAACAATTTGGGATTCGCTCTCAATTGACTCTCCAACCTTTCTAAATGCTTTTTATGACATTCTCTAGAGATACTTGTACATCGTTCAGTGAGTAATTGTAGTTCAAATTCATCTCTCGGATTGTTATATAATTTAAACCTTTGTCTGATTTTATTACGTTCCTTTAAGATCTTAATCAAGTTTCCACTGAACCATGGTGGATATTTACTACGAGTACATTTCAATCTAGCAACTGGCACATAATCACTAATTAGTGCGTTCAATTTGTCATAAAATACATTTACCTTATCATCAATTTTAAGATTCTGAAATAATATATGCCAGTCTATACTTTCAAGACTTCCACGAAGAGATTCGTAATTCGCTTTATGGAAACTATATTTCACACCTGATGGGTTATACGGTAAGTTGCTAGAATCTGCGAACTCGAGATGTATTTCAAATGGGGGATGATACTGATCGACTTTATCTTATCAGAGGAGTCATTGATTTGATAACAATACAAACAGGTATATCAGATAGAACAAGATCAAGTAATTTGCCAGTATGATTAAGTACGTTATTTACTTGACGTAATTTATTAACATAGGTGAAATCAATTAGAGACTTACAGACATCATTGGGTTTACGTTGTGGGTCACCAAGCAAGCTCCAGTAACAGAGATAATGTGTTAACAAGGTAAAGAACTCCCAATTCCGCCATAATGAGTCTTCTGAAGGTTTTTTTAATATATCGACTTTGCCTGGTCAGTGATTTTGCGTGATGGTTAAAAAATAATAATTAATGGATTTGGAGTTACATACACTTAAAAGCTAAATATTAAATCTTTTATAGGGCTTTATGATAAGGCTGATTATTGGCTACAAATTACTAAAAAAACTACACTTAAAAACAAAGAGTCACCCTTAACCCGATATAGCGACCTGTAAAAGATACGAAATGTTGGTTTGTTTGACAAAAGAAATATACGCGATTTAGTTTCGAAGTAATAGATCGATTCTTAATACGTAACAATTGCGGAAATCTGAAAATTCGACGTACACATTTATTGTTTTCTGTTTTGGAGATTTTAAAGTGTAACTTTTAGGGGTCTTTAGCTACTATAGTTTTTTCCATTTTTGGTACATACTACATTGTTGTTTTTTCCTTCATGCATATCGAAATTCCCATACAAAACATCTAATTTGTATGACAAGAAGGGAAAAAGTTTTAAAACAAAACTCGTTTAAGTAAAAGGAATGTCGTGTCGTATTAAACTGTTGCGGGTTAATTAAACCACAGCTTTTCTATCAGTTTAGATTTAAATTCAACTCTATGCCCTTTACGATAAGATGGTGCAATTGAAAGTAAATGACCAACTTGCTGTCAATTGTATCTAAATGCCAATAAAAATGTCCATAAATAAGTAGATAAAGAACAAATAACGACATTAGTAAGAGTTGGCTATTAATATTTATAAGTTTTATAACGAGTGTGTCGGCCACACAAGTTTTCTTTTGCATGCAAATGTCAAAGAAACAGAGTTCGATTTAGGTTCGTTTATGTGTTTTTTATCGCTTTTAAAACGACGCGGTTCACATTCGATTTGGAGATTGAATTTTGTAATAGAGTTTTGAGAAATCGCTCACATGTAGCGGCGAATGGCGGTTGCGCAGCGATTGTTGTTTTATTGTTTTATCGATTTTAACATACACAAATATAGAGCGTTTGTGGAGTAATTTCGTCCTGTAATATTAAACCTAGATATATATTAGTAATCTACACGTTATGTACTTACCGTTTTGTTCTTGTCATAAGAAGCTGTAAAAGAAGCTTTTTTAGTTACCTACTTGTTTGCCCATTCTTTTTTTATAGTATCAAGTCACGGGACAAAATCGCAAGATCACGATCTAAGGGGCACTGCCACTGCACCCATCAATCTGAGACATAAGTTGACAAGTCCCATGTGCCTGTAATTACACCAGCAGCCTTACCCTTCAAAACCGGAACACAGTAATGCTGATATTACTGCTTGGCGGCAGAAATTGGTAACAAACTCTTTGGTTTTCGCGATTGTTACACATAGGAAATGAAACTATTTTTCCGGATTTAAATCGCGTATATTAGTACACTTTTTTTTATGGTACCTAATAACGAGACAAACATGCTGCTCCTGGAGGTAAGCGACACACCTGTCCATAATAACAGTTGCAGTGCAGCTTGGAGCTGTAAATCGCAAAGTTCTGAGGGGCATCGCCACTGCGTCCGTCACCCTGAGACATAAGTTGTGCTTGTAATTACAAATGACACTTGTGATGCTCACATTACTGCTTGGCGGCAGAAATAAGTAAGGTGGCAGCACTTCCCTAGACGAACTCTGTCACAAGGAGCTCTGCTGCAAGAAAAAAATAATTTAAGCTCCGGAATACTTCAAAGTAATGCTTAAGAATAGATCTTTATCTATTTTGAAACTTGACAATACGAAAGTGTTAATATTCGTGCATCCTTCATTACAACACTGCCAAGAATTCACATTCTCTGCCATACTCGTATTTATAAAAAGGTCAAGGAGCTGGCAATGAACCGTGAGGAATGTAGAAGACTACACCGACAAGAGCCTGGCTCTTAAATGGGACGATGATGATTATATAGATATACTTACAGAAAGAACCCCTTTTCCTATTAGGGTAGGCACAGTCTTCCACTGGCTACGATCCAGACATACATCTATCGCCTCATCAACAGTTTGAAAATTTTATACACATAACGGATAATATAAAATTGTAATTTCATAGAATTATTCGCTCTAATCATAGAGCGTATACTCATGGGTATCAACCCATGAGCTGTGTCCTACGCGTAACAGAAATTCTTATTCCTATTTAACTAAGCCTTTAAACCACGGAGGCGACCGAACGGTTACCAACGGTTATCGGACTGCCACGCAGAGGTCCCAGGTTCGATTCCCGGGTCGGGGGAAATATTTGTATGGCCTACATTTATTTCTCTCGTGAGTTTGGGTGTAATTTGTGGTTGTCTATGTGTGTATCCATGGCACCCGTGACTCAGGGTTTCCGTAGAGGGGGCTATGTTGAGTGTGTGCGTTATTCTTATTATTTCTTGCAATTCCATCTATCATCATTTACAAGGGAGACTTAATAGATAGTAGTAGATAGTAGATAATGGCAGTTTAACATTTTTTTTAAATATTAAATGACCGGAGGAACAAGTCGTGCGCCTGATAGTAAGCTACACGCCTATCCATGACAGTTGCAGTGCCACTCAGAGCTTTAAATCGCAAAGATCTGCGGGGCACTGCCACTGCGCTTGTCACCCTGAGACATAAGTTGACAAGTCCCATGTGCCTGTAATTTCAGCAGCACCCCTTTGTCCCTCATTGTGCACAACGGCTTACGTAAATGCTAAACTCTTACCTAAAACGCTTGTGACCTCAGTAGGTTATTTGTTTAGGATTCACAAACGTCACAACGTTGTTATGTAAATATATACAGAATGATAGCACATAAGTCGTACACGTAAAACACAAATCGCATGGCCCGTCGCGATAAACCATCGATTTCTTATCTATACATACAAAATGAATAGTTAATTATTTATCATGTCACATGACTACCAAAACCAAAGGCTACTGATGAATTAGGAATAAACCATGGCGAATTGAGTTGAACCTACTATATGCAAAAGGAAGGTAAACAATTTTTATGAGAGCCAAGCAATGAACATCCCATATCTCTATTTAAGTTTTGTTTATAATGGCCCTCTCTACCAATCTCTTGGTTGTACGGGAAGGGCACTACTATCTGTGCAAGCAAACCTGCACAGGAATCTTATCAGTCAGATCCTGACCCCAGATCAACCCATTCACACAGACTTCATCTGATGGTCAAACGGCTAGTGCCTTGAGTGATGAGTGAGCGACCTCGGGTCCACTTACAACACCCCCCTTATTGTCTAGATAGGTACCTACCGGCTCTGTCGCCACTCTCACCTCCCGTTGTGCATTGCACAGCTAGCAATTGCTACTGCTACGCCAGGCAAAGAACTGTGAATATATTTATTTTAGTTTAGTGAATATATTTATTTCAAATCACATAACTCGTAGTAATATTTTTTAAGTCCTGACATTTGTATTTTAATACACATAGACCTTATACTAAACAGAAAAAATGCCACAGCTAGACCACAATCTTACGCACACGTAATTGTATCCAATTAAAATTTTCTATAGCCTGACATGTCACTGCTATCTCTTGTACCACGCCCCCAGACAGGGCTCATTCGATTCGGGTAGGAATTAGCAACAAGCTGTTTAAATATCCAATAATATACGCCATGATCTTTATGAACCATTACAATATCATTTCATAACTTTCTACTCATACCGTATACATACATCTATCATTTTGTTTCATTTGCTTGTTACTAGATCCCTGTGGCGGCTTATCGAGTCATGAGTTGCGACACCTATTTACCAATAATATGTGACACAATTTTTGAGAATCTTTACAATTTTATTTACTATTTACTACCACACCACAGATCTTTTACGAGTAGCACAATTTAATTTGTCTGCACCATTGTGAAGACTAACCAACGCAATTTCATAGTTAACTAATATAACACACCTACATATGTTTAGCATTTGTAGTGGCTTTGTCTATTTATGTCGGACTTTGAGAGCGTGCTATACACTATCTATTTTAAAATAATCCAATAATATATGCCTAGATCTTTGTGAACTATAACCAATATCATTGCATGATATCTACTCATACCATACATCCATCCATCATTTATTTCTTACAAGACACCTGACACTTCACCTGACGGTTCAGTTATTTAGAATCGGAGTTAGGGAGCAAGTTACGGTACTGTTTAAAAACAATCCAATAATATGGGCCAAAATCTTTGTGAACCCTCACAAAATCATTGCATAGTTATCTACTCATAAAGTACCTACATCTATCATTTGTTCTCATTTGCTTGTTACTAGCCCCTTCGGCCGAGTCGTGTCAGAGTCAGCGAGCGAGGTAAGGCACTCTGTTTACCAATACCCGCGCCGGCCATTACCAATGCAAATGACGACCTATTGAGCTTGGATGTGTAGCGACAGCAAGCAACGATTGATGGCAAATAAAAAAATAAAATTCTTCTTGTTAAAAATGTGTACCGATAGTAATCTGAATAACAACATACTCGTAAAGTGTTAACCCCTTTAGGTAATTGCGCAAAAATTTGAAATGACAACTCGACTAAAGTACTCGTCTATGGTTAGTGTCCATGTATGATGGTGGAACCTGAAAAGTAGATATAGTGCTGAGGCTCCATCCTTTTCATTGGCACTAGATTCTACATTTCCGAAACCGTTAACTGTTAATCTTTTATTGTAAATGTGCTTACGAATAAGTATCTTATTATTATTGTATTTATTTTAAACTCTCGCCTCTCCCAAGGCCTAAAAGATTAATTTTGAATTTTTAAATGGGAGAGGCGGTATTTTCCGGCAATGTCACAGTCGGCCGGGGTCAGGGACTCAGGTACAAGAATCGGCGAACAATACGTGCCGTATCGAGCAGGACCACCTTCTGCATTTGTGCTGGAAGCGACACAAGATTTATTATTATTATTGTTGTTAGCAGTAGTAGTAGTGGCACTAATGTGGAATGAAATACAATCAATATAGATTTTAAATTATGTTGTTATTCACTAAACTATTATCACCAGTCCGAGGTTCCTTACAAAAACGGTAATTTTTTAGTTTGTATAATAATATTTCAGAACAGTTACACGCTCTATCGTGAATTCGTCGATTAACTTTTGACCATGGGGCGTGTACCCGCTCTGAAATATCAAAACAAACTAAACAACTATACCTTGATAGTAAAGTGATTATCACAGAATCTGTAACTAGTGCAAATATAACAAAATCTTACAAAAGACACAACACAATTTTATTTATACATGCTCCACAGTCAAGAGTATGTCAATCTTGACATTTTCAACAGATTTGGGAACGTTCTTATTATAAACGGCATAGAGTTGGATTTACATCTTAAGTGTCATGCCTGATCCGTGTCAAGCTTGATGTGACCTTTAGCAAAATATTCCTTCAAGATTTTCATTCATTTCATTCACGTAGTTTTTCTTGAACTAGACATGGATGCTATAATATCCAACGAGAATAATACAACACAATACTGAACCTACATATTTATACAATATCCTAAATATTACAATTTGTATAAATACAGTATTAAAAGAAATACTGAATATCTGACAAATAATTTTATTTTGCAAACTCTATTTCATTTTCGACAGCGTCTTTTGCTTTTGCGTGTCGAATCTTTGTGTGCTGACGCTTCAATGTGTTCTACTTGTATGTTGCGTATCAACATGTATTCTAACCATTCTAAGCTGACCTTCCCCATCGCCTTTGAATTGTTAATCTCTTGTGAAGGCGAGAAGTTTTTGGAAAGAGGTGTAAAGGTCAAGTTATGATGGATGTTGATATTTACGTTGTAGATGTGCCATTCTTACCTGATCCTTCATGTCGCATTCGACTATTGAAATTTAGGAAGGGTGAGGGGTTATTGAAAGGAGATGTAGGGGGCAAATTACGAAAGACGTGTGCTTATGAATGTGTTTGTGAGAGCTACGTTCACACTCGGCTCACCTTCGTACGACCTCGCGTTTCGACATCAGGCAAACAGCTAGTTATTGTTCTCCTGAAGGTTTGCACCGAGCTGCGCGCGCGCCGACTACTGATGAGCTCTATTTTAAAATTTATCAGTATGCAATTTATTGGATGGACGTAATAGAATCCATTATCATTTATGTTAAGGATGCCGGGACAATCTGTAATGCATAAACTCGATGCCTGGTAAAGTGAATTGTGTATGGCTCATTATGACAATAATAAAATATGTTCCATTTAAGGGGATATACGTGTACATATAAGTGTGTTTGTTTGTCGTGATCAAAATGCGTTACGGGAGAATAAATTATTGACAAAAATGGCTCTATATAATAAATGTCACAATACGACAAATTTGCCAAAAAGAGATCTTATGGCCAATTGTGTAACTGTGCTGTTTGATAAAAGTTAAGTAGCAGTAGAGCTCTTTGTGAAAGAGTTCGTGTATTACTGCCACCTTACCTATTTCTGCCGCCAAGCAGTAATGCGAGCATTACTGCGTTCCGGTTTTGAAGGGGGATACTGGTGAAATTACAGGCACATGGGACTCGTCAATTTATGTCTCAGGGCGACGAATGCTCCGAGTGGCACTGCAACTGTTATGGACAGGAGTGTAGCTCACCATCAGCTCACTTGGTACCAAAACACTACTACAAGTAGTTAGAAAAAAGGGCGCTTGTTAAAATCCCCTTAAATTAAAACGTAATAGCAAAATTATTTTGTATAAAATTGGACATATCTGGAAACAGATACGTGTTACAAACTGTAAAGTTATACATTACATTGTTAGTAATCTCGATCGTCTATTCGAAGCCCGTAAAACCGCGACATATGTACGTTAAATTACGACTCTTATTTCCATAACGGGTTACCATTTCACTTCCCGAACATTGCGTTTTATGTCCTCTGGGATATCTCCACTTGGAACAATTTATATCCGTCAACAAATATAATTTTACTGGCTTTCCCCTGACCCCTTTCGACACTTTTCACCCCTTTTCAAAACTATACAGGCAGTAATGGAACCTTCCTAGTGATATCCGTTAAAAATTACTTTTAAAGGTGAGCGTTGCTTGTCTGTTACATACTTTCTGCATTCATTCAATATAAATACACTGCCTAAAAAATGTATAAGGCTCACAGGCATACGAGAATTCATTTGTAATTAATCCCCGGATAGTTTTATTGTGTCTATTTCACTATAAAAACACACGTAATGGGTTCCACCACTCGTACAGAACTAAAGACATTTTACAAAGAAGTAAGTTTGTTTCAATTCATGTCCTAATGAATAGATCAGGCATTACTTTGCGGCAATTCATGTTAATGAAAATTGAAATAAATTACTTTGCTCTACCTAAACCCAGCGAAGGTTAAACCGTGCAAAATAGCTGCGCTTGTGTTGAATATCTTCTTCATGCAGTTAATTTTCCCATGCTACTTCTGCATAAAATTAATAAAATAAATAACACAAATGCACCTACAGTCGCAGAGACTACTACCAAAAATATACCCGACAGGTGTTTCACACCTCAACGAGATATCGTCAGAAATTGTTGATTGTTCGACTTCCTGACAATCAGATATCTGTAAACTTAAACTTATGGTTTCGAAGTTTTTCATTAAATTATTGTCACTGTAACTTGTAACTGGTGATAATCATTAATCATTTAAGTACAAATAATATTTATCCAGGGTTCGTTCATTTTGAAAGCAAGAACCGTTTTTCACTTGACAAAAAACTTGTACAAAAAAATACCAATGTAAATAATTTGTCCTTGTCAACATTTTAAATTAGGTACTTCTAGTAGTCTTTGTTATAAATATTGGTCGCATATTCGGAAGCTTTTGCACCACAAGTTCACTTTTTCCCATTAACTATGCTTATATGTTATATGCTTTTTCTTTTAAATCTCGGGATAACGGGATGGCAGTGAAATGTTAAGATTTTTGATATTTTAAATACTATATTTTAAACGATATTTAATAGATATAGTATTAAATACTATATTTATACTATCTCTTAAACTACTACGACGGTTCCTTTAAAAAAATATTAAAATTACAAAATTGTCTCTTGATGGCGGATTTTAAAAATTTTTCACATTCTATGTGCGATATGTAGAATGTTAGATATAAAAGTTAAGTTAAAATTACGAATTACACTTTAAACGTATATTTTCCTTCAGTTTTATATTTAATAATTTTCTGTCTCAGTGTTACGGGATTTTTTCGATATAAAAGCGCATTCCATATCAAAGACCAACCGAATTTAAACAAATAAGCCTCCGATTAGCCGTTAGTTACAAAGGAAGATGGAAAGAAAGAATAAGTTAAAAACAAACATTAGGGCTAGCTGAAGCAATTTATAAACAGATCGAAATTGATCTCGATTGAGCTCTCTTCGTGATTTTTGTTCTTTCTTTTTTCCTTGCCTAGTAAAAGTAAATGTCACTTTTGTTGTTTTAAGCACCTTCTAGTCTAACCTATCGGCCGCCGTAATCTCGTTTCCTACACACATTTTATACTACCGAACCCATAAATGTTGGACAGCCGCATGCTCAAAGTGACGATACCCATGGGAGTTAACCCTTCTTTCTGATATCTTCAAATGGATTATTTATTACCATGAATATAGCGAAACAGACAGAATGAGCAAATTGGAACAAAGTCAAAGTCAACTAATCATTTATTCCATAGGTAAAATTTTTACGCTTGAAAACGTCATTTTTTTAAGCTACTGCTCGTTCACTACGCTGACCTCCCTGAGAAGAACAAGCAAGAAACTCTAGGGATTGCTCTTTTCAAATAAACTTAAATGCTATAGAAGAATACATTTTGAATTATATTTGTGTGGAATCTAGACTCACGTTGTCTTTCCATACATCTTTAGCTCCGGAATCTTATAGTAAAAACGTATACAGTTTCTCAGAACCTTACACGGAGTGTACATAAAATATTAAATAAAATATTAATTTGTTTATTAAGCTTCTGAAGAAAGTGTTCATAAAATCACCACACCAATCTCAATCGGAGACGTCTTTCTTTACTTTTAATTAGAAATTCCTTACAACAATTTTTTTCTACTATCCGCAGAAGAAACTAGTAATAGTAGAACTCCTTTTGAAAGAGTTCATCCAGGGAAGTGGTAGCACTTTACCTATTTCTGCAAGCTGTAATTTGTGCTGCGTTCCAGTTTTGAAGTGTCGGGAGCTGGTGAAATTACAGTCACGTGGGACTTAGCAACTTATGTCTCAGTGTAACGGGCGCAGGGGCGAAGCCCCTCAGATCTTTGCGATTTAAAGCTGTGAGTGGCACTGCAACTGTCGTGGATAGGCGTATCGCTTACCACCAGGCGCACGACTTGTGATAAATTATTATAGTAGAGCAACACTGCAAATAAAAGCATGTCACTCAAAACGCGTTGTCACTCACACCCGGATGAATGGCCACTTTACGTAACTAAAAAACAAACATTAAAAAAAAATTCAACCAACTTCAAATTCCACAAAAAGTTATTCACTAAAAAGTAAAAAATGACAAAATACATATTTAATCCAAACGACAACAATGCACGTAATATACTTTAAATTTATTTTTGTCTTATTTCGTTTTCTACAAAGTATTATAATTCCTTATTAATCAATCTATCTACATTTATGGTTTATTTATATAATTATAACGTGAAAAATCTTGTCCAAACCCTATTACCTATTATTTTAATAAAATAATATTATTGGTATGTGCTACCTACTGATCGGTTTGAAGTTTTATCTTACCACTAAAAAAAGATTGATACTTAAATACGTACAATATCTAAACATTTTCCTATTAAATACCGTAGAGGTCGTATACGTATTACTATCTACATTGTATTACGGATATAAATACTACAAGTACTTAATATTTTTGTTTTAACTATCGTTTTTTGAGGTTTTCACTGTATATGCGCGTACCTAGCAAGAACTATCATAATAACTTATGATTGTTTATGACGTCGGACAAATATAAAAATTACGTCGAAAAAGTTTCTGACTTTCTGTGTTTTGTGTCTTTACGAGTAATTTTTAAATCAACTGACGGGACGATCAACTGTAGGACTTGAGAGTCACTGTTACTGTTTCTGTCACTCTGAAACATAAAGTTCACAAAATCCCATCCATATACGTATATAGTTTCACCAGCACCCTTCAAAACCGGAACGCAGTACTTGCCTTTCACCTGGAGCTCTGCTACTACAAAAGTAATATGAGTTCGGTATAATTTATGTATACCTATAGTATCGTGTCGGTGATCCTGTAAGTCATGTTTCGGAATCGATAGTACGAAGTCGGTTTTAAAATTCGCATTTAATGTTCATAGCTCTGCATTCTGGTAATAATTATATACAAGCTATTGTCACGTGCTTGAAAAAGAAAGATGAACTAACAGGACAGGACAGACACACTTTATGTTTGTCTAGCAATATTTAGCTCTACGAATGAGTGCTTAAATATCATATCTTTTTCTTCTTAGTGTACCGCTTCTCTACGAAAGTTAGCGATCATCATGGCTATTCTCATTTTCGAAGCCTTCCGTATGAAAGAAGGAACGTGTGCTAAGGTGGAACCAGTCTCTCAGATTCTTGAACCTCGGGGTTTTTTAAATATCACTTACATTAGTACAGTAAGTGTTCATGACAATAACTTATAAACTGGTTAAAATGCGCAAATGCTCTGAAAAAAGTAGCAAAAAAATATCTAAGCGGAAATTACTCTATAAATACCTATTCATGCATTTATTTATCTGCAGATAAGTACTGTGCAGTTGACCTTCATTTTTTTTACCTTCTTTGTTTTTTTGCTTCGCCTTTCAAATATTTCCCTGGCAGAAAAACACCTCAAAACGATATATTTATTTTTAACACGGGGCTTTCTTTCAATTTCACGGCGGCTTCACGCGCCCTCTTTGTACTGAATAAATTATGCTCTCACCTCGTAAATTCGAGTCTGTTTGTTTATTTTGTGGTTAGTTCTACGGAGGGTGAACACGGATTTGTTTTTTAAGTGGAACAAAGCAAATATATGGAATCAAATAGTGCGAAGAGTAATTTTAACCCTCTTGACCGTAAATACAAATTGATTGTATGTACAGTTTTAAGTTAAACTCTATGCCACTGACAACAAGAACAGTTCAAAGTACAAAGCCCAGAGGCATGCTGTCGACCGTGCCTTTTTTAATATAATATCACGGGACGGGACGAACAAGTCGTGCGCCTGTCTATAGCAGTTGCAGTGCCATTCAGAGCTTTAAATCGCCAAGATCTTTGGGGCATTGCCACTGCACTCGTCACCCTGAGACATAAGTCGACAAAGTCCCATCTACCTGTAATTTCACTAGCACCTTTACCCTTCAAAACCGGAACACAGTAATGCTGATATTACAGCTTGGCGACAGAAATTGGTAACAAACTTTTTCACAAGGAGCTCTAAAAAATGCCTTACGTGTTATCTGTATTCTTCATTTGTTCATGTTAACCATTTAACACAAAGGTGTCACTCGTATTTATTTGTTTGTTTCTTATTCTGTTTACTATTAGAATTGGTATAATTACAACACCTCAGTTGGGATGCAGTACTTTTAGCAGCAGTAGAGGTCCTTGTGAAGTACTGTTACCTTACTTATTTCTGCCACCAAGCAGTATTGTGAGCACTATTACGTTTCGGTTTTGAAGGGTAAGTGTTCTGGTGAAATTACAGGCAAAAAGGACTTGTCAACTTATGTCTCAGGCTGACGGGTGCCTCGTAGTGGCAGTGCCCCTCAGATCTTAGCAATTTAAAGCTCTGAGTGTCACTGCAACTGCTATGGATAGGCATGTCGCTTACCACCAGGCGCATGACTTGTTCAACCCGTCACTTCATATTAACATAAAAAATACGGACAGTATACTTTATTTGAAATTAATACATTTCTAATAATAAGGTGGAGACGTTTAAATGTCGTCAGTATGTATTAATTAATATACGAAATAACTAGTTCATAAATGTGTCATAACTAGTCATAAGCGTAACACGTAAGACATACAGTTTAAATTTGAATCTATACAATAGACTTGGAATTGCATTTACTTGCTGAAAGGGCAAGACAATGTAGAAGTAAGTAGGACATGAATTGCCGACGCATTTGTGTTTCTGCCATCGTTAGCTAATTAATAGATCTACAAATACAGAATGCTTTACTTTGCATGGAAGCTTATTTCTGGTTTATGATTTTATTTCATATCATTATAACGTGTTTTAGTTTACATTTAGACAGCATCAAGCTGAATAAAATATGCCGAAACCTGATAATTTCTAATATTCTTTAGACTTAAAAAACGGCTTTTGCCTTTTATACGGAAAATTTAGTGGCTCTACCTATATGTAACTCAACAATTTGGATACAAAAATTGTTTTGTATCCAAATTGTAAGGAAGGTAGACATTGTATTAAGATGTTAAAGCTGTAAATACCAATATTACAAGCCAGATGTTCCTCGAATTCGGAATATTGTGTTGTAGAGATTGATGGGATTAAATTGATACATTATCAAATATTCTGTAGGAGGGATAGTTCTCATAGTTAATCTTCCAATCTCTTAATACAATTAGTTAAGTAAGCACAAGATGTATCAAAGACCTGGTAAAGGTTCGGTCGTTGTGACCATCTCTGAGGGAGGTTTACGTCCAACATTGGTCTTTCGGTTCCTTCTTATCTTATCGATGGCGTACACTGTAATGCCTGCTATCGTGGTGAAAGGATTTTTTACATATAATATCTAGTAGCAGGACGAACAAATCGTGTGCTTGATGGTAAGCTACACGCCTGTCCATAACAGATGCAGTACCACTCAGAGCTTTAAATCGCAAAGATCCGAGGGGCACTGCCACTGCGCCCGTCACCCTGAGACATAACTTGACAAGTCCCATATGCTTGTAATTTCACCAGCACCCTTACCCTTCAAAACCGGAACACATTAATGCTGACATTACTGCTTGGCGGCAGAAATAGGTAAGGTGCCAGTACGACCCTGGACGACTCTTTTTGTAAACAACTTAATGTATACGGGACCGCATTAAGCCAGCCGGAAGAAACTAAATATCGCGTCGTTACAGTCCGAATTGAAGCAAAACGCACAATGCCCTTTTCGCTCTTATTGCGTGGATATAAAGCTTTTACTAGCCAACTTAAACCGATTTCGCGTTAATAAGTGCAGTGACTCCCCAAAGTGGAGAAAAGACCTCTGTCACAAGGAGCTCTACTGATTCGCCAATCGGCGTAACCTATTCACCCATTGTTGCCCAGAGAACTTCTTTCGTGCACTCCGTCTTCCGGCTAAATTCATCTTGAAATAGGCACGAGTTAATCACTGAAAACACGACAATTCCTTAGCTTTTCGTGCATAGCTTTAGATAGCAAAAAGTAGACGTAAAATGTGTATATCAACAAAGCCATGTTGATGATTACTGCCCACGGATCACCGTGTAGTTATCAAACTATCCCTAGTCTATCCGTCAACGTCTTTTTTTTTATAATATTAAGTGACAGACGAACAATCCGTGCGCCTGATGGTAACCTGTTCATAGCACTTTAAATAGCAAAGATCTGAGGGGCACTGCCACTGCGCCCGCACCCTGAGACATAAGTTAACAAGTCCCAGGTGCCTGTAATTTCACCAGCACCCCTCCCAAACCGAAACGCAGTAATGCTCACATTACTGCTTGGCGGCAGAAATTGGTAAGGAGCTCTACTGCTACTAAAAACGTTCTAGTTTCCTCGTAATACGTACTGAATTAAATGAATAACTGTTTGTTACCTTGTCTTACGATATAGTAAGTAGATAATGACAATTTTGACATTACCTTGTTAGGAAAGAATGACAAGACTATAACAAATATCACTACGATATCTGATGCGTCTCCCGACAATCAGACCGTATCCTACCGGGTTGGTGAGTGATTTACTCTCCGATATGGTGGATTAGTGCTTTAACTCTAGATTCATTCAGGAACGGAATTACGCAAGTAGGCCTTCGAGATATGGATAGAACCCAGGAGAATGGCACCAAGACCCCGTTTATGTTAGTTTTTATTGAAAGAAAAAACGGATTTGAATCAAGTGGATTTTTAACACGTTTAACGAATTTTGAATGGAATAACAATATTACAAAATTGTTACTCCAATCATTGTGCTTGTTGTTGTAATCGTTATGTAACAAGTTACACTACCACCTTAAAAAATCAAAACATTTTTTTATTTCAGTCACTTTTTCTTGCATTAGTTACGAAATGCATATTATCAGTAGTAAATTATCAGCTGTTAAGGTAGACAATATCGTCATAATAAAGAGTGAATATCGCGAGAACTTCATGAGGAACTTACAACATGCCATAAACACACATAAACACAAACCATTATCCTTGAAAATATCAATGGTTATCGAATCTTGTTTATTGCACACGTCACCGGCAGTACTACCCTGTAGGACAACGCAATTGCGAACAAGTTCCGCGACCGACACCGATTCATTATCCGACTTCCACACGTACCGTGAATTTCGTTCCGTTCCCGACGTATACATTAACACTAAACTCTATGCGTAAATAACATTAGGTCCACTCTTCCTCAATACAATACAAACGATAAGACAAAACGGCATCGGACATCGAATGATTACTAGTCTTGCATGTTTGATATTCGAACGGCGTATACGAAACAATCTGTAATTAAAAAGTAACTGTAATGCATCGGTTTTAAGGTTAATTTTCCGGCCAGACTAACGAATGTAGGTTCTTTTTAATGCTCGCTTCGGTGAAGCAATGAGAGAGGGCGTGCGATAAATAACCGCCTTTGAACCGTCACCGCTCGGCTATTAAAATATATTCAGAGATTGCTTGTGTTTTTTGTGGCGGGACTTGGCCGAGTTCCCGGGAGAGAAGATTGTCGAGCATGCCGATGAATTTATTCCGGCGAGTAGGGCTTTTGTACAAAAACACAAAGTGGAAATGTGGCAGGAAGTTGTGATCAAAATATCGATAACTGTCTATATTTAATTGAATGAGGTTTTACTGTTAATTTACTATAGTCTTAATATTTTTTTGTCCATTCAATCAAATGCTCATTATTAAAAGTAAGTAGAAGAATAACCAATGATTCAAACTGCTCGGAACTAATGTAAAACTAAAACAATAGAATGATTACATTGAACAGAAACACTAATCGTAAATTAAAATTCCCTGTTTTTATACAGCCAATGTAGAGGCGTCATTGTGAGCTACATACAGCGCCATCTATGATAACATTTCCGAAATAAGTATTCGACGCAAGCAAGACCTTTGTACCTCCACGGCCGGCAAGTCTTATAGCGCATTATTAAAAAATTAATCACCTTGGGGTGACTCGCAAACCGCTTTAATTGGTGATCAGTTTTAATTACGGTACTTTTAAGGCAAATATTAAATGACTTCAAAAATACAATGAGTTGTGAGGTGTGCCTCTTGCGGCGTATTCGTAATTGCCGCATTATTATCATGTTTCATATTAATTTATAAACGTTGAATTTTACCATGAAAAAGCTGCCAAATTCACGTTAGTAAGTTGAAAGTGCAATAGTGGTGCCTCTAGCACGTCTAGCAGCTGAAATGTAGTAAATCTCGTACAGTTGATGCCCTCACTTAGGTATCCACTATTTGTATGTTACTTAGTAAAAATAGTGCATACCAAAGTAAGGGCACCGACCCCACAATCCATAGCCTAAGCCGCTGAACCAATGTTGATGAATTTTTGTATAGAGATAGATGAGTCCTACGAGAAAGACATACGATCCTTTTTGTCATAAAAATAAATCATCAAGAAAAGATGAAATAGAGGATGAAAATTTGTATGGAGAATCAATAAAACTATGAAAATTAGTATAGTATAATAGGCTACTCGAAGTACTACCTACTTATTCTACGCAGACGAAGTCGCGGGTACCAGTTAGTGCTTATATGTATATAGGCAAATGATCTTGAACGTGGCATTGGAGTCAATTTTAATACTTTTGCTAGTCCAACCAAAGTGAAATTGGCCCCTATTTTACAGTTGTCTTTGCATAGATAGGTATAACGAACCTATTTAATAAACAGAATTTCTTTTTCTTTTCTTTTATAATACCTAGTGACAGGACGAAAAAATCATGCGCCTGTCCGTAACAATTTCAGTGCCACTCAGCTTTAAATCGTAAAGATCTTGAGGCACTGCCACTACGCGCCCGTCACCGTGATACACAAGTTGACAAGGCCCATGCGCCTGTAATTTCACCAGCACCCTTACCCTTCCAAACCGGAACGCAGTAATGCTCACATTACCGCTTGGCGGCAGAAATAGGTAAATTAGCACAGCAGTACTGCATCTTAAAACAGAGGTTATTTAAAACAGAGATTGCTAAAACAGAGGTACCAAGAAATTCAGTTCCGCTATTTAACTAACTAAAAAAAACTAAAAATTGGTAATTGACAATACCAACAATCGGTAGCTACTGGAAACATATTTATTATTATTAAAATTTATTCACTCAGGCAACAAGATCCACAGTTTGTTAGTTAGGAACTTACTTATGAACTTACGTATTTTACTTATGACTATGTTAGTCTTCTTCTTCTTCTTCCTGTCCTTATCCCACGTTAGGTGAGGTCGGCACAACATGTGTTTTTCTTCCACTCTCCCCTATCAGCCGTCATTTTTATACTCACACCTTTCTTATTCATGTCATATTTCATCCATCCTTTTTTTTCTGACGGGGGAAATCTTTATAGATACCCCTATGCTGTTCTTAACGTCGCGGTCTATCTCGCCGTCGTTCTGTATTAACGAACCGAGATACCGAAAATCGGAGCTGACTGGTAGGGATACACCATCTAAGGCAATATTGGTAAAAACTTATGACTATGTTAGTATACTTACAACTTTTACACAGGACAAAGTATTATTAAATAAATGTTGCGTTATTGATAACTCACCTCTTACGGTCATCAGGAGGCTGTTATTTGCGGAGACACGGCAATGAATTATAGATGATATTACTATAGTTTTCCTTGATACCAAATTTCGTTCCGAATTATATTTCTCTTTCATTGAGCTACCAGGTCAATGTTCTCTTTGATTTCAATTATGAAAATTGTCTCTCTGTCGTCGGATTTCTGTCGATGTTGTAGTATAATTGCAGATTAAATAGCCATGGTATTAGTTATGGCGTTAATAACGTCTCCGCAGTAAGGCTTCGTAATCCTGACACAGAACTATTTTTAAAGCCCGCGGCTTTTCGAGGATTATTGAAGTTGACGATTGTATTGTCATTATATTTTATTCTAACCTACAGGTTCATTATTTAAGTTATAATGTTCTTGCTCGAACTTGAAAATTAAAGTTTTTACTGGATCACAAAATTTCTCTATAAAATTATGTAGTTGCTCTGCCGGTTAAACTGGAACGAGTTTGAAACTAGGTCTTCACAAATTGATACTGTAGCCGACAGGTTAAAACGTTAACGTTATGCAGGTTACAGACAAGTTGTTCGATATATTGGACGGTCCAGCTCACTAATGTCTATTACATATAGTATGTTGTACTAAAAAGAATAGTCTTTCTCCGTCTGTTGTACGACGGCAGCACGTCAAGCTACACATTGACGAATCTTGTTTCGTTGCACTGGAGGCGACATTCGAACAAAAGCTTGATGTGCTGTTGACTTTATTTCGTCCAAGTACGTCTTGTTCTACGTGGTAATGTAATCAAGTAATTTTTGTCCAGTAACAGTGTTATAAGAGACACTATGTAAATGAAAGGTAATACATGTTTGGTAATTTGTTGTCTAAATTACCCCTCATGTTTTCAGTATACCTACCTAATTTTTTTTTATGTAAAGAAGGAGGCAAATGAGCAATGAGCCACTTGACGGAAGGTGGTCATCGTCTATGCCTTGCCAGCCTTTGAGAGCCCCGTAAACACGCTTTTTGAAGAAACCAATGTCGTAGCGAAAAAGAAATACTTCAAGAGAAAGATCATTCCACATCTTGCAGGTTCGAGGAAGGAACGAATGAGATGCCCGTGTGGTCTTAAAATGCCAGGCGTCTAAAATGTGGGGATAGACTCTATTCCTTTGGCGAGAGGTGTGATTGTGGAAACGAGACGGTGGCACCAATCCGAAAAGTTCCTGAGAGCACTCCCCATTACAAAAACGGTAGAACACACACAGAGAGCCAAGATCTCTCCGTAGGCTAAGGGTCCATATAACAGTGAAAGTGTTGAATAGATAACTTTGGAAAAAATATATAGTATAATTGAGGATGTCCACTGATTACTATACGGTGTGAAAAAACGGTTCCTAAAAAATTTTCACGATACAAAATTTACCTCGAAATTTCACAAGAAAACTGCTGAATTCAATAGGTACTTTAATATACTAATGATTTTTTTATATCAACTGAACTAAATTGAACACATATACTATACGATGTACATTTTTTTAAATGGCTTTAATTTCGTTTGTAAAAAAATAAATTCTTTAATTGAGCCAGTGTCCCTGCCCCACGACATAAGCAAAATGAACCGTATTAGTTTACGGGAAAAATTTGAATTCGAATTGAAGTAGTATCAACTCTTAAGTATAAAAATTTATCGTCTAATTACATTCATAGAATCTTTAAACCTCTCTTCTGAAAAGCTGTTATTTTGCAGATGGGTCTTATTACACCAAGGGTGCTATAATAAAATATAGGAAAAGACTATTATTAGGCGTTTCAAGACACAGGGTCTACTTAATTTGGGCACCAGTCACCTGTTAAGTTTTCACATGAATGTATTTTTAATATTGTGAATGGTAGAGAATAAATGATTATTATTATTAGAGTTTACGATATTTTAACAAATATCGCAATCGTTGTGCAATAACCCTATCTCGAAACCACTCGACCGTGAACGAGTATCTCGACGACGTGACGTATAGTGATGCTAAATCACGGGGGCTAACGACATTTTTTCCGGTTTTCGCCCCTCGTTCGCTTCGAGTGCTGTCTCGAGAGATAGTGTTCATTGGGTATAGTTAGCAAATTATTTTCGCGAATGTAAATGTTATGGTTTTAATGCAATGAGGTTTTCGTCAACTAAATAGATAAATATAATGTATCTACTGTTAATAAAATTAAAAAGCCAGCCAACAAAGTGTCAGGCCAACATATAAAAGATCCCCGTTGCTGTTCATAATTCGGCTTAAATACATTGAGATCTGATTTTATTTCGTGTGCAATATGAGCTGTTATAAATTTGTGACATCTAGAAAATCGTCATTTTACTGTGTTCTCGTTGAAAGCGCTAAGTGAAACAAACATACCTTAATTTCTTCGGATTCATTGCAACGATATTTCAAAAGTTTACGGAACACCGTAAAAATGACAGACGGCGCATATCTCTACAGGAGCATTTATCGTATTAAGAGATGGTTCCGTCATTTATTAGGTATGTATTCGTTAAAAGTACTAACTGAAAAAAATAAACCTCAGTTTCTTTAGATTTTTAGGAACGTTTTACTTTTTTAGGAACGGCCCATTAAACAAACATTTACGGAACGCCTTAAAAATGACGGCGCATAACGTACACAAACGTACTAAAAAGAGTTCTTTTTTATAATATCTTGTGACGGGAGGAACAAGTCGTGCGCCTGGTAGTAAGCGACACGTCTATCCATAACTGTTGCAGTGCCACTTATGCTGAGGCCGGGAATTTTTGTAATGTATGAGTTTACACGAACCCAGTGTGGCAGAGTTAATAAGAAATCGTACATTACAAAAATTCCCGCGCCCGGAACGCTTTCGCGGCCCGCCTCTGTGTGGCCAGAGCATTAGAGCTTTAAATCGCAAAGATCTGAGGGGCACTCCCACTGTGCTCGTCACCCTGAGACATAAGTTGACAAGTTCCATGTGCCTTAATTTCACCAACACCCTTACCCTACCAAAGCAGAAGTAGGTAAAGTGGCAGTCACATGGAGCTCTATTGCTACTAAAAAGTTGTTTGACCATGGAACCCTAACAATACGGTATCAAAAATATACCTAAACATCCTCATTGTCAAAAATGTACAAAGCGAATCTCCTTTGTTATATTAGAACTGTTCAATAAATAATACTCTAATAAATTCATTCAGTCGACAGTCGAATTGTTAAGAAGTATTTACTTAATGAAAACGTGACTGTGTTCCGTTCGCGCAAAAATTCTTAATTATAACAATTAATCCATTTAATACGAGTACGACGTGACTACACTCGCGCGTAGGGTGGGGTGTTTTTTTAAAAAAGCTTTTTACGTTAACTATATTTGTTTTGCTATCGGTGCAGAGGGCGGGGCGGGGCGTCTGCCTCATTATTTAGATATTAATCCTACACTCTCCCTCCGTGAGTCCTCTGGGCTATGTCTAGGGTTGCCCGTAAATCTTATCAATATCTTTAAAAAACACTGAAATAGTGAAAACAGTGTTATAATATTAAATTATTTATTAAAGTTCTGAATTGATGTATAGTCGTAGTGTGTGTAAGTAATTCTAAAATGATTTCTGATATATTACTAATAAATAAAAAGCAACACAAATAAAGTTTATAAAAACCTTCAAAGTTTCTTTAAGAATTACTTCCAATTATGAATAACATTTTGAAATGTATTTTTAATGGACTTAAAAAAAGGAGGAGGGTCTCAATTCGACTGTTTTTTCTGATTTTGATGATTCTTTTTTGTTAGAAAGAGAGTACCTCAGTATTGGTCCCATTTAAAATTGAAGGAAATATTCCACCTCTAAGTTTTGCACTAGGGGATGAATCCGGTTTCGCGCATTTTCCGGTAAGCGATTTCAATAAAACTTGGCAAATAGATGTAAGTCCATGAACTTCTGAGGTTGGTTTTTTATATCAAAAAGTTACAAATAACAGAGATATTGCATCTTAAGTTACACTTATATCAGTACAACAGATATAAGTGTAACAAATACGTAGAGAAATTCCTACGGTTTGTTCACTCAATCTAAGGCTCACTTGGTAAAACGGTGGCCCTAGTTTGGCATACAGACATAGGTTTGAGTCCTGTTGAGGATCTGATCGAGGCAATTTTTATTTGTGTTCGATGCAAAGATATTAATAATTATTTCAAAACAGTTGAGTAACTTCACGAAAAAAAAAACGATTATCATGGAAGTAAAACAACATGATATACAATAAAATCAATACTTTAAAAATAACAATTTCTTAGATTAAAATAAATAATAGCAGCAGTAGGACTCCTTGTGAAACAGCTCGCACAGGGAAGTACCTTACCTGTTTCTGCCGCGAAACAGTAATGTAAGAATCATTGCATTTCGGTTTTTAAGGGTGCTGTGAAATTACAGGCACATGGGACTTGTCAACTTAAGTCTCAGGGTGACGCACGCAGTGGCAGTGCTTGTGTAAATAAAATCTTTGTGATTTAAAGCTCTGAGTGGTACTGTAACTTTTATGGTCAGGCGCTTTGGTGACCCAACGAGGGAGAAAAATTGCTTCTCAATTGCGAGGTGGACGGTACGAGTCCATGTGTCAATATAGACCTTAATTTCTATTTTATATAATTCAATTAAACTTTTTTTCTGTAAATTTGTAAATATTTACTAGCAATACCGGTGAAGAAAAACATCTTGATGAAACCTAGGTACATATCAAAGTAAACTCACAAGACTTGGAACTATCTTTCGAGGGTCTTCTCTAAAGATAATAGTTCTGTGGCCAGCAGTAGGACGTATTATCGGTTGACAATGCCATTCAAATTTTTTATTAAAACTTTTGCTTCTTGATTTAACTTTAAAATATCCTGTTTAAAAAAATCAGCCTTTAGAATGATGTGAACAGTGACAACCCTAGTATGTGCAAGCCGTCACGTATCGTCGGTTGTTTTTAATGAACGTAGAGACAGTTGGTACTGTATTTTCATTGCGGGGAGCATCTCGTTATTCGATGGAGAGTGATTACAAAAATTTCATTTTGTGCAGAAATTCGTGCACAGTTTGTAATCTATGAATTACCTATTGTGCTTTATAAAATATAATCATGCACAAAGGCGTAGAGCTCCTGAAAACAGTAAAAAGAAGGAAACTGCAATACTTTAGGCACATCATGTAGAGTGAAAAATACTCTCAACTGCAACATATTCTGCAAGGGACAATTCAGGGCCGCAGAAGACGTGGCCGTGAAAAAAACACATGGCTTCAAAATCTTGTAGAGTGGTTCAACATGAATACCACAGAACTGTTCCGAGACACGACTTCACAGACCCAAGTAGTTATAATGATATCCGACCTCCGGTAGGAAAAGCCACCCCAATAAAAAGAAGCTTTATGAAAAGTATAGCGATATTTGTTAAAGCATCGTAACCTCTAACAGGTAGTCTTTTTATTGTTTTAATACCTTGTATTAATGGTGTAATAAGGCCCTTAGTGTAATAAGGCCACAACTGTCAAATGACGATTTTTAGGAGATAGGTTTGAAGAATCTACGAACGTAGATGTCTTTATTATGCTTAAATAGGAGGGTTTTTAAAATTTCACACAATATTATATGCGATTTGTTTCATGTAATTTTTATACCTTTCACGTGACACAAGCACTTTTGACGTATGAACACACGTGGCTTTATTATACTACGATCTGTTAATAAGGTTTCGGTCTGTACAGGACCCACCTGGATAGGTGACACTGTCCACCGCGTTTCTGTCGTAAAGTACTGGTCTGTTCCGGATTCAAAGGTAGCGAAACATTAATAAAAACCTTCATTCGTACGGCCGGCAATGCATTTGCGATATCACAAGGAACTTCTCTTGTAGAATAAGTAAATAGGTTTGCTCTCATCATGTAAAAGAAAGTGGCCTCCGTGAAATCATAAAGTTTTCTATAAACAATGTTAAACGGAGATGTGCAAACATATTTATGGTTGGCAAAACGGCTTCGATTCCATAGTAGTCCTCTGGTTTGGGTGTCGGTTGTACAGCGAACAATTTAGTTGGAGTTAATGAATCATAAAAGGTGCAAACACAATGCAATAAGACACATTGTAGAGTCATTACATTCAATGATACGTTGTACTAAGCAGATTTATATTACATAACATCTAAACACGTGCAAAAGTGTCTGGGAATTAGTTATGAAAATATCGTTGCACATCAAGCTACTTTTGTATAATACGTCGGTGTCTTTAGTTAACACCTTCTGATTTTTTGTACTTTCTTCTGAAAGTCCCCTACTTACTGATTTGTGTTGTCGTGGTAAATTAGCAAGTCTTTGAATTCATATGGGATATAAATATGGGATATTGATGGAGTAAATACATATGAATATCTTTTGAAGTAAAGTCAAAAAGTAGCAAGGCCGTTGACAGAGGACTAGGACTTTACAATTATTAACTAGGATCTTACAATTGTTAAAAATGTAATTATTAAGGAAAAAGATCAATTACACCAACATATTCGGGTCCAAATGTTAACCAATTCCTCGCTTTTCATATGATCTTGGTGGCGTGGCGACAAATACAACAATGTCCGGTGGGTGGTGGTTACAAGTATCGTGAAAGACAAATTGATGGATCGTGCTGAGCTTCGTTCTGTCCATTTCTTCCACTTTATCTTCCTCTGAATATCTATCTTTATTGCCGTAATTGTGTAACACGATTTGAGGTATTGCATGCTGTTTGCTTTTTCAGTAACTACCTATTCAGTATTTGCTATGTATTGTAGCTTGCTTTTCTAAAAACATCAGAGACGACGTTGGCTAAAGGAAGATACAACTGTGGGGCTGCATATCACTGTTTTGTATAAAAATTATGATCAATTTGCATAATCAATTCCACAATCACATTAATAATGATGATAGCTATTAAAAGTATTTACGAATTTTTAATGAATGACACTAAGTAATATTATATTTCATTTGTTAAATTCGACATTTTTCTATTATTGAACATATTGTCATTAGTTACTGCCGGTTGGTGAAGTACGGGTATGACGCGTCCCGCAACATAAGCACACCTCGTAATTTAAACCCGATCATGCGCCGCAGGCCGAAGCCAACCCCACTGTTATGGACAGGTGTGTAGCTTACCATCAAGCGCACGACTTGTTCGTCCCGTCACTTGATATTATAAAAAAATGGGGTACAGCACGTATCTACTATATAAGGCTCAATTTGATGGAATGGAAGTGAATTTTTGTAACTAAGTTGCACGTAGTACGATGAACTTTCTGTCGATTCTGTAACGTACAAACAAGGTAGGTACGATACGGTAGCTGAGCGAGAATTGTCGTATAGTCGCTCGACCTGTTTTTTGGCTCGTTGTACAACGTCAAAATAGTTAAAATTGTAACGTAGTCGCTTACAACTATTGATATTGTAATATTACAGTATAGATTAAAATCAAAAAATCAAAATCAAAATAATCTTTATTTCATAGGTAAGCATTATTACACTTGAAATCGTCACAATGGTTAAACTCTACCGCTCATTCGTAAGGCAGATTCCCCTGAGAAGAATGAGCAAGAAACTCTAGGGGTTGCTCTTTGTAAATAACATTTACAATATTTTTTTATTTGAAACATCAGATTGAGACTACCTCCATGAGCTAAACGGGTTACTACCACGGATTTTTGTCATCCAAGTACGCAGAAGTTGTATAATAACCTTTAGTATAAAGTTTTTGTTTCACTATAGTTTTAAACCTCGTGAAAGGCAAATTTTGTATATCAACCGGAATCTTGTTATAGAAGCGTATACATTGCCCCTTAAATGATTGTTTGACTTTGTGAAGACGACTATCAAGAAAAGCTAGTTTATTTTTATTCCTCGTATTAATGTTATGTCTGTCACTATTTTTCATAAAGAAATTACTATTCCTTTTAACATAAATTATATTTTCATAAATGTATTGTGAGGCTAGTGTAAGAATGTTAATTTCCTTAAACTTATCTCTCAAAGATACTTTGGGGCCCAGATTGTAAATTGCCCTAACTGCACGTTTCTGCAGGACAAAGATTCTATTGATATCGGCGGCATTACCCCAAAACAAAATGCCGTATGTCATTAGACTGTGAAAGTAGCTGAAGTAAACCAATTTAGCGGTTTCGACGTCTGAAAGTTTCCTTATTTTTTTAATCGCGTACACTGCAGAGCTGAGCCGTTTTGACAACTTACTTATATGGGGACCCCATTGCAATTTAGCATCTAACGTTATACCTAGAAATACAACTGTATCCACAAGATTCAATTTTTCGTTTCTAACTACAATGTTTGTAACCGTCTCTCTAACATTGGGTAATGTAAATTTCACACAATTTGTTTTTTTCTCATTAAGAAGTAGGTTATTAACAGCAAACCAATCAACTACTTTAGATATAGCATTGTTCACATCGTCATAGGAACATTGGTGCCTTTTAACTTTAAATAATAAGGAAGTATCATCAGCAAACAATACTATCTCATGTTTTATACCCTCCATAAGGCTAGGTAAATCATTAATATAAACTAAAAACAAAAATGGGCCTAGAATTGAACCTTGAGGGACACCCATGCTAATTACAGACCCTGACGATCTCGTACCGTTAACATCGACCCTCTGTACCCTACCACGCAAATACGATTTAAGAAGGTCGAGATCACGTCCCGCCACACCATAATGGCGAAGTTTCCTGACCAGTGTATCATGGTGCACACAATCAAAAGCCTTGGAAAGGTCACAGAATACACCAATAGCATCATATGAGACTTCCCATGCATCAAATATATGATTAATCAACTCTACACCAGCGTCGGTTGTAGAGCGACCCCGAGTGAAACCAAATTGTTTAGGGGACATTAAATTATTACTATAAAAATGTGCACACATCTGATTTAGAATAATTTTTTCAAATATTTTACTGAGAGTTGGTAGTATTGATATAGGTCTGAAATTGGTGGGGTCAGAAATACTACCAGATTTGAAAAGTGGAATAACTTTACTTTGCTTCATGAGGTCAGGAAAGACACCATCATCAACACATTTATTAAAGACACAGGCTAAGTAAGGCGCAATACAATCAACTATAGAACTAATTACTCTGACTGAAAGACCATCAAGATCAGCAGTATTTTTTATATTTATAGACTTAAAGGCTTTAACAATATCGTTTGGAAATACATGACGGAACCTTAAATTAGTGATACTAACTGCATTATTTTCTTTTAGTAAGGATTCAGCGGCCGTGGGAGATGAATTTAACGAATTAGTAGTCAAAATTGGAATGTTGGTAAAAAAATTTTCAAATATTTTAGCAACTTCTGCGTCTGTGTTTACAATTTTGTCATTAAATCTTAGTTGAAAATCTAAGTTACGAGGTTTGACCCTTCCAGTTTCGCTATTTATAATATTCCAAGTCGTTTTTACTACATTCGCGCTGCTTTTTATTTTATTATTAATAAACATTGCTTTGGCTGCCACACAAACACGTTTAAACATTTTCGAATATTTCCTAACAAAATCATTAAAACTGTTACTAGTGTTATAAGTTCTTTCATCGTAAAGATCATACAGCCTTTGTCTACTTTTGTGAATTCCCACAGTCGCCCATTCACTAAATTTCAATGAATTATTAATAGTTATGATTTTGGACTTAAAAACATTATCACGTTCACTTTTCACTATGTTGAAAACTGAATTATACAATTTATTGGGATCGTTAACGTACGGAATGTCAGTTAGTTTAAGCATTACGTTATTTCTATAAGCTTTAAGTCGACCATTATTTATCGGAACACATGTGATATCCTTTTTCGGCATTTTGTCAACAGTTATATTAAAAGTGGCCAATTGACCGCAGTGATCTGAAGTTAATTTATTTATAATAGATTTATTACTAGGTACGGCGTTGGTATAAATGTTGTCTAAACAAGTGGCAGTAGTAGAAGTTATTCTAGTAGGCACCAAAAAAAGATTCACAAGGTTATAACATTGGAAAAATGATATGAGCCTACTGCTAGCACTGGAATCTTCTAATAAGTTAACATTGAAGTCACCACAAACAGCAATATATTTATTTATATTATTTAATTTGGCTAAAACTTCATCTAATTCTTTTATTTATCTAATCTTATATTACTGGTCTACAGCCCATCTGACACCCTGGTCCGCGTGTGCCGTGACACCTACGTACGCGGTATGAGCTCATTGATCTTTGACCTAAAACCTCTTCAAATTTAATGTAGAATTGGCAAAATAACACAAAATACTCGTACACTAAGAAACGAAATTGTTAAAGCGCTTCTTTATTTTTATGGGAAATCTAATATATTCATAAGAAAAATAACTTTTTTATAAAAAACCGGCTTCATAAGTTCGTGGAATTACATCTATTTGCCAAGTTTTATTGAAATTGGTTAACGGAAAGTGCGCGAAACCGGATTCATCCCCTAGCTCACCACCCTTAAATGTGGACTATTTTCTTCAAATTCAAATGGGACCAATACCGAAGCACCCTCTTTCCAAGAAAAAAAAAGAATCATCAAAATCGGTTCACAAATTTATTTATTATTTATCCCGTAACATGAGAAAAACCTTCTCCTTTTTTTCAAGTCGGTAAAAAATGGGCTTTATTTCACATAAACCTCACACAATTATTACCTATGTTATTTACAAATACAGTAAATGTAATAATAAAGAAACGAATTAAATAAAGCGCGTCTGGCGATAACAGTCATGGTTGCCAAATCTGGTGTGCTTCTAGTTTCACTAGGACTCTTAACCCTTTAAACCCGTAACGCAGTAACGCTCACAGTACGAGTATTGTTTAGCGGCAGAAACAAGTAAGGTGACAGAAAGTACTTCTTTGGACGAATTGTTTCACAAGGAACTTACTGCAAAAGTTACTTTTAAACGTTTACGTCAAAACGATACCCCCCAACTCCAACTTTATTTTTTGGTCGTTTTCTGTTATTTTTGTAAGCAGCCATGTTTATTTACTAATAAATTTTGTTTATTAGTAACAAAAACAACTGGCGAGTATTTTAAGCTGTTTCGCAAATCCTTTAACCACGATGGCAAGCGTTGTAGTAAATGCCATCGATACAGTAAGAAGGAGAGTTCAATAAAAACAAATAACATGTTCTATTTATGTGATCGGCAAATGAAATTGCTTAGAATACTCAAAGGGACTTAAGAGCCTAAATTTTCTGCTTTCGCAAAAGCGTTGATAGTTCCCAGATCTACCCACTGATCTATCACCGGCATAGGCAATAAATTTTGTCGTGTTCTATCCAATATAGAATCGTGACAAAACCCATTTCTCAAGACAGTAGCGAGGTAGGGAATTTTTGTTACGCAAAAGTGAATTTTATTGCGTTATAGTGGAATTTACAACCATTCTTAAATTTGTTTTTGCCCTCAAACCAATCCTCTAACATATGGAGATTTTGATATGGTGTTTCAGTTTCTTTATATTCTTTGCATTATTTGTGTTACTATACATTTCGATGCCTTACTTTCTTAAACTCGTATCTTATAAAGAGTGATTAGGAGATGGCAAAACTTTCTATTTATTTTAAATTTCTTATCAAGGCTGTTAATTTGGATGCGTTACTTTATGAATAGATAAAAGCCAGAGTGTGAACATGAAGCAAATGTGATGTGAAATCTACTTGCGGAATTCGTATATACGACCCATTTTTAGCAACTTTTATTTCAGTAACTTTGTGCTTTAAGATACGAGTTTGAGAGAGTAAGGCGACGATTTGCTTTTGTATTTTTTGTTGTATCTTTCGAGCTTAGTTTTAGGGTTCACATGTCAAACTTTGTTACTAAGTATTTCATACGTTTTGGGATACTACGTACCAACCCACGTACCTACTTATATTATGAATTTCAAACTCGTCAATACATGTACTTATACATATTTGTGTAAATAGGGTATTTTTAAATAAAGTCAGTACATATGTAATTTCCATTTTTGTTCAAACATTTGTCATATGCCGCTAAACAAGTTTTTGAATGCCTGTGAATAAGTCTAATCCACGACCGCAGTTTTCACTTGTTTTTGTATTTTTTACGCCCAAAACAAGTAAACTACAGTGGGAAAAGCGCTAAACGCCTAAGTGCTTAAACTGTACTAAATAGGTATGCTTCAAGCCCAAGCAAGCATGCTTTCAAGCATGCAAGTTTGGCATGAAATACGCAACCGTGACTTTTTTAAAAAACTTTGTAGATACCCTACGGTGAAATAGTTATAATATAGCGCTAAATTTTAATGTGACATTTTGATGGGTGTTCACGTGATCGGAGGATCACGTATTATGTACATTTTGGGGTACACGGGGCCTTATGAGGTAAAGGACAATCCAATGATAATACTTATATCTATAGAGATAGTGGGTTAATGTGAGTATCATAGTCCACTCTCTCTTACCTATATAATTACGTCACATAAATACGAATTAAGACGACGCAAACCATCGAGCAAGTTTTTCTTTGTGTTCGATCTTTGTTTAATTATAATTAATTAGTGAAGTGATTTCACAAAAAAAATATATGAATATCACGATGGTTAACATCACAATAAAATCAATAAAAATGAATAATAATAATAAATTTCAAATAATAAACATAACCTACGACGTACTTTTCTTGACACATCTAGTTATTAGCGGTCTGTGCAGACTACGCACATGCGTACGCACTCTTGCCCGGTATGTTAAATTATGTTGGTTGAGGCAAAACTACCCACCTCTTAAAAATGTCGTATTTGTATTACAAAGATTTTGTTGCATTTACTTAGCGCTTGTCGTACGACGTACTATGTTTATAGCTTATGTAATGTTACTATATTTAAATTTCTCATTTAAGTGAATGTATAATTATTTTGAGAAAATAAATTCTTAAGCCACAAAATCATTCAAGTACACTATGGAAAGGTAGGTGTACGGCACCACAAACATATTTGACTTCAAGTTACGAATGTTGAAAAAAAATTATTCAAAATGATTCTTTATTAAATTTTTGCCATTTCCGCTTCAAAATAATCCTCTCGAACATAAAATTCCAAACGCTATCAGCTTTTACCGAACGTGTCAAGTTTTCATTTCCCGTAAGTAGATTTTATGGCGATGAATTGAATAAGAATCGAGTTTCAAAGGAATCACTGCTCAAGCACGCGAAAGAGACTCGTATGAGCGCGTGTCCGTGCAGTGTTGAGGAAACGTCGATTTCCATATCGATAGAATTTTTTTGGAGTGCAAGTTAAAAGTGCTGCTGAAATTACAGGCACATGGGACTTGTCAACTTATGTCTCAGGGCGACAGGCGCAGTGGCAGTGCTCCTCAGATCTTTGCGATTTAAAGTGCTGAGTGGCACTGCAACTGTTATGGACGGGCGTGTAGCTTACCATCCGGTGCACGACTTGTTCGTCCCGTCACTTGATATTACAAAAAAAATTTCGTACAGTCAAAAATAAGGTGTAAGCAAGTAAGTACTTCAAGTAAGAAACTTAACTACTGTAAAATCACGTAACGCATATGGATATAAATAAGAGATTCTATTATTGATAAAACGATCAAACAACAACAGAGAAAAATTCCTTCGATCCGGCTGGGCTTTAATAACAACAAATTAGTGGAATATTCTTCCAAAAAATATATGAATTACTATCATGGTAGTAAAAAATCATAACATTCAATGAAATAGAGATTCTAGTTTACCTGTACGAAAACAGTCACGCATGCAGCTGTTTCAATCAATATTGGTTTGTCTAAAATGTTATGTAATAGGTATATCGAAAAGTGTTAGAGTGTATTCGACGTTTTAATTGAAATAAGCGTATTTATTATCCGTCATAAAACAGCAATTATTCGGATGGAGATCGAAAGCAATCCTGATCAAAATTGCGCACATCTCTACAGAAAAGATCGTATAATTGCAGCGGTGGACACAAAGGCATTATCACATAATACCTAGCTATACACTACTTAATTGAAAGTTAGCGCTTGTTTTGTTTTGGCGTATGGACATGGAATGTATTTTACAGCAGATTCCTATATTTAGTATTCCGGCCTTGTTTTTTTGTTGTGGATACCGAGAGTCAATCATGTTTCTTGTCATTTTTACTTGCACATCAAAGCTTACTATTTACTTGTAAACAAATTTAAAAAAACGAGCTCAATAACCGTACCGAATTTTTTTTTAATCTCATAAAGTTGGATACATTTTAAAGTAAAAGATTTATTTACGATGCCACTTGCAATTAAAAATTTTAAGACAATTAATGTTACTCATCGTACACTCGTACCTACTAAGGAAGTGAGTAGATGTTATCTAACATCTACACTGAACTGATTCAGTGTGTGTAACCTATAAACAGGACATGTTTTATGACATAGCTAGTATTTTGATGACTTATGAGCAACATGTGCTTCTATTTGAACGATCTTTGAGTTTTACAACCGTATCCTTTAAATAGTAAACCCTTTTACATTGACGATAATCGGCGCACGCATACCAAATGTAGATTACTTTTTAGGTAAAAATGTATTATAATTAAACTCAGACGTGTCTTTTCGTGTTTTCCTTGTTAAAAAAATTCGATATCTGTAAAATGAGTTCCTATTTACTTAAATTGGTAGGATTTTAGTAAATGTGTCTACGAATACGTACGTTGTTTATTTGATTACAAGCCAATTTGAATGAAATATTGTTAAAGGCTAGTAGGTTCAAATATGGAACATCAAGAGTATATATATATAACAACGCCAATTAAAGGTAAATTTCTAGATGCTTGGCTTAGACTACAAACATGTTTGCCGTGTTTAACTCATTATAAAACAAGCCAAGTCAACAATTCCGTTTCTTTGTTACTGCTAGTACTTGCGCTAATAACCGCTAATGTGGTTCACCTCCTTAGCTTCATTAGCGCCTTGAAGTTAGCGCCGCGTGTTCGAGTACGCGGTATTGCACGATCTGGCAACGTTACGCGCCCGCCAGCTATTATCGACAGCGCGGTTGCCGTTCCGCTGCCGACACCGGTCTCGACGCTCTCTGGCCTTGCTTGCCCCGCGCCCTCGGCAAGTCGGCAGTCTCGCTAGAGCGCTACACAAATTATAACGCGATTGCAATTCGTCATGGATTCTAATTCTGATTCTTCGGATTTGCTTTGGCCCAAATTAGAAATTGATTCTGAAAATGATAGTCCTAGACGAGAAACAAGAATAAATTGGAATTCTGAAAACACAATAAAACTAATTAAGATATTGGAAAAAGATTGTAAAGAATTGTGGGACGTAAAAAATCCGTTGAACAAAGATCGATGTGCAAGACAAGCTAAGTTGGACTATCTGGCGGATCAATTTGGAACAACTTCAGAGGAGATAAGTAGAAAAATACACAATTTGAGGACGCAGTTGAACAACGAATTAAGGAAGATTAAGCGGAGGCACGCAGCGGCGGGGAACGGGGAGGCGAGCGGGGTGGGCGGCAGCGGGTGGGAGTATTTCGATGCCCTTTCGTTTCTCTTGCGAGCTCCCACCGCCTGCGACTCGCTGACATTTCCAGGCGACCCACTCGATTCCGTTGACGGCGTTAATCTCGAGGTATGTACCAAAGTATCCCATTCATTTACGAGTGACAATAAATTGTCTTACAAATGTTTTCCTAGTTGGCAGAGTTTCAAGCAAATGAGGAGGCGGAATTCGGGGCAGCAGCAGCCAGAGCACAGCAGTCATCAGCCGTGGTATCCCCTAGTGTGCGCAGGAGTAAGCCAGGGCTGCGCGTGGCGGCATCCGCGCCACCGCCGCTGCTCGCTAACCCGCTGATGTGGCATCCCGAAGAAGCTGAACCGAGACTCAGACCTGGAGCGAATGCTGATGAGTGTCAGGTAAGATATTGGTTTTATATTACTTCCTTTCAAATAGTTGCTATGATTATTAAGACAAATTGTTATTTATATTATATCTAATACAACAAAATTAAATATAATAATAATTAATAAATTGATGGTACTCACCTTTTATATTGTATTTGTTTGGTGCACCTATTGTAGAATTTAGGTATGTAGGTGGAGAATTTGTTATATAGGTACTCTTTATTGCAAAGAAAAAGAGATGAAGAAAATAAGAAGGAAAAAGAATACCTATATAACAAATTCTCCAAACGGCAACGATTCAGCGTAGCGGATAATGTTTATTATTGGGTAATTTAAGCTCCAAAATTTGTTTTCTAATTTAGATTTTCGGTGACTTCGTAGCATCTGAACTACGCACACTCCGTTCAGACGAATCACGAAAGAAACTGAAGCGCATGATTCAAAAGGCCATTTTGCAAATTGGCGAAGAAGAAGACGTGAATATCATCAACTGCAAGTACTCCTAACATCAGGACACGCTCTCCTTGGATGGATGAGCTAAGCCTAAAACTATCAGTTAGATTTTTCAAAGAAAGCCAGATGATATACCTAGCCTTTTGTGTATCTAAAGAAGTAT
>NW_020654810.1:17179536-17200285 GCF_003589595.1 Hyposmocoma kahamanoa
AAAAAAAAACGTATCTTGTATGGATGGTAAGGAAAAAATAATTTTTGTGTCATTTACATTATTATCATTATATTTATTATCATTGCGTCATATGTTATTATGTACACAGGCACCGTTGTTATTTCTTGCAAGTTAGATTTGCGTATATAGCAGTATCAAACAAAACACCTACATTTTTGTCAGGACCACACGCAGAGAGAAATGCGCTGCGATGCTCCGAGACTGGTTTCAGAGCATTGAAATTTATACCTTATTCTGATTGTTATAGCATACAATATATATTGATAAATTTAAAGTCCTATGCATTGCCGTCCGCCGGTTTGCGCTGGCCTTTTAGGAGTCACGTCACTTCAGCGTAAAAATGTGCTCGTAATATGTACTATGTGATAACTATACTAGCCTGCATTCATTTTTGTGAGACTGTTGTATTATGTATATTGCAATAAGTACCATTATTCTTTACTATAGATGCCTAGAAGTTTCAAGATAGTTAATAGAAGCTCAAGTGCGTAAACTAACCCTATTCGAGAAGAAATTAATTGTTATCTCAACCGCGGTATTCTGTGGCGAATATCGCAGATTTGTTGATTAAAATGTGACAAAAGTATATTGTCAAGTCTGTTTTGTTACAAAATTAATCATACAATTCGAGTTCTTAGGTAGGAGTTTCGCGATTGTTACACATGGGAAATGAAACTATTTGTCCGTGACCGTGACCATGGGACCTGTAAAGGGCCCGAAACGTTGGTTTGTTTAAAAAACAAATATACGCGATTTAAACCCGGAAAAACAGTTTCATTTCATACAATTGTCAAAAAAGTTGCGACTGTGAGTGAATTATGTCATTGTAATATCACATTACCTATATTTATATCTGTCGAACAATGAATAAATTTTGTTAATAAAAATGAGAGTGAGTGATTAGGCCAATATTATTATGAACAGTATGCGATATGTGCTACTTTTCAAGCGAACACTCCAATTCAATTTAATTTAACTCTTAATTATTTACTGCATTAATAACAATAATTTTCCGTTAATAAAATTGAATTTAATTATTATGTAATGTACTGTACCAAGTAATGTTAAATTTATTAATGGGTGTATACCTAAATAAAGCAACATTTTGTTTTATTTTATAATAAATTATATAAAACTAAATTGAAACTACATTAATTTTCATTTATCTAATTTCTTCATCATCACGTCCGTGGTAGTTCTCTGCCAGACAGGCCTTTTGCCACAGAGAGCTAGACGCAATTGCCTAAATTTGTCACTTCGACTAAATTAAACTTCACCCAAAAGTCAAAAGTAAAAGGGAATTTGTTGTTTTTTATCAACTAACGACGTAGGTCCGGTTAAAGGAAGTATTTACACCGGGTTCGATTCCGTTGAATCAATTGGTTCAACTTTGCGAAACTTGAACAATTGAGCTTATAATATCAAATTCAAAATCATTTGTTTCATAAGTAACCAAATTACGCTTGAAATCGTCTTAATTGATTAAGCACTGTTATTAATTCGTAAGGCATATTGCATCGAGAAGAATGAATAAGAATCTCTAGTAGATTTTTGTAAATAGATGTTTTTCACGTTTACTGTACCTGTTTATTTCAAAATACCACAGGTAGATACAACCAGAAATAAATACTAAGAGCGATACCACACGATGCGAGAATAGCATAGTATCGTACTTTGTGTCGCTCTCGCGCAAGTTGCACCCTATCGTACTAGCCCTACAGAACAACATACCACACGGAGCGTTGAAACGGACGGAGCGCCGACGGAAGCAACTTAGAGCAATGCCATACTATTTGTGCTGCGACGACGGCGACCGACGCTGCGTTGTGACATGTTACACAGTATGTTGTAACGGCGCGCCATCGCAAGCAACTTAGTACATTAAAATAGGTCTTCCATGGATTTTTGTCTTCTTAAGTACGCAGAAGCTGTACCTTTTTTATATAATATTAAGAGACGGGACGAACAAGTCGTGCGCCTGATGGTAAGCTACACGCCTGTCCATAACAGTATCAGTGTGAGCTTTAAATCACAACAATCTGAGGGGCTCTGTCACTGCGCCCGTTACCGTGAGACATAAGTTGACAAGTCCCATGTGCCTGTAATTTTCACCAGCACCCTTACCCTTCGAAACCGGAACACAGTAATGTTGACATTACTAATTGGCAGCAGAAATAGGTAAGGTGGCAGCACCTCCCTGGACGAACTCTTTCACAAGAAGGTCTACTGCCACTACCACTACTACTGCTACTACCACTACTGCTATTACCTTTCGTGCATCTAAAATTTTTACTTGACTATAGGTAGTTTAAAAGCTCTTAAATAGCATTTAATATAGTAGCAGTGATGGAGCTCCTTGTGAAAGGTTCGTCCAGGGAAGTCGCCACCTTGAAAAGTGAAGTTACGGGTACATGGGACTTTTTAACCTGTGTCTCAGCGTGACCCTCAGATCTTTGTGATTTAAAGCACTGAGTGGCACTACAGTTGTTATGGACGGGCGTGTCGCTTACCACCAGGCGCACGATGTGTTCGTCCCGACATAAAAAAAGCAAATTTTGATTATCAACAGAAATATTCCCAAAGAAACTCGCAAAATGTTGCGACCATAATGTAAACTAGTGTGACAATGTGATTTATTATTTTTATAACGCAATAGCTCATTAAAATAGAAACGAGGGGTTTAACAGAAAGGTTCACAGTTCAATAAGTGTTAACCGGTGTCACCAATTTACCGTTTCTGTACTTATCGATTCTACCCTCATGCTATTTATTATTGATGAAGGGAATTGCTGTTTTGGATGTCGTTTCGAGTTATTATTACAACGAAAAAACACCGGTGCGTATCATTAACTGCCTCCGTGGCCGAACGGTTCCCATGCCGGACTGCCACGCAGAGGTCCCGGGTTCGATTCCCGGGCCGGGGGAAATATTTGTATTGCCTACATTTATTTCTCTCGTGAGTTTGGGTGTAATTTACGGTTGTCTATATATGTGTCCATAGCACCCGCGACACAGTATTTCCCTAGTAGGCTATGTTGAGTGTGTGCGTTATTATTATTATTATTATTATTCCCGGTAATTTATAAAAAATAATATGCAATTAATTAGCAGATTAATGGGCTGAGTACACAAGGTTTTTTGTGAAGTACAAAGAACCCCTCAGGACCATAGAACTACCGTCATAACAATAACTTTTGTTCCATGATTTCTGATTATTCATAAGATTCACTTTTGTACAAAAATAAAAACATTTAAATAGATCGTTGTAAAGGGTAATAACTCTGTGCGTTAACAAAAGAAATCACTAGCTTGAATATCAGATCGATTCAAAATGCAGGAGCGGATTTGGCGTAAGTCGGAGAGAACACTTGCACTTTTGAGCTTATTACCTTACAATACAGGGTATTTGTAAAACAGCTGCTTGTGAAAGAGTTCGTCCAGGGAAATATAGCCACCATACTCATACCTATTTCTAAAACCGAATAGTCATGTGAGCGTTACTTCGTTCCGGTTTTGAACACTGGTGAAAGTGCACAAGAATTTTTTTTTTATGATACCAAGCGACAGGACAAACAAGTGGTGTGCCTGCTGTTAAGCGACACGCCTGTCTATAGCAGTTGCAGTGCCACATAGATTTAAATGGCAAAGGTCTGAGGGACAATGCCACTGCGCTTGTCACCTTGAGACGTAAGTTGACAAGTCCCATTTGCCTGTAATTTCACCAGCACCCTTACCCTTCAAAACCGGAACGTAGAAATGCTCACACTACTGCTTGGCGGCAGAAATAGGTAAGGTGGCAATACCTACTTCCCTGATGGACGAACTCTTTCACAAGGAGTTCTACTGGTACTAAACGTGACCAGTAGACCTCCTTGTGTCCTTGTTGTTGTCAGTTTACTTCACTTGACTTGTTGATTTCAGGGTGTCGGGTGCAGTGGCAGTGCCCCTCACATCTTTGTGATTTAAAGCTCAAGGTGGAAATGAGACAGTTAGGCTGCTTTCCACCAGAGATGTGCGACGTAGCGAGGCGCTGTGCGAGGAAAAAATCCACCAATAGGATTGCTTCATTTTCCTAGCCTCGCTTAGCGCAGCTCCGGTGGAAAAGGGTTAGCGGAGCTACCGCCACAGTATTTGTACATACAAAATGGCGAGAGATGTGTGCGAGGTATGCGGGTGAAGAACGTGTGCAAAACGGTGTAGGAAACTCTTTAATTTTTTCCAGCCTCTAAGAGGAAGCTAGAGTTACTGAAACTATGTCACTAACTAACACTGACACATCGCTACCTGTCATTCCATCACACCGTATCCCGCCCGCACATAGCAAGAAAAGAGTCCGTAACGCATCGTCTCACCGCACCGCTGCACATTCTCCCACCGCCTAGCTATCTCGCACAGCTTTGGTGGAAAACATCACACCGTTTCACGGCGCCGCTACACATCCTCGCATCGCCTCGCCACCTCGCACATCTCTGGTGGAAGGGCAGCCTAATGGGTAGGCATTGCCGTCACTTAGAGTACTCAGAAATGACCACAGGAAAAATACCTCCAAGACAATCACAACTCTAGGCGCAATTATTTACTTATACCTAGATAGACAGTTTTTGGTTATATGTAGGTATTTATGTAACAGACAATCACACCGATTACCCGGTCTCATACTTAGGAACTCCCTGTACTATGAGTACCACAGCAACGGAATTTACTCAGAGCACCCAGACCAGAACCAATTTAGAAATGTTCATTCCCAAATTGTCTTCCCGCGAATCGAATCTTGGATATCCTCATCCAGTGCCCACAGTCCAAACCGGTTAGGCCATTAAGGTCGCTGTTCAAACAAAATTTGAATATTCCACTCAGCAGGCGAACGACCCAAAAATAGACTGCAAGAAAGTGCTTCAGTAGCACTACTCAGTAAGACAAACGACCGATAACCAGGCTGCAAGACAATAATACTTCAACGGCTCTTTACATCGACGAGACACTTAGATTGTAGAGACAGTTTATATTATAGTGTGTGTAATTTTGTATAAATAGCACTTAATTTATTATTAAAATCAGTCTTTCAACAGCAGTCGAGTTTAATTTATCTCCTGCTAGCATCCGCTCAAGTGGCCAAGACAGTGAGAGGTGAGTCTATCAGGCCGGCAGTGAGAATATCCATCCTAGTACACCTATATTTCCTTCCCCCCGTCCGTCTGTTGTCTTAGGTCTCACGGCGTATATATCCTGTACTTCTTTAAATATTTATTTAGCACACTAATATGGTTAAGGCTAGGGGCCTGTTAGGGTACCTAGGGCGATAGGCACACACCCAAGAGCGCTAGGGTTCTTCTTGCGCTACCTTATAATGTTCATTCCTGTACAGTTTGTCAACGACCACAGACACGCCACAGACATACAGACATGCACTAGTCGGCAAACTGTACAGTCGTCTTATGTTCTTACAATTCTAAAAAATGCAATCACTATACTAGACTACGATACTAAACCGTAATATGTGGTAAATTTTACAGGACAGCGTAATTTCTGTTTGACAGTGCTCTGAGCTGTAAGCTCAAATCGAATTCGTTCCATTAATGAGAAGAATGATATGCAGGGTGTAATCGTTAAGTGTGCCAAGGATTATTAGGTAAATATAAGAGATATCAAAAACATTTAAACTGATATCGAAAGTACGTTACCTAATGAGTAAAACTGCGTCAATAACTTTATTTAAATAATACCATAAATATCCAAAGTTTTAACGCTAACCGCTCCCATACATTTAATATGACATTCATTTATAGGCTTGAGATTAAGTGGGTAGCCACTTTATAAGTTTACAGATAACTAAACTGCTATAAATAAAGTAATAAAACTATATTTTAATTAAATAAAAACAAAGTGATGTTTATTTTATTGTAAGTATAAACAAAATTTTGTATTCAAAGCAGTTATTCGAAAATTAAGCCTCTCTGCGAATTTCATATGAAATAGGTATACGGGGCGTGTAACGTTAAAATTTTGGATATGCCTACTTTTATTTTTAAGACGTTATTATGTCGTTTCACTCATTGGGGAGCATACTTTTGATATTAGTTTAAAGGTTTTTGATATCTTTTATATTTACGGAATGATCGCCTGAGCACACTTAACGATTACACTCTGTATAAAAAGGTCGACATACGTGATGAATAATAAAGTTTTTTCAGTAAAATCGTACGATTTATTTAGCTACTACAAAAAAGTCAAACCCCGCTGTTAGTGTATAAGGTGTAAACAAAACTATCAACAAATTGCTAAAGTTGGCTAATGTCGTTCAAACACTGTACAAATTGGTTCCCGATATACCAAACTATTCCGATACGGTCTTAATGGCTATCCACGTGTCAAAATGTAAAAAGTTCCCAAATTAATTATCTATGAACACCCACACAACAGTGAACCTTATCGTTTTGAAATAAAAATTAAAATCAAACGAAAAATGATTGAAGCGTTATTTATATTTGGAGCGTACCCTCGCTCGCAAAGCGCGTGGCATCTTTTATTAGAGATTGCTTTATATTGAAGGTTACGACTGTGGAGGGCTGTAATAGTCACAGGTGGGGAGTTTGGCAAGGGTCTGCGGTTTCTGATTGCCTACTGTTGTATAAACAGACGGGTGCTGTCAGGCAAGGGTATGATTAGCTTTTGCGTTTGTAGCCTATTAACGAAGGAAATAAATTCGAAACGGTGAAAGTGGTAATGGTGACGAGAATGGAGTTTTTACAGTAAATTTGCCGCAACAGTCTCTTCTTGTGATAATATTGGAAGTGCATTAGTAATGTTTGTACTTTGCTTAAAAAGTTTTTTAAGAAAATTGAAAATCAAGTTAAAATTCCATATAAAATTGTTTAAACCAATTTGAGTGATTTCGCAATTAGATGTTTTGAAGAATATACCAGTATTAGCAATGGCATTACTTTTATCTCACGTATTTTTATTGCCCAAGAAAACGTAATATTTAGCCCATTTTAACTGCGTTTGATGAATCAATATTTTTATGGTCCAATCCACTTTAAGGCCCAAGCGAAATCTGTATCAAGGGTCTGCATTATTTCCAGTCCTATGCAGCGGATTTCCTCTAAGATAAATGGTACAAAAAGCACAAGAGTTTTACTTTACGACCGTATTTGCCAGCACCTCTGGTTTCTTGCATCCCCGTCTAACACACGTCTTTTTGTATTTCTGTCTCACTCGTACGGACGTCGACCCGAGTGAGGACCATTAGTACTACGGCAAAAGTACTTACATACAATTATGGCGATTCTGATTTTTTTATGTTAATCGACATCCTTTGCCAAGCTCATGACGTCTGTGCTGCAGAGTTGATATCAGGATTATACGGTGACATGTACTCTACAAAACGTTGGAAACCACACGTCTCAATAATGGAACTTTATTCCTTTCCTTTTGAGACAAGTTATGTTATGAGATGCTATGAATTTTAAGTAAGACTGGAAACAAATAAATACAATAACAACATTAAGGAATTGTCACTGGTTACACGGTTCTTACCACGATATAACTGTGCACTGGAGGAAGAATAAACCGTTACATCGTGGTAGCAAACCTGTACCTAGAGATAATAGTTAAACTGTGTAACATAATCAGTCAGAATAATGAAGTTTCCAGAACTATGCATATTATGAATTTAAAAAGAAAAATATTGTAAAAAGACACATCTATATAATGAAGAAATAACGGTTCAAATCAGGACAAAATTGCCTTTTTTTGTCTACGCAAAAACAAAACCAAACCCACTTATCGCTTAAGTCTTAGCTAGGTTAGCTGTCTGAGCTATCGGCACTCCATTTATTTTAATTACAGACGATGACAGCGCTGTGAGAAATGCATCCGCACTTAGTGTCAAATGATCTCAGGAAGGATTTGCATGGAGATAAAGTATTATCATAGAGAACTAACGTATTACCTATTTTATGAATTAGTAACGCATTTCGAGTAAGCTTCGGCGGCTAAAATCAGAACAAAGAAATTGTACAGGTTTCAATTAAAAAGATTTTATAATCTGGTCTTCAATCATTGCATCGTCTTTCGTCGTTTAGAGTATCAATTGTCTGTGTTAACTGAAGGCACGAAATTAGTACTGACTTGTTATTTTTTGTTGTTCCGGTTTCATTCTCTTTAACATTCACATTGCCTTAATTTTTACCAGCAAAGACATAAACATTTCGACAGAAAGGGATCTCTGTAATTAAATAGCAAGTGGCAATAGAAGATCCTCCATGACAGATAGCCATGCTAATGGCTACACCTATAAATATTCAGCATCCAACGTAACGATGCAAATTGCGCGGGTGTGCGTGCAAAATATTTAATGGACCATTCACTTAGAATAGATTTCAAGTTTGATTCTCTTGATCTATATTTGCATCAATCTCTTCGTCTATAATTGGGACTCAAGTCCATTGTTTGATACAAGTATCTTGGAGTACCTAAAGCGCACACACGCGATGTACGCGTTAAGTACTCAATGCGGAATCCGTTAATGGAGTTAATGTATTGAATTTATTGGCTCCAATGTATTAGTTCAACTTGTATAAGGATCACTAACACATGACCAGGAATTCGTTCTTTTGTTGAATCTACTGGATTCTTAGTTAAGTAATTTATGCTTAAACGCACACTACCACTGTGCGGACGAGTTCATTACTGAATAGCACGTTTAAATTTTAAGAGTGCCCTACCGTCGCAATAACTATAAAAAAATATAGCAGAAAAATAACTTAGTGTTTTAAGAGGTGTGAAACGATGAGACGATGTACGATAAAACCAAAAAAGTTTATGTTAAATCGCTTTAGCTCTTAAGCTAATTTGTAATCTGTGTATAATAAAAAAATTATAATATTTTAAATTTTTATTGAAGTGATATTCAACTAATTTTTAAGTGAAATTACTCCAATACGTTGTTTCTTTTTGTGATCTTTGTATTAATAATTATAACAAAGTAGTGGAGTAATTTCACTTAAAAATAATTGAATTTTGATTCAATAAAAATTTAAAATACATTGAATTATCGACATTTCTAACCGGGGTTGGTAGCTGTAAAGGTATCTAACTGGGTGACAAAATACTTTCATAGATTTGTCATAGCTGGCGCTACGGTTAAAAAGTCGTTGAAAAACCAAATACAAAGAAACAACAACAAGCATATAGAAAAATTCGTGAGGTCCGCTGGTTCGTTCCGTTGCTTAGTTGGTATCTATGTATATTGGTATAATGTTCGAATCTGGCCAGATCGAAGGAATTATTTCTAAGTGTTCGATTTTTGTATTAATAATTATAACAAATATGTCATTACATTTTGCATATTGACTATTAATGATTAATTAAGCTATCTAGGTACTACTACTGAATCTAGATTTTTGTGCTAAAGGTCCGTTTATTGGGAAGGAAACATGTTTACAAGGATCAAAGAACAAATTACGATAACAAAATAAAAATCCCAAACACATTTACGATAGACGAGGCCTTTAGTTTACGCACTAACACTATTAATTTTAGACTTACTGGTACCGTTAAAACAATCATATCTCTTACGCCAGTATTGTTTACAAATACTTCACAGCCCTCGAGGCGATTTCGTGTGACTAATATTAATTACCGTCCGAGGTTTTTGCTTCTGTCATCATTCTTTCCTTTCAACTTCCCTCTAGCCTCATGTTACGCAATTACGTCTTTTTTATTATTTTCATTCATTCCGATGCTATGCCGCATTTTAATCGGCTCCTGAGCCATTCATTTTGTTCGGGTCCCGTCAACCGAGACGGGCTTGTGTAATGTTCCGGTCCTCTACCCATCTCCTTCGCTCTTCACTTCTATGTGTGTAGCTATTTCTTTCTAAACACCACGTGGTTCCTTTGTACTAGTAGGAGATTAGGGGAACTTGGCACGTTCCTGAGAAAACAGCAGATGTTTTAAGTTTGGCCTCTATTTGTTTGGGAACGAGACTTTTGATAAAGTTGACAATGAGGCCTAGGCTGAGATTAGCGAACTCTCAAAGGCTTTAAAGGATTTTAAAGGTTGACAACAAAAAAGAAGCTACTTAACCAAAGTGTTTTACCAAATAATGTGCATGAAGACAACCTTGTTCAAAATATATAAATTACATAAGCTGCTTTGAAGCATCGATAAAACTATACGTATAAAGCCTATTAAGGAGCGGTAAGAAACACGCTTTATAGATAGACATAAAAAACAGGAAAACATAAAAATAAGAGTATGACATAAATAAATCTTCTACAACGTTCATAAATTAACGCCTCCCATTAACATTAAATGGAACTGACGCCCACCCACAGCGAATCCCCACTCTATACAATTCTACAGAATTCCAAGAACAGATTATCCAATGACTAATTAATTGTGTCAACAAATACCTAATCGTGAAAATTATGTAATTAATAATAGACAGAACATAAAAAAAACATCAGCAACATATAATGCAGTATTGCAACAAACAGCTCTATTATTTTATCAACGGATATCATAAATATTAAAAGTTTTCCCGGTAAAGACAAATCAAAAATTATTGCTGGCCTATCACAATAAACGAATAAAACGTAGAGCAAAGAGACAGCGGCGAGACATTCCCTCGCTTTCGTCGCGGCGCTAACTCTTCTCGTTTCATGTTGCTCTGGTAGTTGTCACCGGTTCTGATTGAGCATTTGTCACATTTAATCGGAGGTGTGTGTGGCCAACATTTATTTTTTTATTCGTTATTTGTGTTTCGTCATTAAGATTTGTTATTTGAGCTGCTGATTGATTGCCATCGTAAATTTTGTTTTGTGTTAACTAATTTGACATTAATATTAGTATTGCAATCTTTTGTTGGAAGTTTTTCAATGTTGTTTAGTTTGTTTACTTTCATGGGTACTCATTGTTCAATTAGTAAGATACGTTGATTTAGCGGCCCATATTTAGTAGTAAAAAAATAATGATGATGATAGTTGTTATAAGTTCGTTCATCTTTTGGAAATCAATTAGCTTAAAATTTATGATTATGACGAGGCTATATTTCCGTTCTTCTAGTAGACTTTCCCCGGTTCCCCATTAACTTTCCAGTTTCATAACTGCCGAACAAACTTTGTGCCGTAAATATCACAAATTACATACCTTCAACTTCCCAGACGGCAACTTTCCAGCAATAAAGAGTAGTCTCATCGCCATAACAATAACTACCCTATTGTTAGCGTACTTTCACCGTAAACTGCTTCTGTGCCAACACTAAAGATGGTCGAATCTGTGAAACTTTTTTGACATCGCAAACTATGTAGTTTTGTTAATTATACTTTTTCCTTGTTTTATAGGAAATCTTCTGGTCCTTATATTTGCAACATGGTGTATGATAATAACACAACATCAATGCTTTGCAATCATTTTTACTTGATAGTAAAACATTGAGTGGAAATATTAATTACATCGCAAGATATTTACAATTAAGTCTATATTGTAACGAACAACTGGAATTTCATACGAGTGACAGGGCTTTATACAGACAGCGCCTCCAGTGCCCCAAAAAGGCAACAGGCTACTTTACGTAAACGGACCAATACCTGAGTCGATAAGTAATTTATAAATAACTAAAGCTCTCGTATATTGATATAGTCTTTCAAATACATTAAAGAGCGTAATCTCGCCACGCACTCAAACTATGCCAAGCTAAATATAGGTTATCACTAAATTAATTTGGCCTATTCATTGATTGCAAATAGACCTGAGGTATGTTAACCCGCCACGGTGGCCAGATAGTGCGGTAATTGACGTCCGCACCCGTTCGGACCGTTTTGACCGGCCACTTAAAATATAGAACGCGAAAATAGATTTTCACACTTTAGTAGCTTAGTATAGAGTTGAATGTAGTATTCATTTGCGTCATTACGGCCGAAGGCAATTTGAAGCCGTATGGAAGACACGGACAAACGCATGATTTATATCCATACGAGTTGCGTCGTCGATGACGGCTTGGTGCGGTAGTGTGCGCGCGCTCAATAATCTGGGGCATGCGCAGTGACGGCTACTGCCATCTGTTGACAGACACGTGGTTGAGCGCGCGCGGCGCAAGCGCGAATTCATCGATCCCGTCGTCACCTTGACTGGTTAATAAATTCATCTGACCGATGCGCGTGTGGAATAGCGTACGTAGAATCACCCGCTGCGTTGGTGTGGTATGTAAGGAGGTTGGATAATTATGCTGCAGGCACGGACGGATGCTTGTATGGGCAGTAGTATGGTTGGTCTGACTGTGTAGATTTGCAGACTTGCTGGTGTAGTTAATCAATTCGCTGTCTGGAATTACAGGCCTCGTTGATTGTTTCTAACTGTTTCCATTATTTGTTGATGTCCGCATTAAAGTCGCCACCACTTTACCATATATGCTTTTTGATCAGCGATCCTTTGTTCATAATTACGAACCTTATGAAACATACTTGTCGAAAATATTCTTGTATATTATTTACGTTTACGTTTCCTACATCGAAATTGGCTAATGGTATTTGGATTTCACAAAATTAGTAATAAGCGAAGGAATTTCTGACCTATAGATGGTGTCCTGTCTCTACAACTCGGACAAGAGTCTATTTTGAATGTTATGGGTACAGACAGGGTCGTACTCATTCCATTCTAGCTCCTCCATGCATCTTAGCTTTAGTGTTCTCGTAGTTACGCTGAAAACTTCAGGGAACTCCAAGATATTTCGCCCTGTAGTTGGCCACGTCGGAGCACTTTGCAAGTGGATATGAGCGGCTGTTTCCTTCTCCTCCATACACGCTCTGCATAGGAAGTTGTCCGTGATACCCAGATCAAAAGGTATTTTGTTTACGAACTGTACAGTCTGTCTGTACAAATGTAGTTAGGTCGTTTAGGGAGTCGTCTGCTCGCGTCAAAGGTTTAGTCAGGACTGCTCTCGCCGTCTTTTTTGCAAATTTGAATTCCTGTCAGTCTAATGAGTCTGCCTTTATGGCCAGATAGTCCGCTGATGATGACTCTGGATGCATGGATGCTAGACGCCACACGGGGATCATGACCCGTTAAAGCGGCAGTTAGAGCACGGAATCTCTTGTCTTTTGAGTTTTATCATGTAGATAATAAAAGTCAAAGCTCACAATACCCCTTTTTCTTACTATCTAATAGATGGCATACACTATATTGCATCGTGGTAAAAGGATTTACCATTCGGCGTAAAGGTACTCGCCGATTGTTGCTCAGGATGTATCCCAATAAGCAATATAGAGCCTGCTCTACTCACACTTCAAATTCCCACGTTCTTCGCTACAGACATACAATAATATTTTGCATAGTAAACTACCTTTATAAACAATACGTACGTAGAATAATCAATGATTTCAAGGCTTCAATTTTATCGTGTGTTTAACCTTACGAATGAGAACACGTTCAATGAAATTACGAAAAAAAAGTGCCAGATGTAAGTATGGTGCTGACAAAAGGTCGTAAACACCATAAAAATACGCTAATGACAATCAAAATACACTGATAACACCATCACCTTACCTACATATTTGTTTAAAACGAGCATCTCCAACTGCGTGGTGAGAAAGAACAAAAGAAGCGACTTGTAACTCCGAAAAAGATGTAAGTAATTCACGGCTTTGCAGATTTTTGCTTTCTGAACTTTCTTTTTCTCACTATCACATACATACGTAAGCTCATGCCCTACTCCCACAGAAGGAAGTGGCAGGTATAGACCATGGAACGCCACTTTACTGTATTCTGACACAACTCTCGAGCCTCACATACATCAACTACCCTTTTCATACAACTTCTTTTATTCTTGTCACTTCGGATCCCAGCCTTTTTGAGGACATCATTCATCTAGTCATTGTAAGTCCTTCTGCGACATCCTCTTAAAATCCTTCCATCCACATTCGAATCATAAGTCTGTTTGGTAATTCCTCTTACATCCTTCCGCTCTACATGTCCAAACTACCTCAACATTTTCCTTTCTCTATTCTAGTCACTGGCAACCTCTTTCAAGCCACATCTTTAACGCATTATTTGTATTCTTTACCCTATCAGTCAACTTTATTCCACAAATTTTCCTCAAAGATCTCATCTCCACTGCATTAATTCCACTTTCATGCTTCTTCTACCATACCCAACTCTCACTACCAAACATCTATAGGTACCAAAGTGTCACATTGGTGCTATCATATTAAGAAAAAACTTTCTCACGTTCGCCCCGCAAGCCGTCCGGCTTATTGAAATACCAGCTCTATTTTTATTTGAAATTATACGGAATGTGTGTGAAGAATATTCGAACATTACCTACTAAAAACAATTGTGCTGTGCCTAAATCGGCACGAATAGCAATATTAAAAAATTAATGATTTGACTAGTTTCTACAACAAGCAATAACATTCTCTACAAAAGAATAAAAACAAGTAAGTAGTAGAAAATACGTTTTGTGTAAAAAAAACCCAATAGAATGGTTGAAGAGTTAGGACTTCATTCTTATTTTTAAAAGGTTCGAAAATCCTAAAAAAACAAACTACAAAAAAGAAAACACAATTTCTTGTAATTTTTCTACAACTGGCTAGTGACGAACAGTTACCAAACAATCTTGTTGAAAAACATGATTCTTTAAAAAAGAACCCTTCAATTTTGCCGTGTTATTTGTTATAACGAACGCCCAACTTTCCTGGGCCCCATCAATCTAAAAGTAAAAATGACGTCACGGTACCAGGCGAGCATAGAGCGTAGACGGTGTGTTACAAAAAGTCGGGCCAGTATAGCTAATGGCGAGGGCCCGGCACGCCCCCACGAGCGCCCCTCTACTAGCTCTTTTGTTACAGGATTACCGGGAACAAGGCGATAACATTAGTTGTATAGGTAGGTAGGTTAGGAACAATATTTATAATGCATAGAGTGATATTAACTACCTGCAATGATGAAACAGACTTATACTGAGAAAATACAGACTTGACAACTTAACGGCTTTTAAACAATGATTGCGGTTGGCGGAAGAGAAACGTAGAAACACTAATGCTCTGGGCACACAGAACGGAAGCGTTTCGCGGGAATTTTTGTAATGTACGAGTTCATATGAACCCTTCCACACTGAAACGCGCGGCGGCCGCCAAAAATTCCTGCGTCCTGAACGGTTCCGCGGCCGCCTCTGTGTGGCCAGAGAATTAAGGATTGTTAAAACAGCACGGTACGGTAGCACAGAAAAGCAAAAAAGGTTTCTGACTCTCCGTTTCTCACAACCTTGTAATAATAGCATAGGTGTACAATAAGTAGATTATTTTCGTTATGCTTCAGCCGAAATATAACTTCGCGATTGAAAATAATTGCTTCAAGTCCTCTTTTCTTAAGGTCATAGGCCTCGAAAGTAAAACAAGCGCAAGGCCTTTGTATGCGGAAATTTAAAACGATTGCAATACGGTGGCGCGGTGTGCGACAAAATGACGTGCGCAGTCTGTGCCAAGGTAAATAAAATTTTTACACTTGAAAACGTCTTTTTTCAAGCTACTGCTCGTTTACTGCTCGTTTAATTTAGATTTTTTTTTTGTTTTGTTTATCTGTTTATTTAAATATTTTATCTTCAATTACATTGTTTTCATTATAATTGTATTAGATTAAGTAATATTGAAATAAATTTATCTTATCTTATCTTATCTTATCTTATCTTATCTTACTGTGCCGATTTCCCCGAGAAGAACAAGCTAGAAGCTCCATAGAGATTGCTCTTCTCCACTTGCAGACAATACAATTTTAGAACTGGGAAGGTTTCAGCTTTGTTGACAGTACCTATGATCAACTTAAGCGGGAAGATGACTCTACGTTAGAACTGTTCCACCTGCAACGAATAACCCTTGTGGTTGTTCGATAAAGTATTTGTTCTACCTTCGATAAAGTCTATTTTTAGCATCGACTTGTTAAAAATAGACATAATTTCACAAAAACTAACTGTAGCAGTAACAGATTATATTAGTAACAAGTTGGGTTTGTTCTTAGAACTCATCTTGAACTGGTTCCAAGAAGTCTGAAGGGCCGTGAAGGGCGGGGCGTGAGGCGGAGCGAGGGCACCGTTCCGCCCTCGGGTGTGGTCCTGCGTCGGCGCGCACGCCCTGCGCAATTGATACAACTTTGTACCGGCGTCCACGGGCTTTTTTTTATAAAATATCGATATTTAGAGGTGCTTTCAAAGATTGCTGTTTCAGAAAGAAGTATTTTGGAACATACTGTAGAGTTTGGAGCTATTGTAAATGTACTAAGTGAGCTAATATACCATTAAGTTCAGTTCATTGAATTACCTCTGAGAAAGTATTGATGTCGCATTCCTTTTTTAATAAGAGGAAGGCACACGTTTAATTGCAATAAAAATATTTATATGTAGTACCTACCTGTCAAGAAGAATAAACAGAATATGAAAGCAAAGAGTTTTTATTCTTTTCCTTTTTTTTTGTTTGATTCATTGTTAGTAATGAGTCGTGCATTATATTTGTTATCGAGTTTCGTTTAAGAAATTGTGCATAATTTTGCTTTCCCTGAGCGTAAGCGACATTTCGTAGATTTTTCAGGGAGCATGTTTTAGGTTGTAACCGCTGTTTTTAAATATAAAGTTCTGTTTTAACATTCGATTTTAAAATCTCGCTCGTCTACAAAACACAGACGATTATATTACCTGTAGTTATCTATTAGCATATTATTGATGTAGGTAAAGATTGTTTTGAGTTATCACCATTACGCTGAAGGATTTATACCTAAACATAGTTTCCAACTCTTAAAATTCTATTCTAAGGCTGCCTGGAAGAAATTGCTACTTAGCAATAAGGCCGCCTGTTATACATTGGCTTACTCTGTGATACTCACGTTACTGTTCTGTGTTGTTATTGGAATTTTAATATGTAATAAAGTATGTTTCATTCACTAATTCATTCATTAATTTATAGTTTAGCTCTCATTAGGTAATACAGAGGAAGGAAGGAAAGGAATTTATAGGGTGAATGTGGATTGAGGCTTGGGGAGAGGTAGACCGCGGCGTAATCCGATATGCCTTTAAAGAGGCCGGGTTAAACGATCGTGTATGAAAAAACTGGTGGAGGTCCATAGTCTCTGCCTACCCCGGTGGGAGACAGACGTGATGATATGTAATTTATATGTACCAGACAACCACACCAATTGCCTCTGTCTGCCTAGTCTCAAACTAGGAAATTCCTTGTGCTATGAGTACCAGAGCAACGGAATTCACTGGGGCACTTCCCAGAACAGTTTAGAAAAGTTCGTTTCCCAATTTGGTTCTGCCGGGAATCGAACCTGGGACCTCCTCGTCTAGCGCTCACAATATAAATCGTTGGGCCACCGAGGTTGTTAATGCATGTGTAATGTCTAGGAAAACAGTAAAAGGTATGAAGCGTACGTATTCATCAAATTCATCGTAAGCTGAAGGAGTTCATTGAAAACTTTCGAGAAAATTGTGGGCACTATCACGAAATTTCGTACGGACTTGATTTTTTGTGATTTTGATTGACCCATAAAAGAATCATTATGTTAAAATTTGACTTGCGACGTAAATCATACCCTGGATTTCCTTGTTCAAGTCTCCGACGTACAAACACATACATCTATACATATGGGTATTACATAGGTACTACAACCTTACCTAACCACTGTTATTATTCATAGCAATCCCAACAAAATCAAATGACTCATCTAGTGACATCAGTCACCTCTTGAATCGCCTACCTGCCAAGGATTATGGTTAGGGTTGACAAAAGAGGCGGAGCCAAGTCCGGCCCATTCGCTTGCCCTTACACTGCGCACACGCCCCACCCAAGTTACTCATACGGAAAATTAGATTTATGTTTATAATTAGAACTTAGATCTTTTTGTATTTTACGGCAGAAGGTTTAATTTATAATCTTCGCGTGTATGAGTGCAGGCCTAGCACAGTAACCTTTTACAGTCTGATTATAGACTGGATGTCCATTTTTAAGTTCGACCGCGAAGCTCATGTAGATTTAAGTACCTACTTACTTACTTCGGTGGCGCAGTGACCCAAAGTGGGTCTTGGCCTCCGACACCAGATTCTGCCACGCCTCCTGGTTCTGAGCCTGCTCCTTCCAGCCACTAGCACCAAGGTCCTTGAGATCTTTCTGGAGTTCGTCGCTACAGCGGTACCTACCTGAGACGTCCGACCGGTCGGCGTCCTTTCGGTTGTCCCAAAAAAACCCTCTTCGCGGCACGATCTTCTCCCATTCTCTCTACGCGTCCGAGCCAACAACAGTTTTAAGTAGGTACCTATACTAAATAAATAACCAGCTGTAGGTATCTTTCTGTTGCTGTCGTAGATATCTGCTATTAGAGCACCGTGGTGGTAATAAACAAATCCTATTGTTGACCTTAAACTAACCCTAGTTCGGTTTATTTTATTCTATCTTTGTAAAATCGCTAAAGCGATGTTTTGTTTATTGGTATTTATTGATGTTTATTGTTCGGTGAAAATGAGTAGGTAACTCATTCTGTTTAGGCTGACGTCGCGTCAGAGTGTTGGACGCATGGAATATTTTTATACATCGGCAATCACTAGGCATTATCATATCACTTATACAATAGTTTTAGCCTTACCTATTTCTGCCGCCACGTAGCAAGATGAACATTATTGCGTTTCGGTTTTGAAGGGTGAGGATTCCGGGGAAATTACAGGCTCACGGGACTTGTCAACTTATGTCTCAGGGCGACAGGGCGCAGCGGCAGTGCCCCTCAGATCTTTGCGATTTAAAGCTCTGAGTTGGCACTGCAACTGTTATGGACAGGCGTGTCGCTTACCTATGACTAGTTCGTCCCGTCACTTCATATCATAAAAAAAAGTTTTAATAGTCATGTGGGCCCTTTTTGGCCATTTCATAGTTTGACGTCCATTCGTAAGTAGGTATCTGTAATATCTGTACTAGATGTGTATTATATAACTTTTTTTAAATATAGAGAATTCATTATTTTTCCTAGGGCCATAGTTTTCCAAAAAACTACTAAATGCTTCATCGTGTTTGAAAAAGTAGCACAAAAATAAAATGGGTTTTTGACGAAAGTGACGAGTTTTCTAGCTCGTCTAATTTCGAACTTATTATACCTAAATTAAAAAAATAAAATAATACTCACCAATTTCTACATTGTGTCTATTGAATGTCCCTGAGTTTCATTAGTAAATACACAGAATATGATTGTTTGCATGACGCGCGCTCAAAGTGCTGTTTTCTTTAGAAGTCATCTCATTTATCGAGACGAAATCTCATTAAGCTGGTCATAAATAGCTTAACGTCCATGTAATAACAGCGAAAAAGACTGCATTTTGTATCGGCTTCCTGCGAATTTCCGATCGTGTCCGTACGCAATCGAGAACGGCTAATCGGCGGCGTTGACACCCGAACAGCCGAGTCAACGCCCGAACGGTAGCGTCATCGCCCGAACGGCAGCGTCGAAATCCGAGTGGCTGCGACGACGGCCGAATGACTCCGAAGGTGTTAATTCCAGGTTTCATACCTTAATAGTAGACAGACGATGCTTGACTCTCATAAAGATAATTTTTATTATAAAATTTACTTAGATACATTTATAACATTTAGGCAGAGTATCATTTCTTAACAGAAGCTCATTGTGAAATAATCTCATTACGATGCAAAAGTGTCCGTAAGAATTCACGTATAATGAGCATTCTAGCAGGAGTGCCATACGTATCTACGTTGAGCCGAGCGTGTAACATTCTTAAGAGAACACGACTTTTTTTAATGGGAACGTTCGAACGAATACCGAACCTTTTGTAAGAAATTACTAATTTTTAATTATTTACGCCGACAACATGGCCTGCGAACTTACGCTGAAAGCTATATTCACTTAGAATGGAAGTGAATTCCGATACATTGATTGCAGTATCTATCCGTACGCAGTCGCTTCTTAGGTATGCTAGTTTCGGTGAACTGCTTCTTTTGCCCACATAATTCGCGCAGTCGTGAATAACTGCATGCAGTCGACATGACGAAACTATAATTGCGTTTATTGAGACTTTAACTGCTAGAGAGTTATGCCTCTCGCAGGCCTCTCGCAGGCCATTGAAATTAAAAAACATCCTAATTTCAACAGGGAAGATGGTTTCTCCGTACCACCAGTTTGGGATCCAGTATTTTCTCTGATGAAAAATCCCAAACAGACTGCTGTACTAATTAATGTGTTTTAGTTTATTCTAATTTCTATTATTAATTAATAATAAATTAAACTCAATAAAAATTCATTCAGTAAAACAATTTGTAAAACTTAATGTAAGGTATTTAATTAATAACTATTGTAACCATAGTAAAAAAAATAGAGTGGTTTGCATTAATATTATAGACATAACTGGTTGAAGACTGTACCACCTCAGTTAACCGTGACCATGTGACCTGTAAAGGGTCCGAAACGTCGTCGGTTTGTTTGAAAAACAAATATAGGGCATTTAAATCCGTTCATTCAAAATCGTTTCGAAAAATAGTTTCATTTCCTATGTGTAACAATCGCGAAAACCTAAGAACTCGATGCGTCTAATATACTTAAAAAAATATATATATAATAGTAATAGTCGAATTGAGAACTTCCTCCTTTTATGAAGTCGGTTAAAAAAGGAAAGCCAGTGTTTACAATCACAAATGTTCTGAACACAGTGATAAACTACAAGTAAAATTTTCATTTCGATATCAAC